>NC_090833.1:63950000-64270714 GCF_028021215.1 Eschrichtius robustus
TGCTCGTAGGCTAGTGGCACTGAAGCGTTTTCACAATCTCAACAATTTGAATTGCAACACACAGATATTTCTAAAGAGTCTTAACTAGTGAACCCTTTTATTATTAAAAAAAAAAAAAACTACTTACAACCATCGAAGAAAGAATTGCAACAACAACAAAAAAATGTAAAAATTGACCGTCTCCAACTTGTCCCCTTTGACTATATGAACAATGTCACCAACAGATCTGTGGCACGGACACAGTACAAAGAGTTGTCATGGCAATGAGTTTGGCTGATGCAAAGGTCATTGTGCAGGGTCAAAGGGCAAAAATCAGTGGTCCATGTTACCCCCCAACTGCAGTGCTCCACCCCACCCACACAATTTTTAAGGAATTAGAAAAAAACAGGGGAACTACCAGAAAGTGCAAAATATGAAGAAGGCAGCTTTCAGCTCCTTCAGCATGGAGTAGAACATTCAATTTTGAGCTTTTACAATTGGACTTGAATAGCCTGCACATTAAAAAAAAAACAAAAAGTTTTCAATAGAAACCCAATTTTTTAAAGTCCAGGAAGCATGCAGCTGGTTAATGTTAACCAAAGACCTTGACAGGAACATGTAAACTATATTGAATGTCATGCTTGGGGCCTATCTGCCAGCAATATTGTAGAGTTGTTTCATTAAAAATGAATACTGTACACTGAATATGGGATAACTTTCTGCAGCCTTCATCGTTTCACACGGTACATAGAGTTTGAATCTAGGTAAAGAACACATGTCCTGGTGTCACACCGCTGAAGATGTCCCTGTGCAATCTCTTTTGTTGAGTCCTTATGAAGCTACAAGTCACAAATCCAAGATTCTGCTCCCTGAGGACACGTTATGTGAGACATAGCACGGTTTTGTCATTTTCTGCCTATCCTGAATGCTCTGTGAAACAACCTTAAATACCATCACGTAACAATCACAAAAACTTTTGCTAAAGGCCGTATATACTAATAAAAAGACAGTGGTGCTTCCGACATTCTGAAATGCTCTGAAAACCAACTTTTCCAATACTAAATACAACAAAATAACCTTCATAAAATATAACTTTTCTCCATTTACACTTTTTTAAAGGATTAGTATCCTATGCTTTTCAAGCACAGGAATCTGTGAAATAACTCCTAACATGGACAGATTTTTTTTTTTTTTTAATACATAACTTAAGAGCCTGGAGAGTTTTAACTCAAGTCCAGCCTCCAAACAAGGAATATTCTTGTTTACTTTAAAAATGGAAACAACATATAGTTCCATTATAATTGTTAAAAAGTTAGCTTTACAAACATGGGAATTTTAATTTAAAAAAAAATTCTTAACAAAACTATACAGTGTACAAATTACTGTCTACAAGGTAGGCGGTTCGTGAAGAAGACCTTTCGCTCTTCTTGCTACTCGCAGCTTCACAGATTCATTCACATATTTTTTTTTTAATGGAGCTGCCCACCCGAACATTACCCCATAACTATATTGCTATAATTAAGATTTTTGCCATGTCTTTATGTACAGTCTCCTTCACTGCCTTTTTCTTTTTTCTCCTTAGACAAGCCTCAAACGCTCATGTCACTCCAGAGGAAACACTTCAGAGGCACTGTGAGGGGTGGGCTGCAAAGCAACGCAGGGAAAGCTGAACAGTGCCGCGGAGCCGGGGCTGGAGACGCCACCCCCTACTGATGCCCTTGGGTGACCTTCACCATCCTGTAGCTCTGCAGTTCTGGGGAGGGGAGGGGCGTGCAAGACCTGCAAGAGGTGGGGGGGGCCCTTAGTCACAAGATACTTCCTGGTAAAAAGAGGAGGAGGCCAAAATGGATTTGAGATTATATAGAGAGTAGTATCTTTTTAAGAGTTTTATCTCAAAAGGAAAGGAGAAAAAAAAATGATTTAAAAAAAAAAAAAAAAGCAACACTTGAACTAGGCCTTTGTATTCAAGAGGCAGGCAGGAATACCCACAGTGTGTAACTTATTTAGCTAGAGCTGCTCATTCACTGGCAAAAAAAAAGAGAGCGAGTCTGCTCTTAAAAAAATACTGCGTGTCCTGTGAGGTTGATTTGTTCACCTACTAGGTTGAAGAGACATGAAGAGCTTGGCTGAGATGATCTGTTTTCCACCAGGGCAAGTCATCACAGAAATGACTGGACTTCCTTTTGAACTTGCGCTCCTGCTGTGCTTTTCAGCATTGGGGCTATCAAACTGAATGGGCTAATCAAACACAATTCTCAGGCCCATAAGCATTGTTCTAAAGTATTCATTATTAAATGATATGCTGTGAGAACAATAGACAGTTTATTTTATTAGGCTATGGCCTGGGGGAAGGGGGTCAGGGGGCTCCTCAGGGCAACCCACCATGTGTCACTAATTCTAAACGATTTTCCCCCTAGTAATGAATTCCCTCAATGGGACTGGGGCGGGGCGGGGGGGGGGGGGCAGTGGGGCAGAGTAAAGTAGAACCAGCCTCCATTCACCCTCTAGCCCTCCGGGGAAATTAAATCCAATATATACTTGAGGTACCATCCCTTAAAAAAAATCCCATCAGCATCTAATGGGCTTAATTCATCCACAGGAAAATTCATTTCTAAAAATTCTCTATTTCCCTTCTACTCTGGTTCTCCATTTAAAAAGGGCAGGTAAAATGAAAACTTAACAAGACTTATTATTTTTGTTCCTTAAAAATTGAACTTTGATTTTAATCTAGAAGTCCGAATACATTTAATAATAGCCCTCTGTTCAATCTCCTGGATATTAAAAAAAGTTTCCAAGCGCACTACCATTGGTTTGAAGTAGTGAGTCACAGGTAAATCACAGACTAACATTCATGAAATGAAGAAATGGGGAAGAGAAGTGGTGGGGAAAGGATGTGGGAGCACCCCCTCCAGCAGGATGGCATATTTTAGAGGAGAAAGTATGCTCAGGTGTTAAAGCCCCAAAGTTGAAACATCTGCTAGATGTACTTTTCAACGACTATCTTTGCTAACTATGAGACAGGCTCACTCTCCACTGGGGATCCGGAACTTTCAAGAAAAATGACCACCACCCCCCCCCCCCCCAAAGAAAGATAAGACCATTTGTTTTAAGCCAAGTCTGCCTCCAGGTGAATTGGTTGTGTTTGCTTGCTCTTACTCTGTCGCTATGAAAAGCAGAAAGGAGTTCCGCTTGCACCCCAGGTGGGGAGTTTGAGAGGGAAACCTGTGAAGTTGAAGTTTCTCACAGTAGGCAGAACAGTCGCTGTGCAGCCCAGGCCCATCTCAGGGTGCACTGCTTCACAGCTACACTGTAAAGTGTTAAAAATCCTCCCACCCACCCCAGAATATATATATATGTATATTAAAAAAAATCCCCTGTCCATCTCTCAGTACACAAAAGGACCTCATCACACTGCAAAAATAGCAGTACCCACTTTGGTCAATTAAAACAAACAAACAAAAAAAAAGCATACATTATTTTTTTTTTTAAATCTGTGTACTTACCTATAATAACCAATACAGCTAAAAGCACTACCTACATAGGCAAAACTTGGTATTGCATAATTCGTATAAATTTGAAATCCCTCCCCCCCCCCAAATATTAATTGGAAGATGAAAAACATGAAAGGTTAATAGAAAAAACACCAAAATACTGAAAATATTGCTGGTCGATTACAATTTTTAAGCGGCAACTATACACAGCCATGATATGCTTTATAAATGTGAGATAAAGGTATAACTGTCTAAAAAATCCATGATGTCACACATTTTTCTTCGTCTGGAGTACAAAATATTTTGTCATAAAAATGGTAAAGATTTAAAATGATAATAAATGCAGCAAAACAAGTGTAGTGATGTCACTTTTTTGTGTTTTTTTGTTTTTTAGATTTCAAGGCAAGGCACGTAATGTGGACATTATATCTTCGTGCAAATTAGGATTACTGGAAAGAGTATTTTTAATTAAAATTTTAAGAGACATAGAGGCAAAAATGTGTCTGCCCATGCACACCACAGATCTGTCAATACAAGAAATTTGTTGAACAAGGCTAATGTCTGAAAGCACCATGCAAGTATTCAGCACCCTGATTACATTTGTTTTCTCAAGAGTGCATTTTTATATCCTACACCCTGGCATTCCCAGTTTGTAAACTGTAAGCTTTACCCTTGTGACATGGATTTGCCTGCCTCTTTGTCTCTAGAATGCAGATTTTATAGAACCTTTTGTACACCCTATGGGTTCTTGATGCAACCAGTAATTTTAAATAAATAAATTCTACCTCCAAGGAGGCTGCAGCTAAACCAACATAAGTGCTGTGTTTTCATTAATTTTTTTTTTTCCTCAAGCACATGATTTGTCTTGATTTAATGCCTTTTTACTGCCCTCAAAAACTGAGGGGAAAATAAATTCGTTCAAAATTATTTTAAATTCTTTTTAATCCCCTCAATTTAGAGTCCAAGGGCTGAAGGACTTATAATCATGATTCCCCTTTAGATATAAATTTATAAATTGCACTTGCCTCTGTTAAGTGTTTCTTTTGTGGGGAAACTATTATATTAATTTTTACTGTTGCATGCAGAGATAACACTTCACCTACATAGAGGCATTTCTTCCATAGAGCCTTTGTGTTCAAACTGTTTTTTTTTTTTTTTCCTTTTTTCTTTTTCCTTTTTTTTTCTTTTTTTCTTTTTTTTTTTCTTTTTTTTAAGATTTCAAACTGGGTTACACACTGGAAAAGGCTGGGTTAAGGGCCAAAATTTAATAAATCTGTACTGATAACTAAAGGCTACAGAGATTTCATATATATTTTTTTTAACTTTTAGAAATCAGAGTGCTTATAAAATGGCTGGCTCATGGCTCTGTCACCCAGCACTTCTGATGCCGCCTCCTAGCCTTCGTTGGTGAGATAACCAGGAATAGTGATTCCATGCGTAAACAACAAGAATACTAAACCAATAAAACTAGCTTATCATGCAAATATTAAGGCATCTAGAAAGTCAGTTAAAATATATTGTCATAGAGACAGAACATCTATTTCCCAGCGGACTTCATGTAACAAAGGCTACTTTGCAGGGGCTGCGATCTACCATCAGTGAAATATCATCGACCCTTTTTATGTCATTACAGTTTCAACCTTAAGGGAATTAGTGATTGTAAGTGCTGCGATTGCTGGTCTATTATCTTCTTTCTTCAGTTTCTTTCCTTTCTCCCTTTTTGTTTGTTTTGTTTTGTCCAGTCTTCTCTTTTCCTTTTTTTTTTTTTTTTTTACATTTCTTAAACTAGTGTTGTATTTCATTTTTCCCTCAGTTGCTCGTTTCTGCTTGAAGGAAAGGTTCTCCGATTATGTTCAAACTGTAATTTTGGACATTTGCCGGTAGGATGGGTGTCCTATTTGATACTTGGAAAGGAACCAAGCTAGCCCAGGTACCAGGACTGTTGGCAGGAGAGGGGCAGGAGGGAGGGAAGAGAAAAAGAAAAAATACAACGTTACTCTATAACAATATTAGAAATATAAATTCCATAGGCATCAAATTACTACAATAACTTTTTTCCAAATTGCAGTTTAATGTGAGATACATGTGCTAAATTATAAACATTATACATATATAAGCTACATGGTCTATTTCTTTCACGGATGGTAAGACTAATTGTGAAAAAAACTCGAGTAAGACTCATCCACAGTTGTTAAACTCTGATTGAGGATACTCTTCCTAAAATACTTGGTCTACTTTGATGTAAATATAATATGATTTTTTGTCAAAAAAAAAAAAAAAAGAGAAGGAAAAGAGCAAATCTACAACAGTGCCAACATACTTTGCATGCAATATTCTGATCTTGTTTTAATTCACCAGCAATTGTGATGTATTTCAATTTTTCACCTGCCTATCGGTTGAATAAAATTGAAAGCCATAATGAAAGAGATTTTTTTTTCCCCTCACAATAAGAGGAAATACATTTTTCAGAAAGGCCAGTGCATAATGTGTAGTTGGAAGCTGACACCAGAAGCCACGGCATCCCCTGTCCCTCTGCATCAAGTCATGTCTCCACATCCCAGCTGCTCTGAGTTTGGGAGTCTGGAGAGTGGCCTGGGAGAAGCCCCACAGGGAGGGAGTAAGCAGAGGAGAGGCTTGCCCCTCTCCAACCAACTCTAATTTCACCGATGTTGTATTTGGGGCTGTATAAAACAAAAAATGTTCAAAAACCAGTTCTCTAACTGCTACTGGCATAATCTCTCATTAAACAAGTATCATATAGAGGAAAATAACACGACACCTACATGTCACAAAACAACCCCATAACATACATTCTGGGTATACCTAATCAGATGTATTGTTTATTTCAACATTCAACTAGGAACTAGTGTCAGCTAAGTAACAGCTGCATAAATAATCATGAACCAAGAAAACATCCAACTGACAATTCCATACCCAGTTTTGTCATCGTCTGGCATGGAAACACAACTTCAATGTTTCAAATTTAATTTATCCTTTAAATTTAATTTATATCCTTTTCTTTACTTTTGGAGCCATGAGGTGAGATGGATTCTACTATGGTAGGTAGCTATCAAGCTAGACATCCTCATTTTTTCATATTTAAATTCCAAAGGTACAGAAACCTTTATGGAATATTACCTTGAAGGAACAATTTTCCTACCTACTCCCTCCACCCCCCAAAAAGAAAAAGCTTGGGAAAAAAAAAAAAAAAAAAAAAGAACTTGATATGTAACTTTTAACTTTTTACTCTCATGACACTTTTTATCAAATAAAGAGGCTTATTAATACATGTCTAGGTACATATTTCTGAGTTAATATTTTAACAGAAAAATATTCACAATGACGTTTTATGCTCAAGGGATTTTGTGATTAGAGTATGAGATCCATAATAACAAAGTCCATTTCTCTTTCTGTTCTCCATCTAATATGGTACCTGGTACATGGTAAGTGCTCAGTAAAATTTTTGGATTAACAGGCAAATCAATTAAATATTCCAAATCACACCCAACTATATATTTTTTAAAAGTATTGCTCATAATCACATAATTTCATGAGTACATTTCAATTTGGCCCCCTATAATAAGAAAATAGGCATCTCTGAACTTAAAATTAGAGATGTTTAGCATTAACAAAAATTAACTATGCAGGAAAAATCATATAATACTTGAAACAAAAAATTCAAATAGGGTTTCCCTGGTGGCGCAGTGGTTGAGAGTCTGCCTGCCAATGCAGGGAACACGGGTTCGATTCCTGGTCTGGGAAGATCCCCCATGCCGCGGAGCAACTGGGCCCGTGAGCCACAACTACTGAGCCTGCGCGTCTGGAGCCTGTGCTCCGCAACAAGAGAGGCCGCGATAGTGAGAGGCCCGCGCACCTCGATAAAGAGTGGCCCCCACTTGCCACAACTAGAGAGAAAGCCCTCGCAAAGAAACGAAGACCCAACACAGCCATAAATAAATAAATAAATAAAATTAAAAAAAATTCAAATAAAAAGATATGTCATTATAGGATAAAAAAATCATAATTCTATAGAATAAAAAGTTGTTATTGAAACCTTTTCTAAGAGACTTAACTGTTTTCACATATTTCTCTCTTCCCACACACATCTTCAACAATTATTTCTGCATTTTGCACCACTGATTGGGCCACTGATTGGGAAGAGTGTTACATGATGCATCCTGAAACATTTTCCCTCCACTGTCCTACTGCACTTGATTACATAGTACTACTATAGCACTACCTCATATCATAATTATCTGTATCTATGATTATCTTACTTACTGAAAGGTAAGATCTCTAAAGAAAATGACCGTATCTTATCAATCCTTATTGCTGGCCATAGCTGATGCTAATTATTTCTCAACAAATAAATGACAAAAACGGATCTCCATTATTTTTAACATAAAGCAGGAAGCATGTATGAAAAACAAAAAGACTAGCTCAAATTGATAATCCTTGACAGTAAAAGAAAATGTCAACGACAAGGTAATAACTTTGCAAAATTAACAAGTCCCAAATTAAATGGGCTCTAGGAAGTCATTTAGAAGCTGCGTATTTTAGGAAAATAAAGTGTATTTTAATGCTTGAAAATAGATGTGACTCCTTAAATGGAGAAGTCTACTGATTAATGGCAGAAAAGACAGGAATTCAGCGTTTATTTTGCAATAGCTTTCTTACTCAGTTCTTTAGAAGAGACATGTATTGTTAGTCTACGGAAAATCCTTGATAAAAATACATAGATGCTAGTGACGAACAGGACTCTTGCCGCAGAAGAGCTAACAAATTCAATTTAGATGTTTATTTAAACCTTTCAAACCTCCCGTGCTACATTATGACCACGTCAAAATTGCAGTGTGTGATATATTTGTCAATACTGTTTATGAACCTTTGGGGGGAAATAAATCTCAGATATTAACACTATGCAGACCCCATATATGAGTTTACAAGCCTCTTATTGCCAATTTGGAGGTTAAAAACAGAACTGTAAGGCATAGACATTTTTTAGAGCTTTTTGGTAGTCCCGTTGAAAACAATCTGGTAAAACTAATTCAAAGATTATGATAACAGGGCAAAGAAAAATGTTTGACCAAACAAAATAACTTAGATCATTTAATTTCTAAAAGACAATGCCTCAAATCTCATAGTTTTTCAGGTAAAAATTTAACAGTGCCTTTTACATATCAACTCCCTCTCCTTAAGTCAATGTCAATGATTGCCAGTATGGATAAAATAAACACACTTTCATATTTATGTACATATACAACTAGTTACATGTAAAATGCTTAATCATTTTAATTTCTAATAGAATGAAAATTATATGGATAACCTTACGTTCAATCCAATAATCTGTGTCTCTGTCTATTAAGAGATGAGAGTCTCTCAATTGAAAGATTTGAAAATATTAAAAGTCAAATTAAGCTACTTCAGCAATATATCTTCAAGCACTCGTTTACTTGGTCTTCATTACATTTTCCACTGCCAAATCACCTTTTTTTTTTTAAGGCAGACAGAAGATGAGCATGACTGAAAGCTGAAAGCACATCTTTAAAAAATATATACCTGCCATACTAGTAAAAAGAGAAAAGAATACAAGCACTTCGTGGAAAATCAGGCACAAAAAAAAGCCCCAAATATTTTGATAATACTTTAACACAAAGCAGAATTCACCCTAGTGACTTCTACTCTATGTACGCTCTAAGTATATAATGAGATATTTCATTAAAAATAAAATAAATAAAAATTAAAGAGAAAATTAATACATCTGATATCATGGATCATAGTTTCATATGATTCTGATTAAATGTATGATGTGGCTGCCCCCCGCCCCCTGCCAAAGGAAAGAAGCAAACAAACAAATTACTTTGACCTTAAGATGCATTAATGGTAGGTGATGACGGCTTCATTTTATACTGATCAGACTATCTCGGAAGCATTGTGCTTCTTCTAGGCATCGCTCTTCAAGAGAAACAAACTCTATGGCAACTCTTTGGTGAAGAAACTCACCAAATCATGTCATTTGAGGAACATTAAACGGAAACAGGGAAGACATGATAGTTGAGTTGAAAAGAAACATAGACTTGTTCCATATGGTTCAGGTAGACAGAATTAGCATAAAGGCAGAAACTTCCAGAAGATACCATGCTGAGGGCCTACTATGAACAAGGTACTATCTTGGGTGTTTTACATATGCTATGTCACTTAATTTTCTCAATGAACTCTTGAAATTGCCATCATTATCCCCTTTTCACAGATGAGAAAGTTGAGGCTTAAACTCATCCATAGTTACCCACCTAGATCTCAGATATGAATCAGTTCTGATTCTCATGGCCATTTAACTATTATACTGCTTCCCTGGGAAGTTAGACATTGACCAAACATTCAAAAGAACTTTTGAACAGAGTTTTCTGAAGGCAAAATGTATTTGCTTCGGGAGACAATGAATTTCCCATGCCCCACACAGCTGGCTAGTGCTGCAGCAGACTTGTGCACAGAATATGTGATCGGTCTGGGTGATCTAGCAAATCTGAAATTTGATATATCTATCTCCTTTGAAAACAAAGCTAGTTGGGAGTGACGTTATGGTGAGGATTAACGAGGAAGAAGATACCTCCTTCTTCTTTTTAAAAATGATACACTATTTATATATTTCTTATCTGGGACAAATTGGATAAAATGGCTAGTCTTTGCATCTACAAGGAGTAAAGAGACTCTGTACCTTTCAAAGAAAGAAAGTGAGAAAACTCCTCTGGACAAGTCAACATTTGACTTGGTTGTGCTTTATAAAAATTATGCATTCTGTGACTGTGTATTCTAGACCAAAAAGGGTTGGGTCCTTAGCTTTTAACTTGGTACCCACACAAGAACCATGGCGTACCAAATAAACATATATGGAGTCATAAGTTTAGTAAAGAACCAAAGTCAAAGGCTTCCTTCAACTATTCGTCTTGAAATAAAAGCTAACTGAAGAATGGCAAAATTCATTTATTACTAGTCTGTGTGCATCTGATAATGGGTTGGGCAACCCATTTGTCAAACATTTTACGAAGTGTCAAAGTATCCAGTGTACTAATACTTTTCAGGGGAATAATCGTATCACCCATTCAGATTTTACATACTGATTTAATCATAAGACTACCATATTTGCTTTAAAGATAGTAAGTACTCTTTTAAGAAGCTTAAAAAAATATTATGAGAATGAAGCACCAAGAATTGTATATATTCATACATACCTCAACTGTACCAGTAGCCACATTACTTATAGATAGCAATAAAAATAAGCAATGGCCCAGAAAGCATGGAAAATAAATAAAATAAATACCTTAATTTAAAAGCAGGATTTGCCCTTAATTCCACTGCACCTGTTTCAAATACCCCCAAGAAGGAAAGTTTATTATTTCCTTGGCTACACATTTCTAATTTTGTTACTACAATATTAAAACACAGGTATTAGTATCTCTCCCAAAATGCACAATAAACAATTTTCCCTATTAATAGCTAAAATCTGCCTGGAAAAACCAATCAAGGGCAGGCTAATTAAGTATTAAGTTAGAAACCATGCTATCCTGGATGTGTGCATTTGGACTGGCAGCTTATATCAATATAACACAAATGCTGCAGACTGTGTCTTATGAAAAAATGCTCCATCAGACCAGGGGAAGGAATATATGGGTGGTATTTAAGTACCCATACATTTAGGAATTATTACATAAATTATTATATATAAAGAATATATCTAAGAATTCATTAATGTATTAGAACAAAGAAAATGGTACTTATTAAATATACTAGTTGCTAGCACTTACCTAGTGTGTGCATTTGCCAGGCACTGATCTACGTGCTGGACCTACTTTAAAGCTTTCAATCCTCATAATACACTTATTAGAAAAGTACCATTATTATTCTGACTTTACAGATGAGGAAACTGAAGCTGGGAAGTTGTGTCTTGCCCAACCCTTGCCGCTGTTAGATTGTAGAAGCCAGGATTTGAAATCTAGCAGTGTGGTTCTAAAACCTACATCCTTACCCACTACACTTCACCTAATCTCCCTCTTCTGTGAAATACACTACTTATATTACTAAGCAAGAATTCACATTATCCTTGCATTATACAAGAGATTCTATGAATTGAGGTCCAAATCATTTAGGCACACTGAAATTCCCAAAGAATGTAACTTTTGAGTCCAAATTTCAACACAAATACCTGTATTTTATTTATCCAATTCCAGATTCTTTTCAGCTGAAGGCAATATTTACCTTTTTTGCTGTACATACAGATGTAGCTGTATGTCAGTAACTTGCTTGTTGCGTTCCACTTCTGATGCAGCTAGACTATAAGTGAAAGTGCTTTACACAGGTCTTGGGTTTCTTCAATTTATTTCCCCCATTTTTTAAGTATCATTATTGCCATCGGAATGATCCTATTTGCATGCAAGATGATTTCTAATGATTATTACTATTTGGAATAATCTGTATTGGAAAGCTCCCTGGCCGGCTCTTACCTGAACTGCAAAGTACTCTTGTGGGCTCTCTGAGAAACACCAAATATCATAAACTGCAGGTGTCGCAATGGAATTATTCTAACTGCAAGCAACAGCACTTCATAGTAATGAAAGAGAAACGTATCTGTTTCTTAACTAAGTAGGTAAATAGCCTGCTTTATTGCTGCTCCTTGGGGACCAACGATTTTGAAAATAACATATCAAATCGGTAGGCCATCAAAGCTCATTAATTTATATTCAGTTGTTTCAGGTGGGTTTTGTTATCAGGGCATGCTGGATTGCATGTTAACTTTACTATGTGTGAGTACTAGCATTTTCTAAATAAAATAATGGCATATGCCAGTGAAATATGTCATGCAATGAAAAGCACAGGGCAAGAAGAGCCCTTATGTATGGCGCCACTGCGGCTAAATACCTAATGTGTACATTACAATGTCTGTACTCTTGTAGTAAACAGCCCTAACAAAATCCTAGAAGACCGTTCAACAAGGCAATCTATATACTTGAAAGTAATAAAAACTTATTTCCTTAGAATGTTTACTTTAGACATAAGTAGGAAAAATACTCTTCCCCTAAACAGGCCAAATTTTAAAAAAACCCTGAAAACTATGTTCCATATTCTTCATGTTTTAGAACTGAAAATGGAAGATAGAGATTTACTATGAAGATGACTAATTGTAAATAAATTACAGTACACAGACGCATATGTATCTAACAAGCTATGTAGCTGTGGGAGGTTTTAGCCAATTAAAAATATAGAATTATGAGGCTCAAAGTAGTGATTTGATCTCCTCCCACAGACTGCACCAGAGCCGAGAATCCTACGTGCGGATTTCCATCCTCTTTCTCTAGTCTGTATTCCTTTCTATCCTCGGGCTCCTTTTCAGTGCTATTGTTACAAGTGCTACAGCTCCCCTTATTAGCATATGTGAGTCTTCAACAGCAGACAAAATTCCCTACAAAAATAGTGCTTCCAAATAGTGCCTTTCACTACAGAAAATCAGCCAAGGCATACTAAATTAAATAGAAATGTAAGTTTTATACAAAAGCAAAATGTGATTCTTTCCCAAATGATTTTCATTGAAAAGCAAAAATCAGTGTTATTTGCACAATTTCACCTCTAAAGGACAGAACTTTTTTGTATCAGAATTCCTAAGCATAAAATCAAAAATGATTAAGGAACCGAACATGTTTTTATGTTATGCCTGCTACTCCGTTCACATGTGCAAAAAAAAAACCTTCCTTCTCATAAAACAAAAATTAACAAAGGAGAGAATAATTGTAACTGTCTGCAATTTCTGAATATTCAAAATCTGTGTTCTTCAATTTCTTGAACTTTTTCTCCTTTTGTAATTTGTTATTACGTTTATTATCATGTTTACTCATTCGTATGCTTTGTTATCTCAGTAAATATGACTGAAAATTCACTATATACCTCCTAACAGCACCAGCAAACATGAGAGTCAAAAAAGTAAGTTACTAAAGGGTGCGTTGGCCACTGACAGAGCTGATTTCTCAGGGAACGAATACATAGGTAAATATGGTACTTTGCATGAAACACCTTCAAATAAAGTAGGTGTTTAATATACTTCTTTCATTGCGAAGGGTTAATCAGCAAGGTTTACATTTGGGAATTTTCGGCGTCATGCTCCTCCCTCTCCCGCAGTACAGCCAAAAATCATCTGACAGGAAACGTAAGGTTAAGTTTGTCCTACCTAAGCGAACAAAGGGTGCTCTGAACAGGCCACCGGTTTACTGCAGAGCGGGAACTTTTCTAATCCTGCTGGAATCTGCAGTGCTGCTCAGAAAATATCGCGGAAAAAGTTGTTTTCTCTCCTCTAACATCTTGTCTCTGGGTCATCCCATTTTGGTCACACTGCAGATCCTGCTGCTTCTCCCATAAAGGTTAACTTAAAGCTCCAAACATAATCATGTGGAAAATGGACATTATTGATTCCTATGGTCCATTGTTCCCCTAGCCTAAGTCCCCGAAGTTCAAGTTCAATCTGGAATTACATCATGTCTGGTTTCTCCTGGTTACCAGACGGCTTGAGACGTGACCACGGCTACAGAAAAAACAAACAGCCTTCTTCACGCTTCGGCTCCCCTATCGATTCAAACGTAAACGTTTTTTCTTTCTCTCAAGTATGGAGCATACTTAATTTAGAGATTAAGTTCCAAATTAGATTATCTAATGGCATCTTAATGGATTGCTGACCCATTTCCTGTGGGATGGCAGCATGCAAGTCTGGCTGGAATACAATTAATTTCTTAGGAAGTCTTCTGAAGAGTTTCCTGGATAAAAAGGAAACGCTGTGTTGTGCAAATCTTTCTTTACAAACGGAGAAAGTTAGGCAAAACTGCAACAAATCCCAACGTAGTTTTCAACAGCCAGATTACAGATACTGCGTGTGTGTAAACACCAGATCAAGATCATTTTTAAGAACGATCACATTTAAATTTTTGATTTCATAACAGGTGCAAGTAATTTTTATGAAAATGGAGAAGTAATTCTTTTAAATAGAATATCCAAGTACAAAGAACAACACTAGTTAGCAGCCCTGGTTCCCAAACAATGGTCATGTGCAATTTTGGCTTTTGCAACTCCCCTCCTTGAACGGGATTCTTCCATTCATCTACCTTATCAGCATTTCTATCGGAGTCCCAGAGTGGTTCTAGGGGCCCAGAATGGTGTGTAAAAAGTTGAACATTTTGAACACACTTTAGAGCTGACAGCTGAAAAGGAAATTCAGCACTCTGAGAATAAAGCTCCCCCCAGGAACTCCAGGAACAACCCAGCTGTTGTACTGTAGTCATGTGTCAAGATAACAAACTGAAAGCAGGAAGTGCTAACCTAGTGAATTCGTAGGGATGGTCTAGGTATAATGTTGAAATACAAGTTAACTATTAGCATTACGTAAAGCCAGGACACATACTACCCTTATCATACATGTGCCACACGTATACACACACACATATGCACACACATGTGCACATGTGTATATGCATGTACATACATACACCATTATGCACACACAGTACACATATACATATATTTACATACAAACATAGTTTGCAACACAATATTGAAAACTATCTTGTTTAAATATTCATTCTTGAGTCGCTGAGGACATATATTTTACAAAGAAAATTTTATGGACAAAGCAGTGAAAATGGTACATGGTTGAGGACAGGGTTATGCAAACAGGCTTAGATGTATGAAATGAACGCTATTGCTCCTTCCTTTTTGCCCTCCTTCTCCTGACCAACCAGATCCAAATAATCTTTACTGGCTGCTAAATTTCTCCTGGGAAATCAAGCAACTCTCTAGAATTGCAGTAATAAACGACAATTTCTTACAAAAACATGTGTAAAGTAACTACAGAATGAAGTATTCAACTCATAGAAAGGAACTGCTAACACATGTAACATGGAAAATAGCTGATAAAAGTTTCTTCGGTGCCATTCAATTATGGCATCAGCAGAAACACAAAAATCCCTCCAATTATTTCAGTAAAATCTTCATTTATTCATTATTTCAGAGGCTGAGCAAATGGTTTGTGTAAACATATCCTTCAGTAACACACACATGTTTATTTTAGCCATCTGAAGGCTGCTGCTATGTTTATAGAAGCCATCAGACACATACAGCCACTCACTTGTGGCTTTGCCTTTTCTTGAAAGGGGTGAAGGGGGAGAAGAGGGAATGAAACAATAAATCCAGTTTCTCTTTTGCATAAAGCACTACCTCCAACGTCTTTAAATAACTTCTGTTTATATTATTCTTGGATTGTCCTTTGGCTTTCTTGTTCATTCAATTATATTGCTCTTTCATATTTGCTAGTACAAGCTATGTTCTGGCTATAGTTTCAAGAAAGCAAGCCAGTTAGGGAGTTCACTGCTGTATTTGTTTATACCCACATAACTCACATATGTAACAGTGTAATTTGTCCACATCAGAGGACACAGCACAGACACAACAGCACCCTTACGAACAACATAAGCAACTCATCATCACCTATTACCCGGCTAAGAGCTGAGCCCCTCCAGCCTCAAGCAGAAGTGAGCCCTCCACCAAGGGGTTTCACTCTGGGTTGACTGCAGTACCTGACCTTTGGGTTAGAAAAAAATTCACATTTTCGAGACGCAAGCAACACACACACACACACACACACACACACACACACACAAATGGCTCACAAAATTCTAGGTCAAAACAACAGAACACCTTCAGGGTTGCAACTTAGTAAGTCTGTGAAAACTTTGCAACGGAGTCAGCTTTGGTTCCAAAGAGAATGTTTATACATTGGGGGTGGGGGACGCGTGGAGAGGGAGGAGGCTGGAGGAAGTCATCCAGTTTTGATTAAACTCACGCAGCTCCCTCGGCACTGCCATTTTCAGCCCTGAAGAAGGAGCTGCTTTGACATGGACACACCTCTACAGAAGGATGGGCACAAAGCAGAAAAGGGGGCGACCATGGACAAGTGATTATACGAAGAAGGTAACAGCAGCAAACAACAATCAAAACAAAGCAAAACCAAAACACCTTTCTTTGCTTTGTCCTTTGCTACTACAAAGTCTCCAGGGATTGCCTTTTGTTCAAAACAAAAAGCAACAACCACAACAAAAATAACCTGATATTGTCTTTATTCCATTAGGACAAAGGCAAATGATTTAATTCTCTGGTTCAATAGATAGACATTTCTCATGTATTTTTAATTTATTCAGATCATTCTAAAGTTGTAGCAGTGCCCTGAAGATTTTAGATGTCTGTTATCTGCCTTAAAAGTAGTAGTGTTACAGACATTTGTGATTTCTTTTTTCAATATCTTTTCTAGGAAAAAAAAAAAAACTATTGAGTTTCATAAATAACTATAAGGCACACACTATAAACCATGAATAAATTATGAATATGTTATGCCACAGACATGACCTATTTGTATGATCAAATATGGACTCCACGTGTGCCTATTTTTGATAAGTATAACAAAGCAAAGCAAATTCCTGTCGCATTTGAGCACATTTACTCTGAACTGTATGATACTTGGATTTTAAGAACGGTGAGGGTCTGTATCAGTCACAGTGTGTCTGGCACTGCCCACCACAGAGATTCAATAAATACCTGTTGAATGTATGAACGTGATGCCTGCCGTTATCAGTTATGTGCCCTCTGAATCATGATAAAAAGGGAAGAAAGGAAGAAACAAACCAAAAGCTACCTTCGTCAAGCTTTTTGAAGCACTAAGGCCATTCTACATATCATGATCTGCTAATCCAAAAAAATTATTTTTGAGAGAGAAAATAAAAGAAATCTTAACTACATGAATTCCAATTTTTTTTTTCTGATTATGACCTGAAACTGACGACCACACCACTTTTTCACCAAGAAGGTGATTTGTAAGATGAACAATGCTCTCCTAAGAACTGAGTTTAGTCGTCATATTAATTCACTCCAGTACCTGTGTTCTGTGGTGATTCACTGCCCACTCACCTTTTCCTTTTGGGGATAACAATTTTCGAGTTGAAACATCACTAGGAACTAGGTACAGTTATAGTTTAAGTCTTTAATAATTTATATCCTTATTTCGCTTTAATGTACTTTAGCAATACTATCCAATTTTAGATAAGTAAATGTCAATCAGTAATCCACAGATTTGGAAGTTCACACAGCTATAGCCACATTTAAAAACACAAGTTCTTTCCATCTGACTTGCAATTTTTTCTAAATATGTTAAGGCTTGTATGTAGAAATGGGCCGTTTAGCCAACCAACAGAGCACGGAATATAAGGATAAATAAAATTAGATCCAAACATTGTGTTATCAAGTCGAATCAAATTAAATTTTAAAATACTTACTAATAAAGATTATTTAAATAAATAGTTTATCTTCTTTCATTGAGTTTATCTTCTTTTTTGTAAGCATATATTGTATTTTTTCCAAATGGAGGAATAATATAAGCTTCATGGAAAAAAATCAAAATAGGTAAAAACGTACACATTTTAAAGCGGATGTTATACTAATCTTTATAAAGAGGAAAAGTCATATGGTATTCATTTCAGGTAGTGAATTAATAAAAAGTCAACAAGCTTTTAAAACAGAATCCAACTAATTTTCTTAATTTTTACCTGAGAAAAAAGTGGGCATTTCATTCTTTGAAACTCTACTCTTCAGCAGTTTCTATGAAGCATATGGAGATGGGCAGCACTTTTACAACTGATACCCAAGTATGTACTTTTAACACAGGGATGCTTAGTAAAGAGGATGACAATCATAACACAGTTGGAAAATTATGTTGGCTCTATTTTTGTTGAACTCCTTTTGGGATTACCTCACTCTCTTCTGTAAATTTTTATCTCATTACATAAGATTATACCATGAATTTTAATCATTTAATTTGTCAATTTGACACAACTTATTCTTTACTGAAATAATTCATAAGAAGCTGAATTAGCACTACTTACTTTCTAAAACCAGTACATGACACAATATCAAAACTAGTTTCGAAAATGAAGTTTTAGAATGATTTTCTCAGCCAACCAAATAAAGTCAACTCTCAGTGATTCACATCAAGGTACAAACAGAAGTTAAAGCTTTACTTAAACAAAATTCCTTCTCCAGCTATTGATTCCAACAATCCCCCCCACTCCAAAATTCATGAGTGTTGCTAATAACAGTTAAATTGACTAATTTGAAATTTTTCTTTTAGCTAGCTTTTTCCCCCTGAGAGGGGAGTAAATGAATAGTAAAATGGCTTAAAGTTAACAGTAAAGAAAAAGAACTGAAATGAGAAGAATCTACAATGTGAAAACCCCATGCTTTTTCCTCAGATAGCTGAAAAAAAATCTTCCCTAAAACTGTGATTTCATTTTTCAGGTCCTAAAATCTAAGTGTCAAATCCCCGCCTCCCCACCTCCCCCCAGTATTATAAATCGTTTACAACATTTGACAGCACTTAGGAATTCCAGTCACCAATTAGCATATGCTCTAATCTCCAATTAATTTGAAGTTGCATCTAAATGAGAAATAAAGGAAGAGGGTAGGGAGAGAAGGATGATATAGCCAAAACAACTAAAATTTTAACATATATATACTTTCTGTAAAGCTAGTTAGAAACAAACACTATAGCTCATGTAATTTTAGGTGTAAGTGTAGGGTTGGAAATAATTAAAATGTTACCTTTGCCAAGTAATTCCCAATGTATCCTCACTGGTACTGGGGTATAAATGCCTGCCGTTTTGATTCATGGTCCAGTCACAAATCCTCAGCTGTCAATTGAAACCTAGCAGTCAGATATGGATCGAGCAGTACTACAGTTTTTAGTATTTAAATGAACACATGCAAACTAGTACTGTACATGGCATTAACCTTACTTTCCCAAGAGGCAACTTAAAAAAAAAAAAAAAAAGAGCAAAAGAAAACCTTACTCTGAAAAGCAAAATTCCTAGACTGTTTTTCAGAAAAAGCTATTGCAATATGCTTCTCTATTAATTAAAGCATACAAGAGAAATGAGTGCTTAGAACATAACAATTAGACATTAATTAGAGTACAAAATGTGCTGAAATAAAAGCAAACGTTAATGTTCAACAGAGAGATATATTTTAGAAAAAAAATTTTAAAAGCTTTTTAAAATATGTAACATACCAAATAATCTGCACTGAGTAAAATAATCAATAACTTTTAAGCATGCAGTTTGCAAAACACAGAAGACATGCAGTTTAGAGGAGAAAGGTCCCACCTTATAAACATCCTTCCTAACGTATGTTTAGAAGCATCAAGGGATTCAGTTTTAGATGTTTAATAATTTTGTTTTATTCAAAGTGGCTTTTTTTTTTTTTTCAGAAAGAGTTGATAAGAGTTTCTACTTTTATTTTAAACTCAGAGTAATGGCATTGGAAATAACTTTACCACATCTGAATAGAGTGAGGAATGCGCTGAATACAAGCTGAAACGAATTCTTCCCAGATCTCCAAATCATCAGCTCTGCCCTTCGGAGGTTGTTCCAGTAACCCTATCCAGCTGTTTGGTTAACAGCTGCCCTACAGTGCTAGCAGATTTATTGAAAAGATATATTGCTTATTTTTATCCTTAAGAAAGTAAACTTATCTGGCTTTGGGGGGAAAAAAACACACTAGAAAATCATGGTTTTTAATCTGTAGAGAGCTATGCTGTAAATTAACTGAATCTTGTATTGAAAAGATGACTTATTCAAAGCAGTCCACTAAACCTTGTTTGCTGCTTTTCAGTAAGAATTTCTAGAAGATGATGATTGGAGCCAAAGTCCCTTTAAACTCATGATAAGTTATTTTAATCCTTTCTGATAATGTTACGGCTAAAAAAAAAAAAAAATTGGCTATTAAGAATCTTTTCCTTTTAGACTCTAGTTTCTATACACTCTAGGTAATAGTGATTCTGGAGTTTCAGAATATTTGGTTTTGCTCATTTTTCTACAGATCTGTGAGGCTCCAAAAACACCACCTAAAATTCCCCAAACATGTATTTTAATTATACTGATATTTCAGGTAAAAGTAATTTTATAAATTAAAGAACTGAAAATTAATTAATCAATTAATTAACTAATTAAAAAGCTGAAAAATTCCCTTAATGTAGACAGATAGATTGAAAGATATGTAGATGTTGCTTAGAATATATGTCATAAATAAGCCATAAATCAGTAAAGAAATTAAATTGGAATGAAAAATATTCTTAAAATGGACCTTAATGCTTGCATAAAGGAGAAAATCTTATGGCAAGATTTTTAAAAAGTGCTCAAAATGGAGCATCTAATCAGAAATGCAATGTGATGGGGCAATTTGAAAAATTATTTCTTCAGTAACAGTTGTCAGTTGTCTCCTTCAAAGTATATTCTTTTCAAGCAATACTATGAAAGCAATCTAAAAACATTTCAAGAAGCTTGGCTTCGTATAAAGGTTACCTTAAGGACCACTCATAGATTCTGTCCTAGTGCTAGTTTTGAGTCAAGTAAACATTCTGAAGAAGGGAGGCGCAGAGCAGAGCTCTAGGCAGAGCGCATGTTAATTCTGCTAATAATTAATTTCAGGTTAGTTTCTATGAGCCTCTCAGGTTATATTGGAGAAATTTTCAAAAAGAGAAGCTATTTTCACAAAGCCAGGTGACCTAAATATCACTCACTGATTGGCTTGTTGTCTCCCAGACAACTGGGGACACTATTGTCTCCTTTGAAGAATGCATATGTAAATCAGTTAGTTTTTTGTTGTTCATGTTGCTAATTTTTTGTTTGTTTCTTTGTTAATCATCCCTCCAAAATGTCAAGTGGGCTGTCTTTGGCCACCTGTTGAACACTTAAAATCAACATACTTTTGGACTTTTCTTTCCTAACAGTAGTCTCAAAGGGATGAAACCTGACTACAACTATTCATTTTCAACCATACTTAAGGTACATGCGATCAAAAAGCTTCTCCCAAACAGATAATTATGCTTAAATACACAAAAAATGATCACTGAGTATATTTAATAATCTACATGCCAAAGAAATGGGCAGGATATCAATTAGTATTGAATTATTCCTTTCAGTTACTGAAAATATAAAATAAAATTTAAATTTATTTAGCTATTTAGATTGTGCACTGGCATTATCAACATTTCCAAAAGTTTCTGAGGAGAAGTATTTATACCTGCTTATATGTTATAACTTACTTAACCAGGTTACTTGACCAAGAACCTTTGAATTAATAATTAACCTCTTGATTAAGCAAAATTTTAAAGGTGATCGTGTGGACAGGGGAAACAATAAATAATTAAAATAGAAACTGTATATTCACTGAAAATTTCCATGATACTAATTCCTAATAAAATCAATTCCTAAGAATCTTGTTTGAATAAGATAGTCCTGACTCAGCAAATTTTGAACAGATTCTCAGGTGATGAAAGGTTAAGTGTATTTAAGCTTCTTTTTGGAACATGTTAAATATTCTTGGTATTAGTATAATTCAGAATTCCTAACCAAAATGGATTTTACTTTAGACTTTAAATGTTTAAAATAATAGGTGATAATCTTATTTAAGTTTAGGGTAGTGATCCCTCAATTTCTGTCCTGTGAGAGAGTAGGTGTTATGTAATTTAGCTATCAATTCTTTTTTTAAATTAAATTTTAAATCTTTAATTTTAAGTGGTACATAAATACATGCCTTTCATTAACACAAAAATTTTCTGCAAAGCTTCAATACCGCCCTAGTGATTTTTTCCAAGTATTTTTCCTCAAAAAATAGGGAGATACTTTTCTCCCTATAGTAATCAAAAACACCAGGGGCAAAGTAGTTTAGAAATTTAGTTTGTTAAAGTTGTGTGTTTGTAGCAACTCGTACATTTGTAACAATACAGACTCTTTGACAGATCAGATCGTATGCACATCCTCACAGAAATGCACACATATAAATAATTTTAATTCTTTAATTTATATGCAACCACAAACATGAAATAAGATTGTCTAGAAAATTAAGGTAAATTTTATATTCAAACAATTATGCCCAGATTTCCAAAAGCAAACAAAAGGTGAGGTAAGGAAGTTTAAGATTCTCCTTCAAAAAAGCTATGAGTGAAGGGACGGGGTTGAAAAAATCCAAACTAAGAAAGAAGGGAAGGTAAAGTTTTCACTGCATATGTTCTTAAGATGATGTCCCTAAAATCTCTGGATTGAGAACCTTGTTCTTAGCCCAACTCAATGAGTTTCAGAAAAACAAGCATGGGAACCATCTAGTTTCCCTCAAAAATCTGCCCAAGGGGAAACACCTAAGATCTGGATCATTATTCTTGCCTACAGGACACTCAAATATTCATGCAGGTAGAATCAACATTGCCTGTGATTTCAGAATAAGAGTTTGTTTATTCACATGACGGCCCTCCATTGTTATTAACATGGGCTTTTGTTAAATGCCTCACAATTAGCTATGGGAACAAAAGAAAGAAGGTAAGAAAATGTTCTACTTTGCTGGACTCAGCAAACAGTACTAACAGTCCCTTATGATGACAACAGCTTTCCGTTTAACCAATAAGCCATTAAACTGTAAACAGAATAATCAACACAGGTAAATTTATCTTTTTGCTTTTCTTTTTTTTAAGCTTACAGGGACCCTCAAGGGAATATCTTGAAAGGTGTGTTTTATGTTCTTTTAGGTTTCTTCATTTCTCCAGATAGCCCCCAAAGAAACAGATTTTTGGGGGTTGGAGGTGCTTTTGGGGGTGGGGTGCTTAAAAAGATTAATCCTTCAGGATTCGTATTTTCCTCTTAACTCTTAGATCAGTTGATTTTTAGTTTATTAATCACCTACCAGAGAGCAAATAAAATGGCCTCTGAATGAAAAGGATGTATGTAGCTTTACTGAACAAACAAAATGGTCATGATGAAATTGCGATACAGGTGGAGCGTGTAAACATATAAAAATGAAAAAGATATACAAGGTCATCCTGGAACCTTAAAGTTACGTCTAATATCAATTTCTGAAAACCGTGCTTCTTGATATTTAATTTAATAAACACGGTAGGATTAAGTTAAATGGGTATGCATAGTTCATGAACTAAACAAACACTACTGACCATAAATCATAAGAACTAGAAAATGAAAAGTTTTTTTTTTTTTTAAATTTTTAAATGGAGGCTACTTTCACCTGTTAAATTTAAGATTTCAGGGGAACTTGGAGATCACGTAGTTCAACCTCTTCATTTTCCTTTCCAAGACAAGAACACAGGACAGAAAGGTTTAAAGGCCTGTCCAAGGTTAGACATGTCCTGTCAAGTCACTAAAACCACACCTCCTGACTCCTAATCCCTGTTTCTCTCCCACAAGTTTGCCTGTCATTATTCTTTTCCTACCCTACTTTTCATGTGCAGCTCAAGAATATTTAAGGCTAAAATGTCTATAATTATAACTCTTCATAATTTCCTTTATTTCCCTGATTCTGCTTAGACCTTTTGAAGTTAAAATTTCAGAAAAGAAAATTGTCTCCCTTGTGATTGCATTGATTGAAATTTAAGGTTACAGTAAACAATTTTATTTTTATGTTATCTAGAATAATTTATCTGGATATTAGCCTTTGATACCCAATAAAAGTAAGTGAATGAATGAATGATAAAAGACAGACTTTGGAAGGTTTTTTACATTTTTTTTTATTTTAAGAACTAGCCAAAAAGCTAAACATTTGCATAGCCATTATTTTGAGTGAAACTTCCTTTAAATGTGTTTCCTTTCCAGCTAGCATATGTGAAAGGTGACCTCTTATCCATTTACATACCTACCCAGAAGTCATGTGATAGGGTTTTACGTCAAGCTGTCAATTATGATAACAGACACAATAAGAACAGCTCAAGTGTTGATAGCCTGCTTCCTGACTTTATTGAAAAGTTTGTTGATAGTCTACTTGTGGCCTTTCAATTGCTTGCCTTTAATAAAAGACTACCTTGCCAGTGGTTTTAATGTACCTAGCTTTGGCTTTGCCATTTGTCAGGACAAATATTATAAAGGGATTTCAATGAATATCTTAGATAAACAAAAATAAAATCCTACAGAGGCAACGTCTTAAAAAGGCCATTGGGTGTAACAGGAATTTTTAGTGTCATGAAAAGTCCTTTCAAATTCTAGTTTCAAAATTTTATCAAGAAAAGTGTTGAAAACATTTTCATAGAAAGTAGCCCAGTGATTGAAATTGAAATAAGAGCATCATACAGTCATGCAAGAGATGTAACATGCGGAAGCCCGGGCACCAGTAAAATCCATGCAACTGTGAGACGCAATGCAGGGACTTGAGTTGATCAGCCCATTGATTCATTAGCTCTAATAATAAGTAGCATATATAGTCAGGAGATTATAATTTTGAGATTATGAAAATAAGCCTTGTATCTTATAAACTAGAGCTGACTTGACTTTCTTGTCTCAGGGAAGGCAAAAGTGACCTCCCATTTGCTCCATCTCAAATCTCAAATCTATATCAAAGGTTAATATGTACCTTAGCCCAACTCAATGAGTTTCAGAAAAACAAGCATGGGGACCATCTAGTTTCCCTCAAAAATCTGCCCAAGGGGAAACACCTAAGCTCCGGATCATTATCCTTGCCTACTCAAACAGTAATAGTATTTGAATAGTAATCAATAGTAATTGATTTGAATAGTAATCGAATTACTTCGAATAGTAATCTTTTATTTCCAAACAAGAAGCTTCTTAGCTACAAACTTTTTTTCCAACTTGCAATAAGGGTTTTTTAAATATGTTGTATTGATGTATAACAGTAAGGATTTATACTTTTATTATGGCCTTACACTCGAGTATAACGGTGATCAAATTAACTAGACCTTTTTATATTACCAAACTTTCTATGACTACAAAGAAAGAAGGCCTGCAATTTAGCAAATTCATTATGAGGCTGATCAGATATGAAATTGGTGCTAATTCAAGTAAGCTGTCTCATATTTGCCATTTATACTAAAATTGTTAGACTGGATTATACAATAATTTCTGCATTTTCTAAGCAATACCCAATACTCTGCTATATAATTCCCATATTCTTGGGGAGATGAAATTTAGGAAGTGTGGTTTCTTCATTGCCTATCATAATGAATGTGCACAGTGTGTTCAGGAAGTATAAGGAGGAAAGGAAACACCACATTTTACTAAACTTCTGTGAAGTTAAGCCAGAGAGGAGGTCCTTGACACTTCTGAAAAAGTTCCAAATCATAAAAAGACATTTCTCAGCAGAGACTAAAGAGTTCGGTTTGCCAAAAACCCACAAATTCTTCAAGCCACCACACCATCGTCCAATAGAAAAGTTAAAGAATGAAGTTCCAATTGAAGTTCTGATTTTAAGATTTCCCCCATGCCAATAGTGAATGCATTAAATAAGCCAATCATCTCAAAGACAGTCTAGTTCCAGACCTTGAAAAACACTCCTCAAGATTGAGTTAAGAGATAAAGGGAATACTTTAAAGTTCTGATCAGCTGGCATGAGCTGATTATTATGACTAATTAGAGGACTGTTTTTAATGGAAAATAATCAATTGTTTTAAAGAAATCTTTTTTGAAATATTCTTCAAGATTACGTGGTTTTATTTTTCAGATTCAAATGAGATATCACATTTATAATGGTAGTGGAATTCCTGTGTCAGAAAAACTACTATTTCAAGGCAGTTAGCAACCAGTATTGATCAGTAATAACCATTATAAAAAGGAGCACAGTGATGTATAATTACTAATAACAACTGCATGTATACCAAGTTAATGGTTATAAAAGCTTATGCTTTTCGTATTCAGATTTGCCAAAATGAATGTATTACTCTTACCAGTGGAGTACAGGGTTAATTTTAATATTTCCCATCTTAATTTAAGAAGTCAGTGTCCTTGTGTGTTAGGAATAATTATATTGAAAGCTCTGCTTTAGTGTCATTGTGTGGAAAGATTATTTATAAGATAGTCAAAATTATTCAACAATTTAAAATTTATTGTTATCTCTAATTTATGTAGGCTATATTAAAGTTCTTTTCTAAGAAAAAAATAGCACTCAACAATGCACATCAATACTTTTCATAACCTGAAAGGATAAATCTTTATAAAGCAGTCACCAATAAACTGAAGAATGTACCTGGTGACAATATTTATTCTTAAGGGGTCATGTATATTAAAAGCTAAGGGGAATGTTTAAAAGAACTCTCTCAGACTAAAACCATTGCCTTTCTAATTTTGAATTTCTCCTAGCTAATATAAAATGATTGATTACCTTTATTTCATGTACCCCTTGATTTTTCTTTCCATTCATCACTGAGTACTTTAAACCAAATGCATTTAAAACCTGCTGCTAGAAGAGTGGTCTCTTTTAAATCTTTGGAAAGTAATGAAAGGACACAGTAAATCAATCTCATTTCTGCTGTACGAAAGAATAACCTTTACTCTACTGAAGTCATTTAAACTGTTTCTGTCCCTCTGTTCCTGGACAGTAAACATAAAACTTCATCTCTAGGATTCTGTTAAAATTTGAAAGGATTAAAGTAATTGAAAGCTTTTAACTAGAGCCTTAGTTTAGTAATATACGTGTATAGTATGATACGCATATACACTCATTTTCTGCATGCCTCAAATTGTAGCTTATTATGAATTGGCATACTGGGCTTCTTCAATTCAAAAAGTAGCACTAATTCTTTCATTATACAGAGGACAAATTATCTGTCTGTATGGCACTTAAAACTGAACATTGTATTTTTCATTATGAAGCTTATATAATTTTTCTTTCAAAGATCAATACACATTATAAATTCCATAAATGTACACCATATTTGACCCATCTAATCATATTTATATTGTAAGAGGTGTTCACTTGACCTTGTCTACTTAAATAACAAGTGGTGGCCTTTGATGAAAAAAGTTTGTAGTTCTGGAACTCATATATATATATATATTTTTTTTTTTTTCAATTAAAATGTGCTCAGAACTCTATCTACGTTAAGGCTAGTATTTTCCTGGTGCTCGTTAAGTTTTCTTGATTTATCCTTGGACATGTGAAAGGAGAAATAACTTTTATATAATCAATTTTTGTGATCATAATTACATGAGGCTCTAATGACAGTCATAAGTTATAAATTAAAAAATTAAAGCTGCCTTAGGATAGGACAGGAGGATGGGAAGATTGCTTCTAAAGACATGAAAGTGGTTATAATATTCTAAATGTGTTTGGGCTAAAGGTTTAAATAACAGAGGCACAATTCTATGAACTAAAAGTTAACTGAAAACTAGAGACATGTCATTAAGAATGCAAGTCTCATGACAAGAATATTTCTGAAAATATGTGAAATGATTTGTAAGAGAATAAGTTTCTAAACCTATGAATCCTGCATATGTTTTTAAAAAACACAAGGAACATATACATTTGTCAAATAGAACCACATTATAGTAATTATAGCACATTTCATATTATAGCAATTTTAGAGGTGAAAAAAAGCAACATTTCAGAAAATCATGTTGAAAAGCCAATGGCTGGCAAAACCACTAATTATTATTTGGTATTTTCATAACTGTGTACAGATGTTTTTAGTTAGCTCTCACTCTTGTTTTGTTTTGTTTTGCTTTTTTTTAAACCTGGCAAAACATCAAGTATCTTGAATAAGCTATCATCTTTACGATTTTCTCTGAACTCTGCATGTGGTGACCTTTAATATAAGCAGTCTGCCACCTTGGCCTGCAACTGGGCAGGACTTGAAAGTTCCACACGAGGCACAGATAGGCATGATAAGCATAAACTAGGTGGACAAGCCTAGAACAAAAGAAACTGGCATGAGTACCTGCGCAGGTTCGCTACATCTGTAAAAACTCAGTTGCACATACAACTTATATTATAAATGAAGAGCAAGCTCACAAATACCAGCTCTTTCTGATTTCATTAAAGACATTTTCCCCTATGCAATATTTTGCACACTGTTAATTTCAAACTGCTCTGCTATCAAAACTTGAGAGCAGCAAACATATGCATCATAAAATATATTTAAAGTTGGAAGTGTTTAGAATGATTTCTGTCATCCCATAACTAGAATCGTGGGATTTCTGTATTTGTATGGTCCACGCTTTTGACTGTGGCTAATTTGTTTATAAGCTACCATTAATCCTGGCTGTATATTTTCACAGTTTGGGTAAACACTTCATTTGCATTAAATTTACAGCATTAATGAGATGTGAAATTTAAAATGCTACTTGAAACATAAATGATGTAAGAAAGCAGAACCAAAAA
Organism: Eschrichtius robustus; assembly: GCF_028021215.1. NCBI lineage: Eukaryota > Metazoa > Chordata > Mammalia > Artiodactyla > Eschrichtiidae > Eschrichtius > Eschrichtius robustus. Next base: position 63,978,707 of record NC_090833.1, read on the forward strand.
AAAGTGTTTTATCACATCTGAAATCAGTAAACCAATTTAAACCTATTAAAATAGGAAGGATGCGTCGCCTGAGATTTTAGCTTCAAAACTCATCTTCTTGGACTAAAATACCAAAATGAGGAGTAAAACATCTGGAAAATATGAAAGAGCTCAAAAAGCACAAATTGTGAATTGTGTAGTGCTCCTACTTTAACTGGCTTTTAAATCAATGGACAATTTTTGTCTTGGGAAGGTATAGGCTGGTAAGCTCTCAATAGCCAGTAAGACAGAAAAATACTCTGGCTGAAACACTGTTTATTCATGGATGTTATGAAATATGCTACAGAGAAGGAAAAGGTCTTGAGCCAATTTGAGACACCCTGTTTAGAGAGGCGAGAAACAATGGATAAATGAGAAGATATTTTGGAAAATGAAATGATCAATTTCTTTCTCAGAAGCCCCGTGAGCCCCGTTCTGAGTCAAGATCTGAGAGGCAGCATGGAGAAAAAGCACCAATGCAAAAGCGTGGCTACACCATCACACCTGGGTGAAACTTGCCCACCTGTTGCTGATGTAGGAAGGATGGGTCTCTTGGGCTTAGTCCCACATATCGATTGGCTTGAGATGTGCCTGAGGCTGTGTAGGCTGATTAAGGAAGAACAAAAACAAAGATAAAAATTGCGAACTATCAAATGAACAACCTGTCCACGCAAAAGAAACCCAGAGAAGTGGGACTTGCAACCAAAAAAAAAAAAAAAAACCAAAACACAATGTCTTTATTTCTCTTCTCTTTCGTGTGAGTGAATACCACTGATGTAAATGACAGTTGACCTCAAGCCGACTGGTTTATCCCCCTCCCCAAAAACCTATCCAGTAACCATATCCCATCCTTTGGTGTGGGCATCTCACACATGCTCTGGTTACAGTCTTGCAGGAGTACCAAGGACTGGCTAAATAGAAGGGTCCCTTTCCTAGATGTACCTTCTTACCAGATATCGGTTGTCTAATAATGGGATAATCAATGATGGTCTGTGATTCTAAATGTAAAAGCAGACTGAAAGTCTGTCAGGAAAAAGTTGAAAGCTTTAAATGATGGGATTTAAGCAGATGTGCTTGATGATATAGGATGAAAAATGTCTTGCTGAAAAGTCTTACTAAAAAGAATATCTAATATTATTAACATAAAGGAGAAGGCTATTTTATTATATCATATAGAATGAATTAGCTCAGTATTTTATTTAATGTGAAAATGACCTTAAGTTTGATAGAAATGTTTCTGAAAAAAATCATTTCTTTTCCATAAGCACAAAAAGTCAATTTTTTGTGCTTGGTCCAGAGAGGGAGCTGACATATGGTGAACACTCCTTAAATTATTACGATCTCACCTTGCAAGTACTTTTTATACAGGTACTTTTTGGTGCAGAGCGAATTTTTCAAAGAAAACATCTCCCTAGTCCTGAAGATGTTTGTTCCTTTTCACAAAGGAAAGGACTAATGTATCTTCCCAGCACTAAGCAATCTCATTGTTCCATGTCAGAATAAACAGAAAAACTAAATTTTCATCATTTATGTTACATTTATAGGTCTGAAGAAAGCTGTAATATTTGGTCTAAAACCATCAGATTAATGAGGAATCTAGACATTAATTCTTAAAAGGCGTTTTTAAAACAAATACATTAATTCTGCCATGTTCATTTGGCCCATTGAGGCTTTTTTAGGTCAACTTTTTGAAACAGTGAAGATGTTCACAATTCACCTTTTAGTTATTCCTGAATGAAGGGCTCACGCCAGAGCAGCCCTAAGCAGCCAGTGGCCCCTATTCAATCTCCAGACCTCTGGAATTCAACGCACACCACTGAAGAAGAGCCTCACCCTTAGAGAGTGGGCACCAAGTCTGCGCTATTCTTTCTTTTCAACCACGAGAAAGAGGTTTCCTTGGCCCCTGTGTTTTCCTTAATTTTTCTGATTTATGAATTCAATGGCTAATTTCTCATCAGTGGTGCCTGGGAAGGTGCAGCGACAACTTTTTTTATAGGAAAGAAAAATGACTCCCTATATCGCTTTTGTGCAGGAGTGGAAAATGGACTGATGCAGCCATCTTTATACAACCAAAACATTCCTTTGAATATTTTGTGATTTTATAAGTCAAATAAGATCTCTTTTTGATCAACCTGTATGTGTGTATAAGAACAATTCATTAACAAACAGGCTGACAGTACTGCCATAGGTAAGCTGTGATCGTTTCGGTCTGATCTTCCCTTGAATCTAATCTATTAATGTCAATATAAGAGTAGGTACCAGAAGTTTCTGGAACTTTCAACTACTTAAAAATCTTTGTTTTCTATTTGCTTTTATTTAAATTGTTGACTTTGTTTGCTCAAAGATGCCCAAGGCATCCACTTTTAAAATTTGGATGTAATATTTTAGTGACTGTAATGTACATAGCTAACCTGTAGCACAAAGGATTCTTAGTCTTCCTTGACTGGGTCTCATCCATCTGTGCATTCAGGGAAGTGTTCACTAGTGTAGGACCCTCTATCAACAGACCAGTTACTGAGAATTAATGATTACTGATGGGAATTACAAGCTTGTATGGTTTTATTATTTGATGGGGCCTCATGAATTTTGAGAAAGAAATGCTGAGTTCACTGTACACTCCAAGTATTGTCCGTTTTTCTTGTAGGGTTTCTTCCTAGTCTTTCAGAGGCCACAAAAAAAGAGCACTTTCCAATGGCCAAGAAAGAAAGAACCAGTGGTACTTCTAAATCTCTGTAATTTCACACAGGAATTTCCAGAGCATAGGGATTTTCTTGTTCTAAAAATGAAAACAGAAGCTCTGGATTTAAGATATATGTATAATTGACGAGAAGCATGCTAATTCCTCCTGACTGGAATTTTATCATTCCACTTTACCAATCTGTACACACCAGCTCCAGTTCTAAAAAGCTGGCAGTTTGGATGAAGCCAATTGAAAAACTGTGTAATAACTCCTTGTGTACTTATGAGTACTCTATACAAAGAAGCAAAGGAATCTTTTGGGTTATTGGTATGTGCTATGTAAATTCACTGGCTAAATCTCTGACATTTAAAATGTTATGGCCATGCTAAAAATCATAATACCTGATGCACCATAATAAGCTAAATAATCAAAAAAATTTTTTAAAAGTTGAAGACAATGAAAGTGCAGGTACCTTACATGTGCCTAATACTAAACTCTGAAATGTTTTCTCCACCCAACATTGTGTGACTGTTTCTCACAATGACATAACCTGCAGTGATGTAAACATGCAATTATCTTACAGAGGTACTGATTCAGCCTGCCTCATGAAGGGGCTTAATTTCTATAGGAATGCTCCAATAACTAACGATTATCTAATCTCTCTTCGGGTGATATAAAAACCTTGCACACTGTTATGTTATTCAGTGCATTTTCAATGTATACCTTGAACAAGCAGGCATGACTTATTATTTTTGTTATAGCTATTTACTCAAACAAATAAGCTTCTCCCTTTTCAAATAGGATGCACTGAGTGAAATTTGATAAGAGAGAGCTTGTGAGAGCCAGGTCACATTCATGCCTGCTAGTTCCACATAAATGAGAAATCTCCATCTGGTTGGGTAGCTGGAAAAGTTGCCGTGTTTTCCACCTTGGATCAGATATCCAATGGCGCCTTTGATGGACATTTCTCATTTCCTACAGAAATACTTACTGGTTGCTGTAGGTGAAGCTGCCTCACCTTCAGTGGATGTAGTGATGGGTTTAGTATCTGTCATGGTCAGGGTCACAGGTCGCACTGCACTGGGATGGGGAGAGGGTGCCAAGACAGGAGTGAAATGGCCAGGCACTTTCCCTACTACTTGACCACTGCTGTTAGGCTACAAAACAAAAACAGAATGCCGGGTGAAACACTCCAAAAGGCAGTCGTCTCGTCCAACAACTCCACTCAGCACACTCAGCTGAGTGGACCCCACGTGCTGTGTGCAACCGCCACACAAGCTCTCTCAGATCTGAGTCAGAGAGGCTCGTCAGTGGTTAGTAGTCATAAGAAGCAGCAGCATTTAAAAGAAAGTCTTCAGCTTCAAAGCATTTTATATAGGTTTAGTCATCTTTACAACACCCCGAGAGCCAGGTAGAACTGATCCTTCCACTGAGTTGGACAGAAAACTCAAGTGGAGACTTCAATGCTGAGCCCGAGGCTAAAATAGAAGTCCTTATTGAGCTAGTGAGAATTAAAATCAGTGCTACCTTCTTATCTGCTCTTCGTGGTCACTTTTGGCTTTCAGAACACAGAGTTTACCTAAATGATGATATCACTGAGACAAGGAAGACAAGAATTTCTAGGAGACCAAAGGCATCAAACTCAACAATTCCCATCATTTATAGTCAAGGCCTATTCTTTGGCATACAAAAATGCTAGCCCTTGCTCACACACAGGTGCACTCAGAAACACACATCAGGCAATTTCGATTCTAGAATCTCCACTCGACTTGTGACGATTTACTAATATAAGCAGGTAGAATGATATTTTAAACATTTAAAATTCCAGGGTCCACACAAGGATATAAAAAGCTGAACTAGGTCCAACCCTACACCTACAAATAAAAGATTTCCAACGTAAGTTAAAATGTGCTGAAGTGAAGCAGAGGGCAATCAAATATACTCTGCTTTTTGAGTTACTCTTCCATTGCTGGGCATGGAGAGTTACACAAAACATTGATTGTTGACATTTGTGAGAATTAAAGAGAAAATCCGCTAGGCAGTGATAGAAAAGATATTATTATCTGAGTTTTAGCCCCAGTACAAAAATAGTGTCCACAGTGGGAGACAAAATTCTAAGGGTACACTGTTTGAAGAAATACTGGAATGTATTTTTCTAGACAGAGAATGCTATTTTTAATTATGCTCATGTTGGAATTCACCAGTACATAACGTACATAACAATTTGCTATGAGGGTGTTCTCCACAAATATTTAGTCTTTATAATCTGTACCACTTTTAAAGTCAAAAAAGCAATAAAACAGAATATTTATCTAAGTGCCTGCACATAAATTACAAGTAGACATTTCTTTAAAGAAAAAGATAAACAGCTAAGAACACTTAACTATTAGAACTTAGAGACATGAAGTAAGTCTTAGTTGGGTGCCTCAGAGGCCACATTATTTATTCTATAAAGAAAATGAACTTTTGAATATCCTGAATATTCATCATGAGTAAATTAGGTATTTAAGTCAGGAAAACTGACCAGATTTTTTCCCCCTATGGAGACCTAGGAGAGAGTTATATCTTAGACTAATTTTATTTAAAATATTCCATTAAATAGCATGACTGTCTCACTCTAATCGGTGTAGCAGCAATGCAATTAATCTCCAAACTGCTGTGGGGAGGACAAAGCATCTCAGTTGCTCGACTTAACAGTCAAAATCAGTGCAGCCCTGGAGGATACTGGAAAGGAACAGTTGACAACAGGTCAACAAGTACTCATTTTTTCCTGATTTTTAGAGCTAAAAAGGTGAATATCAAGAGCCCTATTTTGAAGTGCAAATTACCTGGTTTTGAGTTGAAGCTAAACATCAAAGCAGATATAATGTTCCTGCAAAAACAACTCTGCAGTTTATAATAAAGACCCACTTTTCCTTTCAAAGGGAAAAAGCAATTTGTTTCTAAAGAAGACCATCAACTTTTGGTTATGCGACCACTGCAAAAGACTGCTTTATGTATCTCCCCCAAGAAAAAAAGAGTGATCATGTTTTATCACTGGTAGTACATTCGATGGTAAAAAGCCTTTCTGTATATTGTGTTCACCAAAACAGTTTGACAGTACCTACCTGAGAGCGTGGAAGAGAAAAATAACAATATTGTCAAGAAAATGCTGCCACCAAATATATTACCTTGCCGACCCTGCAAGCTTTGTCTACTGGAATTGAGTTGACATAAACCAACAAACAGATGTTTCTCTCATTTAAAAAAAGTGAAAGTGACAAAGAAAGAATTCCCAAGCCAATATAGACAACTTTCCTGAAACTCAGGGTCAGAAGAATGGAAGGGTTATTTCTTTTCAGTTTTCTGTTGGTTCAAACAGATGAAGCTACACTATAAAGCTTCTCTTTTAAGGTTGTTAATAGATGAACTTTCATGTTGTAGATATGAAAAGAGAGACATCTTATCTGAAGATGAACAGCATTAGGAAAGGATTATCCTACTTATAGTACATTGCTCCTATTATACAAAATCCTGAGAGGGAATTTTTTTTTTTAACTGAGATGAGAGTAAGATGCTTCTCAGAAGCTGGGTCTTTACCTTGAAAATATGAAGAAAAACTGAGAACAATATAGGCAGATTATCACCTAACATGCCCTCTTAACTTATAAAGAAATTGAAATATACGTAAAACAAGCACTGAATAATTAAAGAAATGCAGAACACTAAGGCCCTGATTTTAATTTGCATAATTTTTCCCCTAACAGCGCCTAATTAAGACATCAGTTAAAAAAAAAAAATCCAATGGAACTCTAAGATTTTCCACACTGAATTAACGTTAAGGACTTTTAATGGATGTCTTAATTAGACTTTGTTATTCATGGAAATTCTACACAAATTAAAATCAGACCTTGTGTGCACTGTTCCCAGCTGAGTCTAGCAAAATGCTCTATGGAACTGAGACTTTTGAATCCATGCTCTGACAGCAAATTTTACTTCTAAATTGATATACCAAGATCCTACTGTTTTACTTAGTAATTATTATTACAGTCATTAAAAGTGCTACACCATTTGAACATTTTCTTCTAAAATACAAATCATTTAACTTTAAATTCAAAATTCAAGAACAGTATACTTAGTTTAGTATTACTAGTCAATGGAGCTAAAAGTACAGGTAACTTAATTTTAAGTAACCCAAATAGCGCTGGATATGTTGTTACTCACACACACACAAAAAAATCAGAAGGGACCATTTTGCTCCATGTTAACAATTAAATTAAGACCAAAGGGATTTTTTTTTTCAGATCTTTCTTTGTTAATTCTAAATTAATATGCACATACTGTTTACTGGCATTTTAGTAAGTGAACAGCATTAATGACAGAACACTTATGAAAATCCCACAGAGCATTAAAAAATGTGATAAGAAGTGGACAGGAGTCTTGGAGGTAAAATAGCAGAGCCAAATACCAGACCATAAGATCGAAATTACATTACAGATTTTGGATATTATGATGATTGATAGACCCAGCTTTGGCAGACTGTCTACTTGATTGTGGAAAATCCTCTTATACCAAATCCCCATGAAGTGACCTCTCCATCGGAGAAACCACATGTTTAGGGAATGAGGAAGGCACATGAGTCACTACACTTATACAAAGAATCCTTAAAGCCACTGCACAGTGTTTACCATTATAAAAATTTAAATAAAAAAAAAAAGACTTCTGGTAATGTCACTCATTATGAAACATAGTCATGTCTGAGCAAAGAATATTCAAGTAGTCATCAAACACTGAAAATGTTTACATTACCAAAGCTTATTTTAATACCTAATAGTTGGTCTATAAATACAACTGTAAGGTCTTTTGTGTGTGTTTATTTTAGCTCATACTTCGCTTCTGCCTGAAATAAGCACTTTGTCTCTGTGTCAAACCAGGTATTTTAGAGGTGTGAACTCCAGCTCAGAACATTTTTGTCAGTGGACCTTCTGCATTAACGTTCTCTTCACTCAATGAAAATCCCAAAACATCAAACCAAGAACATCTTCACAAATGTGCCCCTTCTTTTGGGGCAACACACTTCCTACCTGTCATTCAGCCACCTTTCAATAAAAACTTAGTGAGTCACCAAGAAACTTCCTGAAGATGGATTTCAAAAGCTTGCTGTTCTGCCAGACACACTGTCTAAGTAAGCTTCAGGGCTTACCGTTAGACCTGTGCTTTAATTCTATGTTCTCTCTCATTTTTACCTGGCTGGTTTGCGGACTTGATGGGTCATACGAAGGTACATAGTTCTTCAGAGTATCCTGAGGATTCAGGTGGGGAGGATATCTGATTGTTGGATGAGAGAAGTAGCTCGATGGGGCTGGAGGGAGAATAGCTTGTGTTGGAAATGGCAACGGTGAGGGTGGAGGTGGAGTCCGAGTTGAGATGACTGCAGGAGACAGGAAAGGAAAGAGGACTTATTAGCTGTTGGCCATACTGCTCCGTCCCAATCCTACAGAATCCTGGGAAACTATACAACCGAAGGCTCTTCATTTCCTCCCTCTGAGTTAACCAAACTCTCTTAAAATAAGCTAGTCTTTTTTACCACTATCCTCCATGCCAGGACTGCTAAGCCCACACAGATATCACCTCCAGTCTAGGGAACGAACAATCTTGCTTTCTAGATCTATGAATGGTTTAAAAACAAGAAGGTTCTCTTTCATAGGTGAAGCCAATAATTCATAAAATATTTCTTTAAGCAAAGTTATTTCCCATCAGAACACATTCTTTGATTAAAAAGTCTTTGTCTCCTAAGTACAGACCAAGTCACAGCATTGAGTAGAGGGCAGGGGACCCACACATTTTTTACCAAAACTCAAAACAGAAGTGTACTCCAATTTTAAGTAAATATTTTGCATTATTTAGAAGGGAAGCCAATAATTAGTAATGTCCTGAATAATTACCTGATCATTGTATAAATGCATTGGAATATTTGAACATAAACCTGGGAACTCTTTTTTTTAATGTAAAGGTTCCTTTTAAAACCAAAAGAGTTCTATTTTCTTCCTACTCTAACTTTTACTACATGTAGCTCAAAAGACATTATTGAGATAAGACCGAGAACAAAACCCTCAGAAATGCAAATTTAAACTTTCATATAGGCGTATTAACTTACCCATAAATCACATATTTTATAGAGAAATAATGTACAAAACATATGTGATGTACATAATGTTTAATTTTACTGTAATTTTTCAAAATTAGTGTGATCATAATTTACTATTTAGTTTTTAAAATAAAATGCTTAAGTTTAAAAATGGGGAAAGAATACAATTGCACAATCATTATCTCCATAATGTTGAATTTGTACTTTACATAAGTACAATTTAAGAGTATCAACCAGTATATATAGAAGTGAAGATTAACTGTCTATTTCTATTTACTATTTTGATCCAGATCATAGGAAATTTATATGATAAATGTTTAGTGTTTTATGAGACAATGTAGCAAACAATATGAAAAATAAATTCCTTCCATGACCTATAAATGAAAATCATCTGGAATGACTTATCTCCAGCTTTGTAATTACGTACAAAAAAAATTACCCTTAAGGGATATTCCTTATCTTCCCCAAAGAAAGCTTTTTCAGAAGATACAAGAAATTTAAAATGTACATCATAGAAGAATCATAAACTCAGTTTTATGGTCACAACTCTGCTCCCTGAATGTCCAGGGAACTCAGAATCCTCTGGATTGTTGCTACAGTACAGATTCCTAGGCCTAACCACAGACCTACTAGATGAGGACCTCCAGGGGTGAGGCACCAGAAAGTGCATTTTAAACAAGTGCCCCACGTAATCTTTGCACACACTGAAGTTTGAGCACCCTCCATCAAAGGGATGCGTTTCAGAGAACAATTACATATTTCTTAAAACAAAACTCCTTGCTGAAATACTACTTTATTTAAGAAGTATACACACTCGAATGTATAATTTAAGAAAATGCCAACGCCTAAATTAAATTGCACATCTTTTGACTTAGTGTTGAAGTGCTCTTAATCTCAGCTCAATTTAACCACGGTCTTTACTTATATCTGTACACAAACCCTTGGAGGATATATACATAGCTCCATCATGGGTCCTCTGGGCTTTAAGATCATTTGGCATCAGTAGCTTTGGAAGAGATCTCTTTTGATCTGAACTGGTACATAGCAGATCAGAGCTCAAATCTCTGGGCTCCCAAGTACTTATGCTCAAATAAGCTCTGGCTGGCCTGATACAAACTAGATAGAATGCAGAATTCCCAAAGAAAGTAAAAATGGCTACTTTATCAATAAAAGTCATTCTAGTCCTTTAAAGAAAGAAGAGCAAACTACAAGGCAAAAAATGTTTCCCTTCATTATGACAGAATTCATACATACATGCATGCATACATGTACATTTATGTATTCCTTGCCTAGATATTACAAAGTCTTCCTAATTGCCTTCTTTCCTCCAGTCTTGCTCCTTCCAATATATCCTGTATAGTCTCAAATTAATAATTTTTAAAAAAAAATATCATTTAAATCATAGAACTTCTCTGCTAAGAATCTTTCAATGGCTCCCTACTGCTTCAATAATAAAATCCCAACAACTTCACAGGTTTGTACAGACCTCAAGTGCTTTAAGACCCAGTGTTGCTGCACTTCTTTGGCCTCATCTCTGGCCACTCTCTCCTATTCAGGGCACATTTCAACATTTGCGGATCCTTCAACATATGGCAGTTCCTTGCTGCAATGACCTCTACTGCATTGATACACGCTGTCCGCTCTGCCTGAAATGACCGTCCCCCTGGCTTGTTCCTTCTTGTGGTGAACTCACTCTTCAAACTTCAGTTGAGAACACACCTCTTCCAGGCATCTAATCCTCCTCCAAGAATGTAATCCTGTTCATATTCGATGCCTGGCTGATGATATGGTCCCTCTCTCTCCCCACTATGCCATGAGCTCTTTAAGGAGAGAAATTGTTTCTCACGATAAGGTGCCTTCCACAGGCCCTAATATATTACATATTGAACATATATATGGTAAAGGACAAAGGTGGAAGGCTTATCTAGATCTCTCATGGTTTATTATATAAAAATGAACTGTTGAATATTTTCCAAATATTAGAAATATAAACACTTTAATCAGATATCATAATAAATGGGTGATTTGACTTCTAAGTTAATTTTGCCCAAATACTCAACGTTACAAATGTATGAAATAGTTACTGATTTTTTTCATCTATCTTAGCAGTACAATAAATAAATGTAAAAAATTTTATATACCACAGCTGACTTGTATATTCTTCTCTGAATTTTATAATTGTCTTAATGATAGCACTGAAGGCCATGCATTTTTAAGTATAGGGACAATACATATCAATATATATCTATAGACCAAAGCTAAGAACTTTATTATAAACAGATGTTATATCCCTTGAATAAAGGTTTAAAAACTAGATTCAGTTTTTTTGAAGAATAAAGAGTTGTCTCACCATAAATTTAAAGCAATAAGAGTGTCACTATAAACATATTTTTTTTTATATAATAAACTTTCTCCACCTAAAATTCAGACTACTCCTCTCTAGGGTTTAAGAGCAATAGGTAAAAAGTATGGAGTATTGCTTATGAATTATGTCTCATTTTTAATTTTTAAAGAGGATTTAACATTAATTATTCCTCAAAGTATAAATGTGAAGTATTGGATTCTTTTTCCTATTTAAATTATGATATTAAACATAATATCAAGTGTACTAGCCCACAGGAAGGATTCATGTATATGAAATAATTGTCAAAGAAAAGTACTTCTTTTATTTTTCTGATTAATTTTACTCCCAAATAAGTAGTTAAAATATTGATTTCTGTAGAGAAAATAGTATCTATGGAAATAGTGTCTATATATCAATGCTGCTGGAAATACTCAAACTCAGCAGCATACTTGAAACTCCATCTTTCTCTTAGTAAAATATATAAAATTAGGACCAACCTGGAAGCTACTGTTAAGATACCTATATATTTTCTTATTTTTTGTGACTGTAATCTTTCCAATACAGGCAATTTAAAAATACATTATGCAGATGCTATTTAATTGTATGGCTTTAAAATCTTTCCTCGCATATTAACAAAAATTTTTTGGATCAGATTACGACTCTCCCTCTTTGGTTGAGAAAATAGGTCACCTTAGCTATAAGGACAGAGTCTTGATCCATCCTTGAGGGTTTAGGCTCTGCAAACAAGAGGGAGGTTTCTCTTCTACGCTTGAAACTCCTTACCACTGTGTGCAACTCCAGGTATTCCGGGATGGTGGTGCTGGGGGAAAGTGCTCAATCTTGGGGAGGAATCTTGTGGAGATGTAGAGCTGAACAATGGCTTTTCAGGCTTCTTCATAGTAGTCGGAGAAGACATATCTGCAAAGAAAGAGAGGAAAGCCCAAGCTTTACGACTTTCTTAAGCTACAAGGTTCACATCAACCTAGTAAGAGATATCATTTTCCAACATTTTATGATTTTTGTACTTTTTGCTCTTTTACAAAATACATACTGAGGGTCAAAGACCCAGCTACGTTGGAGCTTTGAAATATCTGAAGCTATATTTGAATCTCCACTGAAGCTAACCCAAGGCTTCATTAACAGTATCATCGGAATTATTCTGACCACTAAATAAATTTTGAACTTCTGAACAACTAAGCATCACGTTTCCCTCGGTCCCTTGGTTCACATAAAGGTCTTTTTTAACCTCAGCATTTCATTCTTAAATGTATACAATTCAGGGGTTTGTCTTTTGACCGACTGAAAACATAGAGAAAACCTGGTGCAAATGTGAAAAACAACCCTTGAGTATGCTGGTAAGTATAATCTATCACTGATTTAACATCTTTTATGGAAAACTCATTACTTGTTTAGCAAAAAAGACATTCCTTAATTTGTTCATTCTGCAAATATTTATTGGGTTCCTCTATTTGCCAGGTAAAGGGAGGCTGTTACAAAAAATAAAAAAGTACTTGCTGCTGTAGGGATATTCACAGTCAGCGAAGAGAAAAATGGTAAGAGGAAAACGGTTGTCAATAGTCGAGGAGAAAGTGTGTTGAGAGCAGAGGTGCTGTGGTGTTTGCTGCTACTTCTCCAGCCTCACTGCACAGGGACAGTGATCACCTCAGCTTCCTCAGGTTAAGGATGGTGCCCCCAGTGACACCATGTTTAAAACATGGATGGGGGTGACATTCCCAGAAGGAGGAAATGTTCCAAAGGAGGGGGGCATGAAATATGTAAGCACTACACATAGTCTGTGGAGTGGTGAAGTACAAAGATGAGAGAGGGAGCGAACAGCTGGCAGGACCCACACAATGAGGGGTCTCAGGTTTCATGTATAAATGTCTGAATGCTTATCCTGATAAGAAAACACTATTGATGGGCAAAATAGGATCATATTTGCTGTGTAGAGCAATCCCTCCAGAAACTACATGGAGGATGAATTAGCTGAAATAAAGACAGTAATCCTGGATACCACTTAAGAAGATAAATTAATTACTACATTCATTCCATAGATATCTACTGAAGGTCTAGTGTAGGCCAGACACTGCGCTGGATACTGGGGACACAACTGTGACCTAGATTTGGCTTCAGCCTCTATAAAACTTGAAATCTAGACAGGGGATACAGACAAGTTAAAAAGGAATTATAAAAAGTGCTATGATAGGAGAAGTATTCAGGGCTTCATTCATTCATTCATACCACAAATATTTAATATTGCCAAAAGACAGATATGAGACTTGAAATAAGAGTACAGATAGAGCTAATGCAATAATAGATATTTCAACAGAATTAACCCAATTCAATAAATAACTAATTTAGAAAGTCATCATCTTGGGTGACCATGAGACTGTACCATACAGCTAGTTGGAATACGGAATTCAGGACGGAACTCCAGTTGGTAAGGAGAGATGTGCCCTTTTTCCAACACCTAGAGTAATGCTGATTTTTACAGAGGTTTATAAATGTATAGTAAAATGTTCCAAAAATCACATGAGCCATGAAGTTTAGATTTCTATTATCAAAAACTTTAAATATATACACAAGTAGACAGAATAATAATGGATTCTTCTTCAGTACTCATCACTCAGCTTCTTCAACTATTCAATTATTTCATCTTTACCCGATCTATACTCCCTTCCCCCTGCATTACTTTGAAGCAAATCCCAGGCATCATATAATTTCACCTATAAATATTTCAGTTTAAGAAATATTTTCATATTTCTTCTCATAAAAGGAGAAAATTTTATTAAAAGAAAAAAACCCCAAGACTTTATCACACATAAAATATATATATACAATTTGCATTTTTAATTAAGAACTTTTTTTTGACATGAGAAAAAATCTTCATGGTGCTACTAATATAAGAAACTAGTTATCACTGTTTTACCATTTAAAAAATTACCTAAGCTCTGGTAAAGGCATCCAATAAAATTAAATATATGTTTTCAGCACACTGGCATGTAAAGAATACATATGCTACTGTAACTACAGTAGACATCATAGTCTACAAAAAAATGACAGGCGTACTTGTAGCCGTAAGCTACAATTTGTGACTAACTGGTTGTCACTAACCTATCAGAACTTTGATGAGTCAGTGTACCATTTCCTTATATCTTTCTCAAAAAGAAAAAAAAAAAAAGAAAGGAAAGAAACTTTTACTAACAAAACCACAGCAACTAATGCTGCTATATATATATATATTAAAAAAAAGCTTTTTAAACCATTTAAAAAATAGACAAAGGAAGTTCATTTCAGCTAAGTTACCTTAAAAATGCCAAAAATAATATTTGACTCCACTTAAGAGCTATCTGATTTTAAAAGGTAATACACAGGGTCTTCCATGGTGGTGCAGTGGTTAAGAAATCCACCTGCCAATGCAGGGCACACAGGTTCGAGCCCTGGTGCGGGAAAATCCCACATGCGGCGGAGCAACTAATCCAGTGCGCCACAACTACTGAAGCCCGTGCACCTAGAGCCCATAGCAACAAGAGAAGCCACCACAGTGAGAAGCCCGCACAGCACAACTAGAGAAAGCCCATGTGCAGCAACAAATAAATAAATTAAATAAATAAATTTATGTTTTAAAAAAAGGTAATACACAAATATAGGTTTTGGCCTGCTGCAAGTTAATCACAGACATATAGATTGTTAGAGGTGGAAAGAACCTCTATAACATCCCTCACTTTATAGATGATGTAATAAGTTTCCATTCCAAATTTTTAATTTAAAATTAGCTCTTAGAAAAAGAAACTGGTAAGTTTCTATTGACACTCTTATGCTTTACTTGTGCTTCAATATAAATTTTGAATCAAATTAACGTGGGTAAATGAGTTCCTAAAGACTCCACAGTATAAGTAATAAAGCATATACTATACATCATTTAAAAACAATTAAATATGACCAGAGTTTGGGAAGCAGAATGAGTGTCATTCCAGTTATGTCATTTCTGGAGAAGATCAACCAAGACTATTGCAACTACTACAACTATTTCAGAATTCTCATTAAACCCAGGCGAATTCACATGAGCCTCTTTTCATAAAGGGCATATAAATCAGGGGTGTTTGTACAGAGAAATTCAACAATATAGGTGATTATGTAATTTTTGAGAAACGAAGCCTTTGCAATTTCTTAGTCAAAATGATACACTTGGCTTTACTGGGTAATTATTACAGGTCCATTTATTTTCTAGTTCTCTTTAGGCATACACTGAATAATAATGGTACCTTCATGTTCAAAACACAGAGAGGAATTATAGAGGCCAACACTGCAGAAACAAGATAAAATTCACTCTTCAAATTGTAAAAGGGGCAATAAACTGCCTTCTTTTTAAACAACAGAATTAGCTTAAAGTAAGTAAAAATAAGAATGGGAAGGTCCACTGTCCATACTGAAACAGTTTTTTTTTAAGAAACAGATAAAGAATGGAAGTATTAGAAAGTAGGCTTAACTGCCTTTGTTTTCCCACTAAATGATATTAACCTTGGGCTCATTAATCAATAAAAATATACTGCTATACAGCCTGTACAAGGCACTAAGTACTTAAGGTGACACAAAATGAACCCCCTACCCCCTCACAAAGAAAAAAAAAAACTCACTGGCCTGAAGAGGGAATAAAAATAAAAGGTCAATTATCTGGGAGAAATAAGGGTAGAGTTTCTAGCTATTGCATTTTAAGCATGAATCAAGCTCGCATTGTTTTTATTTTAATTTTATTTTAAATGTCTGAAGTCCAATAGACCTCAAGCCAGACTGAAAAATGATATCGTTGCTATTTTTAATGCTCTAGTATGCTACAGAAAAAACATGTTTGAGGAATGGATATATAGGAAAGATGTTTTTACATGACCTTTCTGTGGAGAAAAACAAATGTCATGCTTTTCACAATCTAATGTCCTTCAAGCAGGAAGAATCATACATAAAAAGATTACGTTGAAAATAAGTTGAATAATAATAAAGCTGAATAATATATAAATATACAATAAGTTGAATAATAATACATACATATTAATGCATAAGTTGAGTAATACATGAAATAAAGAAGTTGAAGAGAGAAGCCAGATGATACGAAAAGGATTAGCTGGTGTTTTTACTGGTGGGAAGGAGGCAGGAGCTGCTGGTGGCGGAGGAGAGGGAAGCAGAGGACAGTGAGGGCTTGAAACCAGGCAAAGAAATTTAAATGTGATTTGGAAAGCAGCACTATATAAATGAATTGATTGCCAAAGGGAAAACTTTCCAAAAGCTCTATTTTTTTCCATTCCCCAACTCGGCCCATTTGATTAAATGGTTAAATCAAGAATTTCCTGTCTCTTCTCTTTCTTAAACACTCCTCATCGTGGTTCATCATAAAAATAGTAGCTGGAATCATCTCCTTCAGATGATATCTTCTTCATTCTAACATCTAGCATGGTACCACATTTTTACTTTAATCTTTCCTTATCATTCTATTTTATTTAAACTTTAAGCTAATTTGTTTATGGCCTCCTGGAGGAGAAGGGGGGCCAGAAGGGATGTGCTTCTAACTCTGTGCCTTTCCTAGCACAGGTTAGTCCCTTGGGCTAGAAAATTGCTTTTCTGCCCTCTTATTCCATTTATAGAACAATATTTTATCCACTGAACCAACTTGATTTACTTTCTCTTTAAGTAATCCCTCCTAAAGAATTTTGGCGGTCTAGATTTCCTTAATGATCTTATGATTGTGTCTTATATTATTTGATGGTTTTTTCATTATTATTTTGCACTTGTTATATCCATAGCATGCCTATATGTATGCTTAAAAAAGTTGACTAGTGGCTTACCTCCTACAGAAGATGATTTTATCAAGGGCACAAAAAAACTGTGGAGGACAAGATCATGCTACTCAGGAAAAGAATTTTTTAAAATCTAGGATTAAAAGAAGGTAGAAGAGGTGGAGCAGACACCGAGTCTAGGCAGTTTATTTTAGAATCTCTTGCATGTGAAAGAAGCTATCTGGGGGAATGATAACCAGTAGCGTAGGATGAGTGAAATAACCACAGTCAGTCTATCTTAAAATGTATGATGCATGAATAGATACCACCAGATGAGAAGGAACTGAATGTAAAGCAAAGAGAGAAAACAAAATCAGTCACTGAGCTTCTAATAAGTGTGAGAAACTAAGGAAAGGCATCAAGTTCAAGATGTTAAACAAGACCACCTGCTCCCTGCCCTGGTGATGCTTACAGTTCAGCATTAAATACAAAACTTCATTAAATAATTGCAAGTGTGATAATACTGGATTATGGAAAGGATTCTTCTTAATGGCAAAAAATTAGAGACGCTATCTTTTTAAAGGAGATTCACACTCATGGTGCTCGTCTTCAATGTCTACACCCATGTTTAGATTTATAATTGGACAATTAGCTATGGCTTTAGAAACCAATTGCGTAGTTAAATACATAATAGAAGACTACCATGTAAGAAAAAGTTCATGTAGGTTACTTATATAAGTCAGTTCATTTAGACTTAAGCATGCCTTTAAATAAGTATTTTGCAAAAGCAAGTTATCACATAATTTTTACTAGCCATACTGTAAGATTTTTTGGCACTCTGACGTACATATATCCTAAGCCCTGATGTGTCATTCATTTCACTGCAACACTTCAAAGAGATAAAGGCTTAAGCAAATAAAGAGTTAGATCAACTCATCTCCCAACAACGTAATTTCATCTACAAAGGAAGAGCATTGCCGTGAAACACAGCGTATGTACTCGACTAGTCGGCAGCTTGCACAAATGGCGCTCCAGATGTATATCTGTTCAAGTCAGCCCAAGGCAACAATTTTGATCAATTCTAATGTGATAAAATGCTGCAGGGAAAGTGTGCAGAAATGTGTTTACGTCAGCCCTTAATTAAACTGTTGTTCACTTCCAAAGAACCTTAGGAAACACTAATGAGACATGAGTTTTGGCAATTTCTTCATCAAAGCAAAGACCCCTTCCTCAGTCTGTAGCAACCTGTCATCCAAGTCGCTCCCGGGATAAATGTCACATGACACTCCAATCAGTTAGCCACCTGTAAGTAGAACTTCACTGAAGTCAACTAGTGATCTAGGGCAAGCTCCAACAGCTACCTCAACACCTGCCTGTCTGGGGCACCTGCTCCTTTTTCACATATAGGAGAGCAATATGTTAGCTTTTCCAATATGCTTCAGTGGATGAAGGTTACAAATCGAATTTCTATTGCCTACGTAGAAAACACATCATTTTCTTTTTAAAAAAAAAAATTCCTATTCTTCTTCCCTATATGACACTTACAGCTTACAACTATTTGAAGTCGATTATGTAAGAGCACACAAGAATTCTTGAATTTCTATGAAGCTGTTCTTTTCAGCATAGCATAACACTAACTTAAAATATATTAACTGTGCCATTCCTATGATTTAGAAAAACATATTTCTATCTAGTTAACAAAGAAGCAAATTGCCTCAAAATCTTTTAAAATACCAATCCTTTTACATCTTCCTAAGTTGTCTTTCTTATTTACATGTCATACTTGTAAACAAGTCTAAAAGAACCCTCTTGATACAAATCATCACTTGCCGACTTCTCTTATTTTCCAGTATTTAATGTTAAGGTATATTTTATTATGAGGTGCTTAAAAAGCTATAATCATTGTTAAAAATGTCTTCCTTATTTTTTACATTATCAAGCTGCTGAGCAGATGTTACAGGATTCTTTTTTTGCAGAAGAAAACTCAAGGTGCAATGAAACTTTGGTCCTTTGGTATGAGCATGATACAGACCAAAGAAGAAAAGTGCATATGTGGGAACATTTAGCTTAGGGAGTCCAGGGACTAGGATTTGACAAGATTTTATTATATTGACAAGTCTTACTAACTTAATATCCCTCATAGTTTTCCAAGTTTCTTTATTTTTTACAGGTTTTAGACTTCTCTAGATTTTAAAGGGCTTTATAGATTTTTAAAAACTCTGGATATAGAAAAGCTCTTCAGAGACCAAACTCATTGGAAGAAGGCAAAGGTGGTTAACACGCCCGTTACTCCATTGAAACTCTGTCAAGCAACACAAAACAGACTGACAAGTGAACGTTAGCTAAACTGGGGAATTTCTGCTTTCCATTAAAATGTTGGGGTGAAAGCTGGACGACAACATGAAAAAGGAATGACCCATCTGTATAAAATAATAACGCTCTTTATAATACATGAGATAATAAATGAGAGGCTACTAAAGCTGGTGTGTGGGACGAGTTCAGGAGCTGGAAATCTGATACTTTTACTTCAGGCCATAAATCCGGAGTCAGTCCTGAGACAGGGAAACAGCTTGGGCCCTGAGCCCGGAGGACAAGGAGAAGGCAGGCAGGATGACTCTGCCAACTGAGCGCTGAAAGAGACCCAGGCTTCTCTCCCTCTGTTTTTGCCTGGGGGTAAATTGTGTGCAGGAGAGGAAAGTTTAGAGGAGAGGCTATTTATAACTGCATAAATGTTATATAAAATACTGCAATTACCAAGCACAGAAGATCCCGGCCCAGAGCTTTGATGGATTTATTTCTATTGTTTCCCTGTGGGGAACCATATTGATCCTTACTTTCCTAAGTTTTACCTGTAGATAAAGGACCTATGTGGGGATACAGCCACTGTGGAGAACAGTATGGAGGTTCCTTAAAAATCTAAAAAGAGAACTACCATACAACCCAGCAATCCCACTACTGGGCATATACCCTGAGAAAACCATAGTTCAAAAAGAGTCATGGACCACAATGTTCACTGCAGCTGTATTTACAATAGCCAGGACATGGAAGCAACCTAAGTGTCCACAGACAGATGAATGGATAAAGAAGATGTGGCCCATGTATACAATGGAATATTACTCAGCCATAAAAAGAAATGAAATTGGGTCATTTGTAGTGAGGTGGATGGACCTAGAGACTGTCATACAGAGTGAAGTAAGTCAGAAAGAGAAAAACAAATACCATATGCTAACACATATATATGGAATCTTAAAAAAAAAAAAAAAAGTTTCTGAAGAACCTAGGGGCAGGACAGGAATAAAGACTCAGATGTAGAGAATGGACTTGAGGATACGGGGAGGGGGAAGGGTAAGCTGGGACGAAGTGAGAGAGTAGCATGGACATATATACACTAACAAATGTAAAATAGATAGCAGTGGGAAGCAGCTGCATAGTACAGATAGATCAGCTTGGTGCTTTGTGACCACCTAGAAGGGCGGGATAGGGAGGGTGGGAGGGAGATGCAAGAGGGAGGAGATATGGGGATATATGTATATGTATAGCTGATTCACTTTGTTATAAAGCAGAAGCTAACACACCATTGTAAAGCAAGTATACTCCAATAAAGATGTTAAAAAAAAAAAAAAAAAGGACCTATGTGGGGAAGTGCCTCGAGGGATTGAGTCTGTAGGACAAGAAAGGAGAGAGACCAAGTAGGTGTCTTTACTTGAAAGCTTTGCATATTCCCTGAGGTACCCTCTCCATTTCTCCATTTCCTTCACAATAAAATGGGGCTCTCTCAGCTCCTGGGAAGAAAAGATGTACTGTGATGCCCAATGGTTTAAATGAAATATAAATGACAGAAAAGAGGTGCATGGGTAGAGTCACAAGGCCATAGGTTCACTGTTCTTTAAAGATATTTCAGAGGACATGCTTCAAAATTGCTTATAGAGCCATGTGCTGTGTCTAAATAGTATGGATATGACAGTGGAGTTAAACAAACCACTCAGGCACTGCTAGTGAGAATATAAATTCATAAGACCTTTCCAGATTTTGTGCCAGTATTTATCAAAAGCCTTAGAAATGGACATAATATTTAACTCAGGAATTCTACAGTAGGAATGTATTTATTCCTTTAACAAAATTTCATTGAGCATCTATGTATTTGGTGACTTAGTGCCAAACAATATGCCAGGTACCGGGGACAATGAATAGAACTAGACAGGAACAAAATGATCAGATTTAAGTACAAAGATTTGTATGCAACGATGTTCACTGTATCTTTATTAACTATATAAAAACTTGGAAACTAAACATCCACAAGTAAAGCAGACCTTCAAAACTGTAGAGTAGAGCCAAAGGGTGGCATACTATGCAGCATTATAAACTGGAAATTGAAGGACATGGTAACATGCTATTATATTATAAATAAAAGACCAAAAAAAAAAAAAAACCGAAAAGAATTTACAAAATAGCATATATTGTATAAGCCCAATTTAGTGCAAAAATTTTACTTGACATAGAATATATAGGATATGCATAAAAAAATATATAGACAATAGACTGGCATATAATATATCCAAATATTAACATGAGTTATCTCCATGTGATAGAATTACAGGTGACTTTTATTTTCTTGTTTATATTTGACAATTTGTTTTTCAAATCCCCCACAAATAATATTTACTTTTATAATAAAAAATGGTAAAATACATATTTGGAGAAAAAAATACTGCTTGTAGGTCCATAGAATATTATAAATAGTTCCCAGTGATGGGTGGACAACACCGGATCTTGATACTGAGCCAGACATTACGCTTTAAGAAGGAAATGCCTCACTGGTCTTAGATATTGGATGCTACAAAAATGTAAAATGAAACGCTTCAATGTAACGTTTGCAATTTAGTTGGCTAAAGGCAAAACAATATATTTTTGAGAATACAATTGAAAAGAAATATCTGAATATCTGTTTCTAAGGAGTCTTCTAGATGTAAAATTTTATGATTCTGTGGCAAATGTGAATAAGTCCTTCCTACACACTCCAAGTTAACAAAAAGCTCTGAATGTTATGACAAGACATATGGACTTAATCCCACTACAGTAGTTTGATGATGATGCCAGATGATTCAAAAAATAATTAGCTGCCATGTTAAGAAAGTATCTCCATATATATATATTTATCACACTCTAAAATAACTTCGGAAAATCGGCAAACTACATTAAGAAGAGATAAGATATCATCTTCAATTAGATTTCTCAATCTTGTTTTCTTTTAAGGAAATCACTTCTTTTTCAAAGGAGAAAACAGAAAATATGGTAGTCTTCATGTTAAATATATGAAAATTCTTACTTTAATCTCTGAGTTATTTAATCTTAACTACACAAGCATATTACTACATCCTTGAGCAATTTGAAACCTTTTGTGATAATTTAAGTCTCTCTATATAGTATATTCCAACCCAAGCCTGTAAGTAGCATGTTTCTACAAGTCTCTGTTTATCACAGCTCTATTTAAAAAAAAGACTCCAGGCTACACCAACACCCAATACCAAGTTAAAGCTCAAACCCCTTTGAAGCTCACGAACACCTTCCTGAGACATTAAAAAAAAAAAAAAAAAAAAAAGCCTTGAATAGTGAAGAACAATGCTAAAAGAGTGAATACTGAATAAATGAAAACTTATTTTTAAAAAACACTTCAAAATACTTTTGTCCATTAAGCAATTTCATTTCAACAGACAGACGATGATAAAGTATCTTGAGTAATGTCAGAAAATCTAATTTGAAAGGAGGAAAAGCACCAAACAATTATGCAAGATTTGGAGTATATTTTAGATGCTTATTAAATATTGGCATAGGTAAATAGTTGCTATTCGCCATGCCTCTGGGGAGAACCTCTTGGCTATAGAGGCTTATTAGTGTTAAGCATCTGAGAGCCATGGACAATAAAATAAAATCAATACTGTAACCTTAACTGTAAAAGTCAGAAAGATACTGGAAGAGTTCTAATTTAACAAGATTACAGATGACTTTTTAGAGAACATTTGGGGAAAAGCCATGCATTTAGCAACATTTATGCTACAAGACATCTCAAGGTTTAGGTTGTTACTAATGCTGTTATTATACATGCTGGTAATGGTTAGGGTTGATTCTACTGATGTGTTACTTTAGTGGATTTACAGGAAAGTCCTGGAAATGATCTGGAACTTATTTCAAATAAAATCACTAAACTTAGGTAGTAAACTAATTGCTTAGGAACAATTATGATTTGATGTGGTTTAGTGTAGCAGACAAAAAAATTCACGAAAATTTTAAGGTCGTCACTTTGGCAGCTCAATGCAAATATGATTACTCTGCACAATATTCCGTTTCTTTTAATGGAAAAGTAGTCAAAACTGGTATAAGTTGTAGTTTTTAAGTTCAGTCTAAATCTATATTTCTCCTTTAACAAATGTAAATGAAGAAAAAAAGAACATCCTGTGAATGAAATTACTATGATGGCATATTTATTATCTTAATGGTTTTAGAAATCACGTGAAATTGATCAGTAACAAAACCTCTATTTAGTAATGGACCAATTACATTTGTGAGATAATGTCAATGAAACAGAATATTGTCACAGGATAATGGTCTCCTATTGCTATATCCCTAGTCATTTAGAGAAAATATAAATGTTGCCGTCTGGCTGAGTCATTTATTTTCAAAGGAGGAGACACAGATCCCATAACAATGTTCTGTTATAATAACTCAATCTCTCTCAATCATTTGTTGTACCAGAATAGTGCAGGACAGGGCTTGTATTTGTAAGAACTGCACATTCCTCAGGTATAAGGCAAAACATATGAGGCCTCCAAGCACCTAAACAGCCAATTTTCAAGTTATTCAACAAGAGCATTTAAAATAAACATCTAAAAAATAATTTAGGAAATGGAAAATGTTCAGAGTCTTCAAAAAGATTCATGTTAATGAAAGCTCAAAGACTCAAGTATTAAAGATCTGTAAGTACTCTGACTTCAATTAATTTAAAATCCAGAACATTAGAACACAGAGGAACCTTACTATCCAACTTTATCTCACAGATGAGAAAACTCAGTTTACTGACATTAAGTGTTTTGTCTAAGGCCATACCACTATTTATTTATATTATATAAATATATAATTTTTATATTTTGACACACATAGCTCAGTTTAAACTGAATGTACGTCACACACCTCAACTAAAGACATTCTAGACTTTAGGATTATTTATTAACAACATCTTATTATTAAAAGGAAAAGAGATTCTTAACCTGAGTCCAGCCCAAGGACTGCACTCATGAATCCCTGGAGTCTGTGAACTCTTCTGCTATTATATGTATTTATTTGTAGTAAAGTTTCATATGTGTCAGGAAAAAAAACAACTGTCATAGAGGTTTTGTAACTAGTTTGCAAAACCGTGAACACAGCATGACAATGACTTCTTTGGAAGGCAGTATATATAGTAATAATGAGCATGGATTCTGAAGCGGAAGAGACAAGGGCTCCCATTCTGTCTTTGCTACTTATCTGTGTATCTATGTCAAATTTCTTAACCACTGTAGTGATGAGCTTAATGAGCTGTAAAACGTTTGTTTGTTTTTAAATAGGATTGAAAAGAAAGATATATGTAAAGTCTTAGCTCAATCCTGAAAAGGAGTAAGTGCTCAATAAATGGTAGCCACAAATGGCAGGAGGGTCTGGTTTTCCTCAGTTTAAATGTATTTGTTGAACGAAAAGATTTAAATTTATGTGGTTTATTCAACAAATAAATGATATACAAAAGTGAGTAAATATAAAAATAGGTAATAGGACTATTATAGGTTAAAGACAAGTTGAAAATACAAATATGGTATTGGATCTGTTTGGGACCTTCATTTAAACAAAACAACCTATATGATATTCTGGGGAATTTGCACATGGGTTATACAGTATGTATTAAGGAATTATTGTTATATTTGTTAAATTAATAATGGTATTGGGTTGTATTAAAAATAAAAATCATTGTCTATTAGAAACTTAAGTATTTATAAGTAAAATGACACATTATCTGGGATTTACTTTAAAATACTTAAAAAACTGGAAGATATTGAAAGAAACAAGGTGGGCAAAATATTGGTAACAGTTAAAGCTGAAAAACGGTACATGGAAGTTCACTTTATGATTCTTTCTATTTTTGACATTCTCTATAACAAAAAGCTTTTTAAAACTTTAAATATCGTGCTTAAACATTCCATCCAAACCAGCTCTTCTCCACATTTATCCATCAAAAGCACTCATATCTCCCTTTTTTTTTTTAGTTCAAAAACTTAATCATGGCACAAATATTAAGAGGTTGATTTTTTAAAAAAGAAGATATACATTTTACCATCTCAAAATTTTGTTATGACAATTCTTCCAGAACCTGAAAACTCATAAATTCACCTCTACACTTATTCTAGTTCTACAAGGTCTAACAGAATCTTCCATGAAGCTCCCTAGAACTGTTCGCCTGCCAAGACTTGTTAAGCAGTGTTCAAATTCTCCTAGTCCATTTCTCCCTATGGAGGTAAGTTTATATATTGATTCCCTAGGTGGGTTGCAGGATAACAGAAAAATACAAAAAAAAAAAAAAATCAGCCTTTGAAAAAGAAGACCTAGGCTCTGCTCTTAATTATCTGGACACTATGGATGAGACAGCCTCTCTGATTCTTAGATTGCTTATCTGTCAGATAAGGAGCTTGAACTATGTCTCCCCTAAGGCTTCTAATAATCTGTGTTCTATCCCTGAAAAATCAACTTCTTATTGTATATGATATTGGTGGTATAATAACTCAAAAGAAACTGGCTTTCCAAACTACTTCAAAATAAA
Source organism: Eschrichtius robustus (assembly GCF_028021215.1). Lineage (NCBI taxonomy): Eukaryota > Metazoa > Chordata > Mammalia > Artiodactyla > Eschrichtiidae > Eschrichtius > Eschrichtius robustus. Next base: position 64,004,483 of record NC_090833.1, read on the forward strand.
CTTAAATAGGATATTAATGTGTAAATGGATTTGAAATAAAACCTTTTACCACTCTAAGAAACTTTTCATGGTACACTAGGATAACGAAGCACACTGTCTCCCATGGATTTTCCACTTTCCTAATTTAGACTGTGTTCTACCAATCTAGAGAGCCAGTGTCACACAGCAAGTTGCTATTTTTTTCAAACTGATTATCCATGATGGTTTTTCTACAAAATGCTGTATTTTCAAATCATTAAGGCTCCAGAAGACAGAAATATGAGTATCACTTTCCCCTAGTAAGTAGTATTGTCCCTTCTAGCATGTACACAAGTTGCGTCCCATCCAAAATGCTCTTCCTGAGTAGAACACATGAAAAGAGCACAAACCTCTGTTAATTAGTAGGCAATGTAAGGAATTCTGATGAAAGCCTTCACCAACAACGTATTGTCTTCCTTTCTGTTTGAAAGATGTTCATAATGTGATTTTTCAACTACAGCAGTGTAGCCGAAGAGAATGAAATACACTATGATGAAGGCATCCCCAGAGTTTCCCCTCCGAAGACATAATATATGGAGAGTCATTTCAAGTTCTGTAAGAACTGTAAGTTCTTGATTTTTGATATTTTTTTAATAATAAGCTAAACAAAAAAACTTTAAAATTGTACTTAAACATTAAATTCAAGCCATCTCTTCACACGTATCCATCAAAAGCGCTTGTATCTTTGATTTTGTCTGGTTCAAAATTTGATATTTGAACATTTGATATTTAATCCTTGTGATACAAACTCTAGGAATGTAAGGAATTGCTGGTGTTCTATCTGGTCCCCAAAGGGAGCTTAAACATTCTTCCAGGAGATTACTAAGCTGTTTCCTTGCCATTTTCTAGGACTTCATTTAATGTCAGTAGTTACTCAACTATTTGTGAAAGCTGCTCATTCACCCAACTTCTACAGCTAGAAGAACCTTGAGAGTTTATCATTTGTCAGACTGTAGTTTGGGCTACAGCACTGTTTTCCAAGGTTTGAACGTAGGACTAAATCTCCCTAGATTCTTAGATGGGGGAAAAAAGGTTCTGAAGTCGCACACTTAATAAACATATCCAGTCAATATCCACTCATGGATATTCACATTCACAGCACACAGTAGTATATTAAATAGTCTACAAACTCATTTATGAATAAAAAAGTTTAAATTTTTGTTTAAATAAAAATTTCCAAACTTAGTTGAATGCTCTTGTATATAGCATATCTATTAATATTTTTTTAAACTTACGAAAGGCTGGTCTCTGATTCTGGTTCTATCAGTGTCACCACACTCTACTGATTGTTATTTATTTCCTATACTTGATTAAATGCATGATACTAAGCTGGCATTATTACTCTTTAGCCCCCAGTGTTCCCTTGAGCCCTTTGGCTTAATTCATTATTTATTTAAAACCATATCCTTACAGAACTCTATAAAGTGCAAATTAAAATTGAGCACAACATATAAGACTCTATTACTAATGAGAACATTTGCAAATTTATCACAAATAAATCTCTAGGGATTGGAAATGTATTAAAACTTCAGAAAAACTAGCTGAAGACTTCTCTGTACAACAGAACTATAAATTTTTTTAAATAGTGCTTTTTTCTGGTACCTATAGCAACCAGAATGTGATGCCTAAATACTGCTATTTGAGAGTCCAGTATAAATTTTTAAACTACTCTTAAAATTGTAATTACATACCAATACACCTCTAAGTAGTGCTAGTTTTTGCTAACTTACCAATTTATTGATTTTTGTGTAAAGATTTACTTCTCATAATGCTTAAAAGTAAGTTGGGCATGGAGATAGTCCCCTCATAACCTGATTTACATTATTTATTCTCTGTGAAGAAACTGTTTTCATAAATAATAAAAATTTGTATTTCTGTTCAGCAGGTCAAGGGCTGGAAATTTAATTTATTCATATTTATGTGCCCAATGCCTAGAAAAGTCCTGGCAAATAATAGGCATTTGATAAATGTTAATTTAGTTCAATTATCTCAAATTCTAAATGTGTAGGAACTAATAAAATTTTACTGCATTAAAAGTCTTTCTGAATTTACATTTTATCTAAGATTACAAGTTGTTTAAGTACTCATTAGACTAAGAAGCTGTTAAATTTTCCATTTAGAAAGCCCAGCTGTATATTACAAACATATTTACCATATCACTAAACGTCTATTAAATAGCGTTTTAGGAGTTTTATATTCAGGCTTAGACGGATCAGCGACTATTAGAATGGCAGAGACAAAGTGATACAAAGAATTGTTTCAAATGTTCAAGCATACCAATTACTAGTCTGTTAAATTTCTGGCCGAAAATACTACAAGCTTTAGTCCCAAGAAAGTAACTTAAATTAGAGGAAAAACCAAGACCTGCCTCTATTTTTCCTCTTACATCAGAAGTTACAAAGGACTACTGTAATGATTTCAAGAGAATTATATCAATGAGGAATTTAGTCTGTGAACTGGCTCAGGTGGGAAAAAATTTAAGGTAGACAAGCTCTCAGATGGAATATTTTGTGGGGTAAGTATTAGAATAATAAAAGAAATTTTCAACATGCAAATTGATAGGCTATCCTGGTTCTATTAATTTAACCATTAAAATGATGGAAAGCAGTATCCAAAAAACAAAGTTTTCAACAGAGGTAGAACCAGTCACGAGGTTTAAGACTAGGGAATTCATAAAAGAGACTAAGCAAGAAAAAAATATTCTAGAATCTAGGAAAGAATGTAACAGCTGCTGTACATCCCTTTCTTACTGGCCCAGTTTTCTTTTTTCTTTCTTTATGTATAGAAGAATATAAAGTTAAAACATAAACATTATGTAATGTAGCTTCTAACAAATTTAATTTCTATCACTATTTATCAGAAGAAATTTAAGCAAATTATAAAGATTCCTACGAAATGTTTAACCCTATTAAGCAGTGTTCAGTTTGAAAATGTTCATGTCTATATTCTACAAAATTAAAATTACAACTCTTTTATGTCCAGGAAATTCTAACTTTTTTGTGCTTTGAAAAGACATAAAGATATAATTATGTCTATAGTATGCTAAAATAAAAACACTTTTTTCATTAAATTATTAAAATACAGGAATATTTGTCATTGCATGAATCTAGATTTTGTATTAAAATTTTGCCTAATTTTTTAAATGAAATGAGTATAATCATTTAGTTACACTATATCCTTTATTTTTGCCTACTTGGAATAAATCTCAAAGGTTTAGGTTTGTGGTTCAGATTATAAGGGAAGGTGGAATGCCACATACTGTCCATAATTTTGTTATTTTTGATTCGCATATTTCACTCAGTTTTGTTAAGGGTTATGGTAAGAGTAGATGTTAATGCAAAGTTAACACAAATAACTAAGGCAGACCCAGGAAATAATTCACAGTGAATTTTAAACATTTCTGCCAATTATAAGCACAAATAAATTTTAAGCAACCAGTAAGTAGTTATTGCATACAATTAGCACAGGGATTTTTAGACATGTACTAAAGCGATTACAGTATCGAGTGGTACTCAATATGCCCTTTAGAAAACTCCCTTCATGACAGGCAAGTATGTCTAAAGAACATTTGAAGATAGACAAGAACAACGATGGGCATTTTACTTTGCAAGTTTAAAGAAAGCAGTTTTCATCAAACAAAAGGACTACATTTGGCTTAGCAAATTTAGAAAGATAGTACTGCCCTGCCTTCATGTTTTCATTGTAGTTGAAGTCTTCTTCCCACAAGGGCTTCCTGTGCACATTACAAAATCTTCAGTCTTCAGAATTAAAATGACAGACTTTTTTTTCTAAGCACACATGAAAATGGATCATTCTTTCTTACTCTTAATATGCCTTTACAGACTTCTCCAATAATTCCAGTCATCTTGACAAAAGAAAATCACCAAGACAATACAACAATTTTACAAAAAGAAAAGAATGACAGTTTCCCTTCTACTTTTCAAAAATGTTTTATAATATGATTTGAGATTGGCTTTATTCAATAGGCTGAAAGAGGAATCAATTCTTACAGAGTGACACTCTCTATAATAAAGAACACCTACACTTCTGCACAACACATCCATTGCCACACATTCACAATGTTATCGTTATTACCATTAGAATCTTTTCCAGAACAATTTTCTGATGAGGAAAATATGGCTTTGTTTAGAAAAAGCTGACAATGTCAGTAAAACAAGCAATAAAATATAAAGGGGTGAGGGTTTTGTTTTTATTCTTACTTCTGCAAGTCTGGTTAAGTCCTTGTTATTTCCTGCCTTTGCTAATGAAACTGGTGTTCTGCCTATCAATGGTTCATGTAGCCAACAAATGTTTATTTGCCCCTACTAAGCACTAAGTGTTGTGTATGGTTCCCAGGCGCTGGTTACACAGTAGCCAAACAGATAAAGTCCCTGCCCTCATAGTATCTATAGATTTAGACAATTAATTCCATAAACAAATACGGAACTAAGTATTATAAGCACAATGAAGGAACAATACAAGGTGTCAAGAGGTAAAGACCTGTTTTAGATTGAAATTCCTCAGTTTAGGCTGGGACCTGAAAATTGACCAAGAATTTGCCAGATGACGAGACAGAAGAGGAGCCCTCCAGAGGGCATGGCTTATATGAAGGTCTTGGGTATTGCATTTCCAAATCTAAACAAAGCAGTAGGCTCAAGTGCAAGAAGGAAGCAGACGGCCCCTGCTGAGGCTGGAGCAGTGGTCAAGAGGCCAGAGGACAAGAAAAAGGTCTGTGGATCATAGGAAGGAACTCTGATTTTCTCCTAAGAGGAGCAGGACGTGACTGAAGTAGGGGAGTGATATGACATTATTATGTTTTAAAAGATGGTTCTGTCTAAAGAATAGATTGCGGAGGTGGAGTAAGATCTCAGAGCCCAAACCCTCCAGCTGATTTTCAAATCCTTCCTTAAAACGATCTCCCTTTATTTCCATCCACACACACAGCCTCCCACCACAGGGCTCATACATGGCCATTCAGAAACTTGCTTCCCCACCTCAATTCTTGCCTGTGCTTTTGTCTGTGCCCACGCTGTCCCCTTCTTTACTAGTTAAAAATCTCAGCATGCTAAAGGAGACCCAGCTGACTCAATGTCAATTCCTCCATGAAGATGTTTCACCATTCTTTAAATGCTATGGCCCTCGGTAGGAAAACACGGAACAGCAGAAAAGGAGTCCTGAACTTTGGCTTTAACTGCTAAGCTTCAGAGCTATTTGGTCTCCTGAGATTACTGGACATGCAGCTCCTCAACCCTCAGATACACACGCCCAAGTCATGGGCTGAAAAACACTGATAATGAGCTCTTTTTTTTTTACATTTTTAAGAAAATGGAGAATTTTATTTAAAAGAATTTTCAAGTACATTTTGTGCTGCTGATATAAGTCATATTTGCACACATACCAACAAAAATTGTTAGCTAATCTTTGTTTCCATGTTTAATCATCTCCTTCTGTGGCAAAAAGGCATGAGTATGTCCGATGAAATATATTTAATCCAATAGATTTTAAGAATGAAAAAGAGCAAAGTATGAATTCAGAGAGTCAAATAATACCTACTCCTTAAGGTTATATTTTTCCCTAGAGCTGCCCTAGAACTGGGTTCTAGTTTTATCTAGATAGAATAACTAGATCGACTCAGACACCAAGTGTCTTACATTACACTTTTATTTATTGTTCATGTTGTACCTACTTCCAAAAGGAAGTATGGTTTCCTTTAAATGGGAACTTTCAGTAACTTGCACCTGCGAACCGCTTAAAGCTTGGCTCCTCCTTAAAATACCCCATTAAGAGGAGCAAATTGATTTGACTGAATCAGAACTTGTGCTTCTGCTACAATCCAGCCAACTAATGTAGCCAGGTCATCGTCAGTCACACACACACTGAGGGTTCTAAAAGATCATTTTGTCTAAAAAAAAAAAGTTTAATAAACACATAAAAATATGGGAATTTTGTAACTTAACTTTAACAAGATCTGACCAGTACATGACCTTTAAAATAATTTTATTGCAATCATTTCATGAAAAAAATATAATCCATATTGATTCAATTATGAAATTTTGACTAAATGAAATTTATGAAAGGAGTTGACATTTTACTCTACTGTTCCTAGACGCAACGCCTTATTACTCACCTTGATCTCTTTCATGCCATGTTCGACTTCCAGCAGCTGGTGAATTCGGAGAGGGATAAAAGTCTCCTGTAGGACTTGGTTCCATATTTTCATCTATGGATATAGTTTTGGGTCTTTTGCTGTTAAAATATGACAATAGTTAACGTTAATGGGATTTCTAGAAAGATGCGTAGCATCTGAAAATACATAATCTGAGAATATTCTTACTGTGGAAATTTCCACAAACACAAGTAACAGTATCTCAGAACCATTTTGAAATAATGGTGAGTATTCAAGACATCAATAGGAGTAGCAGACATTTCTAGTTGTACGTATCATTTATTATAACATATCAGAACTATACCTGCCTAACAAATATGGTTTTTATTATATTTACATGTTGAAATACATTTCCAGTAGTAGAATACTATTTTCAGTACTAAAAAGTGAATTCTTAATGTGATAGGTATACTAATTTAAAAATTGTTATTGATTGTACCTGACTCATAATTATTATCAATATGAATAACGTTCATTCGTACAGCACTTGTCATTAAAAATGTAATCCCTTCATATCAATTCAAAGATAAGTAAACTCCTTAACCTTCCTAAACTCAGTTTAATCATCTGTAAAATGGAAATAATAAAAAGGGGAGTGGTTGAGAGGATTAAATGAGTTATTAAATGTAAAGCTCATGCATTTAGTCGCTGGCATTTACAAGACACTTATAAGATAGTAATTATTAGTAGCAACCCTATATTTAATAATATTAAAAATTTTATAGTACTTTACTGATTATAAACTATTTCATATATCCTTTTTCTTTAAATATATCTTTATTGGAGTATAATTGCTTCACAATACTGTGTTACTTTCTGTTGTACAACAAGGTGAATCAGCTATATGCATACATATGTCCCCATATCCCCTCCCTTGTGGGCCTCCCTCCCATCCTCCCTATCCCACCTCTCTAGGTCACTGCAAAGCAGAGGGAGATCATGCTGCTGCTTCCCACTAGCTAACTATTTTACATTCGGTAGTGCATATACGTCAACGCTACTCTCACTTCGCCCCAGCTTCCCCCTCCCACCCCGTGTCCTCAAGTCCATTCTCTGTCTACATCTTTATTCCTGCCCTGCAACTAGGTTCATCAGAACCGTTCTTTTTTTTTTTTTTTTAGATTCCATATATATGTGTTAGCATATGGTATTTGCTTTTCTCTTTCTGACTTACTTCACTCTGTATCACAGACTCTGGGTCCGTCCACCTCACTACAAATAACTCAATTTCGTTTCTTTTTATGGCTGAGTAATATTCCATTGTATATATGTGCCACATCTTCTTTATTCATTCATCTGTCGATGGACATTTAGCTTGGTTCCATGTCCTGGCTATTGTAAATAGTGCTGCATTGAACATTGTGGTACATGTCTCTTTTTGAATTATGGTTTTCTCAGGGTATACACCCAGTAATGGGATTGCTGGGTCATACGGTAGTTCTATTTTTAGTTTTTTAAGGAACCTCCATACTGTTTTCCATAGTGGTTGTATCAATTTACACTCCCACCAACAGTGTAGGAGGGTTCCCTTTTCACCACACCTTTTCCAGCATTTATTGTTTTTAGATTTTTTTCCTAAAAACTTAGGTTATTGATCCTTTATTCTTAAGATCAACCATGAAAAACAGGCCATTGCCAAATTCAAACCAAAATAACTTTCAAAATATTATATTTTAATAAAGAAAACATAGTTTTATCTCAATTACTAAGAAAAGTGAATATTTAGAGCAGAGATTACAAAGCTATTCTATGCCACATGCCATATTGCTTGATATACTGCTTTCAAACATCTCCACCAATACCCTATTAAACAGTAAGTTATGAGTATAGAAATGGATATTTTTTCCTTAAAAAAAATCTTATTCACACCTATGGAAATAAAAACTAAAAAAGATATCTTCTGAATGAACTTTATACAGTGATAATAAACCTAATGGATAATAAACCTAATAGGATTTCAGAGTTGTAATTCACTTTAGAAGCCATACACATAAACCAATCCTCCATTTTCATAGAAGTGGGAAGACAAGTTTGGAGAAAATCAATTGCCCGGGGCACGTTAATGGAAGCAGTCTGACACAAAGTAAGGACTTCTGACTTCTGAGACTGTGCTCTTTCTACTACACTGTTTCCAAATCCTGGAAGCATGTGCATGTCTGGGTATATTCATAGATACATTTGTGATTAATATTTGGCTCACAACTCCCAGAGTATTAACATGATGTAGAAGATGGCAATTTCTATCCATGCTAAACCACAGTGAGAGTAAACAGTTTCTTTAGTTTCTTTGTAGGGTATCCAAAGTTAAAATGTATTTTTTAAGCCTCCTTTAATCTAATTCTCCCATCTGTAAATCAGCTGTAAATATGTATGGAAAACTTGAAATGAGGGGGAAAAGATTTTCATAAGGAAATAATAGAGAAATGTTTCTTAAACCTTTATTTATTTGAATGACATAGTATCTGATACTGAATGATCATGAGGAAAGATCTGTGTTGACAGCATACCAATCCACCAGACAAAATAAAAATTACTATTCACATTTTAAATTTAGAAAAACTAAAGCATTTTTAACACTTCACCATATCACAGACAGTTTTAATGATAATAAACCCTATTATCTTGCTATGCAATCTAACTATACGAAAATATAGTTTGACCATAAATGACATCAAATTGAACTTAGTTAATAAACAAACAAATGTGCATAGCCCCATAAGTAATTCAAATGCAATTAATTTTTGTTTTTGAGGATAGCATAGGAATATAGTTATCCAGATTTTTAAATTTTTTAACAGTTGATACTGTGAAATATATGTTTTGCTCTGGAACTCACGTATGATCTTCTAACTGATCGTGGGTATATTTAAGGCTATGGAAATGAGATTGCTCTTCCTATACTGAAGATCCAACTCAAAAAACCCCAATAAAGCTATAATATTTATTTGTCTTATTCACACTCAGCCCTCTTCTATCATTCAACAACAGGGGAACATATCATGAAATCCTATGTACTACAACTTGCCAAGTTAATTTTCCCTCATTTAAATAGGAGATCTCTTTTTAAACTCCTGTGGGACTGAAAGTTACAATCAGAAGGTCAAGAGAGAAATATGAGAATGTCAGCAGAGAACTAAAAGGCAAAGTCACCTCACTGTAGCTGTTCCCCAACAAAGGCTGGTTAGGCCAAATCTCAGAGCAGGTAATACTTTCACTGGTAACTGAGAGTTAACTAAATTATTCAAAGAACATCAACTAATTGAAGAACTTGGCAAACCTGTTGCCTAGAATAAGGCCTTTTAAGGTTAAGTAAATGACACATTTTATTTTTCACGTTTCATTATCCCCAGCTTGGACATGGTATTAGGGTAAAAGTTGGATGAATCAATCCTAAACCAGGGATCTTTGCTATGGCAACATCATTTTTAAAGTCACCAAAAGAATTACTTATAGAGTTATAATACTTCATATAAGAGAATATTAATACATTTTCATAGTTCCCTCGTCTCCCCAAAAAGACTTTTTAAAATGCTTTGAACAACAATTTAACTTTCAAATTTCAAAATAAATTTAACCAGGAAAGATTAAAACTTTGTGTAAAATCAGCAAGAATCTTGAACTCTTTGCTTTACGTCCCCCTTCTCTTTACCTGCGTACCTATCTATCTGCATGTCTACTTATCTACCTATTTGCATACAGACTGAGAACAAAAGCAACTCCTGTTGCAGTTACCTGCTTGGTGGAGAAGACAGCGACCTCTGAAGATTGACCCCCGAGTTCATGTCATGATAGTATGGTTGGCTTGGGATTTCTCCAATTGGGAAGTTGACTCCAGTTCCCTGGGTTATGGGTGCTGAGGAATGAAACAACAACACCAACAAACATTGGGAATGCCATTTACTGTTTTCATCTCTATTCAAACGCGATAATCTAATATTTTCCATGCCTCTGGGCAAGGATGAGGGGAACTCTCTTTACCTTAAGAATCTAATACCAGCCGTTCACTGGTTAAGACTTGCAAATATCCTCACGATGCCAATGTTCAAGTGTGGAAACTTGAGGCACGCTGACTATCATCACTGGTTACCCCTTCTCCCACTCCCACTGCCCAAGCTTCTTCACTCAGTCCTTTGTGTTAGTCGTCACTACACCTGTCACCCCGCTAGTCTCTAGATGCGCCACAGGGAACAATATATGTTGCCTATTGTTCAGCATCAAGCAAGGCACTTTGTACTAAGTCAGATCTCAAAAACCAAATTATTGTTAAATAAATCGAATTAGAATAGTTTCACAAAAGGCGATTATTATTTTATAATAATGTTAACATTAATGTTAGAATGCATTAGAAATCATATTTATAATTATTTGATATAAAAATAATTCTTGTGTTAGGACAGGTATATAAGTAAAATTGACAAATATGAAATAAAAGTCAAGATTCTTTTTCCAAAATACATATTCAGGTTTCATGTATGAATGGTGAGTACAGTTTTACACAACAGCTATGTTTTATTTTTAAAAAAGTTTGTATGCCCAACTTCATAAGTCATTTAAAATATACTCATGGAGTTTTATACTTTAAGGTATTATTTTATAAATCAAGAAGTCTTTTTGAGTTTGTTGATGTATTAAGAACTGAAAATTTTAATGTAATATTGGTTGTTGTACAATGGATTACATCTTTTCAAATTTTTAAAATTGGTTTCTAGACATCTTGAATAAATCTGTCAGACAGCATGTTGTGTTAGAATGCGTAGGGTCTTGGGAGATAGACAGCCTTTTAGTTTTAACTCCCTCTGCCACTTATTGGCTATGTGCCTCAGTTTCCTGAACTGTAAAATGAAAATTAGAATAACCTATCACATATGATTATTTTGAGGATGAGATGAGGTAAGGAGTGATAAAAGTCCAGCATCATGCCTACAAATGTGAATTCCCTTCTTTCCTTGCTTTCTTCCCTGAAATTCTGCCCTGGCAACCTAGAGTGGTCAACAAAGATGAAACAGTTCAAAAACCCGTGCAAAGCTGGTGAACTGGTACAAATGAACCTATTTGCGGAAGGTTTGTTCATTCGATAAGATATTGTGCCCATTACTGGCAGGTGCTGCAAGGGACACAAAACAGTCTAAGATAATTCCCGTCCTTAACAAGACATACTGGGCAACAAGTTGGGTAAACAAAATACTCATGAAAAACACAGAGATACAAGCATAATGCGTTTTATAATGAAACTTCCAAATGAAAGACATGATCAATAAATGTTACAGGATTTCAAGGAAAGAAGAATCTGATACAAGCTTGAATGGTCCAAGAAATCTGTGGAAAAGTCACAGCTGGCCCAGGGCTTTGGAAGACAAGTAAGGTACTAAAGGGAGGTTACTCTAAACAGCAATTACTACAGGAGCAAGGTCATGGGCAGAGATGATATACAAGATGGAGGCCAGCCAGGTTGGTGTCAAAGGACAATGCTTAAGAATAGTTTCTATTTTTTCACCTGTTTTTATCAGGCCTTCAAGATCTCCAATGAGAGAAAGTGTATCCTATGTGGGGCGCCAAAATTCTGGAGCCCTTGAAATTCACGCTAAGAACACAAAGTCTACTTAACCTTCCTCTCTCTCCAAACTAACCACACCTTGAGTAAAAAATTCCAAAGGGACAGCCGATTTTCAAGGAATTTTTCTTACTCAGAACTTTTAATAAACATTTGAAATGTGTTCACTATCAGTTGAATCGTACTTCAATTGCACTTCACTATCAGTTGAATTGTACTTCAATATCTCAGGCAGGCTGAGACTAACAAAGTATTTTTAAAGAAAATATGATTAGGAGGTGCATGCTTTATTGTAGAGAAACAATCAAGGAATATACAATGATTATCTCTCCCCATTAAAAATTAATCAATACATACGAGATTAGTCTCAGCTCTAAAACTCTGGAGTTTCTGCCTTCTGTTAGGCTGTTCATATTATATAATATGCTTTAGCCTCATTTTATACAGAAAATATTAGTGTTCAATGTGCAACTATGCCTAACGGCTCGAGTTCTTTGGACAGTTAAAATGTAGCTGCTTGTTGTGGCTTGAGATACACCAGAGGTTAAAAAAAAATGCAAGGTAAGAAATCCCACAGTAACCACATGCTTTAAAGTTTATTATTAGAACCATGTTCTATGTGACATTGGAAAGCAGAGTATGTGCTGGAAGGAGGCATTTGAGGGGCTCAGTGAAAGTAAGCAATCCAACAGCAGTGATGGATACAATTCAAAGAACTGAGTTACCGACAGGAAACTTACAGGTTATATCTTATATCAACTATTTGCAATTTATTAAGCTCATGCAATACTTCGGCAAAGATCTGTAGTTTCTATTTAATAAACATATGGCTTGATAGTCAACACAGATTGCTTGACCGTAAGCATACTAGGTATAATTTATAGGAAAATGATAATTAAAAATCTTTGGAAATTTTGTTTTTTTCTAAGTTTTGTTCCAGAAGGATTCTTCCAAAGTATCAAGAAAGCAATAGTGGAATCTAAACAAACAAAAGACCAAACTCATAGAAAAGGTTACCAGAGGTGGGTGTTGGGGGTGGGGGGGAGGGAGAATTGGAGGAAGGGGGTCAAAACGTACAAACTTCCAGTTATAAAATAAATAGGTATTGGGGATGTAATGTACAACATGATGACTACAATTAACACCGCTGTAGGATATATAGGAAAGCTGTTAAGAGAGTAGATCCTGAGTTCTCATCACAAGGAAATAACGTTTTCTCTCTTTCGTATCTGTATGAGATGATGGCTGTTGACTGAACTTACTGTGGCATTTCACAACATACGTCAGTCAAGTCATTATGCTATACACCTTAAAATTATACAGTGCTACATGTCAACTAAATCTCAATAAAACTGCGGGGGTGGGGGACAAGACAGAAAATCAAGCTTTAGCCATGGCTTAAGCAAAACAAGAACAAAAACACTTTGTCTACGGATTTACACATGAGCACTGTAAAATTCAGTGTGCATTTTTACACTAAATGGGAGATTGCAGAAATTAAAGTAGATTAATAACGAACATGGCCAGATTCTAAAACAGCACACAGGCACAAAATTCATCTAATGACAAAGTGCATGAGAACAGCAAGTCCCAGGCAGATGTGCCTGTTTAAAAGCCTCTGGAAAAACTTACATCAGATGCAAAGATCAGTGTTAGCACCTCTCCCAGAGAGCAGCAAGGGGCCTGAAGGCTGCAAATCATGTTTAAGAGGCTGCCAATACCCTCTTAGAAACCAAGCTCGGAAGAACCTCGGATTCCAAGGGTTAGAGGCCAACCCTTAATCTCTCTTATTGTTCTCCTCACTCCAAAAGCTGATCCTAAATCAACTTTTAAGATGGTGATAATATCATTCACCAGAAAGATCACTATCCTAAAACTGAATAGCTTCATTAGCTAAAGTCAACATGCACATTAGAGGGTCATATGAGAGTAAAACCCCAGAGGACAGAAACCATTAACATACCGTAAACCCTCAAGAGGTCAGAATTTGTGATATACAGCATAAGGGTTGCGCTGAAGTTGATGTTTACTTAGCAAACCCTTATTTCATAAACAATGAAGTTCAATTGCGTAAATAAGATTATAATGTGGATATATTAAAACACTTAGGAGAATAACTTCTCAAGCATTTCAGAGACACCTATTTACATATGGAGTAGAAAATAAATGTTTGCTGAATAAAGTAACTAATGAATGAATACAGATAATTAATATACTAATTACAAATTAGTAATGTTTGTTATAACAGATAACTTAAAAACCTCTAGGAGATGACAAGATAAATTAAGAAAGAATGAATGGTATACGTTAAATTTACCTCATTTCTGAACTATTATAGAAAGGTATTTTATTTTAAAAGATTTTTTTGATGTGGACCATTTTTAAAGTCTTTATTGAATTTGTTACAATATTTCTTCTGTTTTATGTTTTGGTTTTCTGGCCACAAGGCATGTGGGATCTTAGCTCCCGAACCAGGGATCGAACCCGCACCTCCCGCTTTGGAAGGTGAATTCTCCACCACTGGACCACCAGGAAAGTCCCTAGAAAGGTATTTCTTAATCTATTTTTATGTTTCAAATTCAGATTTCTCAAAATATCAATCTGGGCTTTTAAAAGTTCTCATGTGGCTCTCCTACAGCATCTAGCATAATGTTGCCTATAATGAGGAACTAATAATATTTTCTGACAGACGACTCTACTGTCCTTCTCATAAGAAGGATGAAAATATATCATAAAACGGAGAAAAGTACAAATTTAAACAAATAATTTCATAATGTCTCATAACTGTAGCAGCATAGCCTCTCTGCTAAAGAGCAGTATGGGGACACACACACACACACACACACACACACACACACACACACCCCTTTAAATACCCCCTTCCTTACATGATGCCATAAAGTAGTAGTAAGTCAGGCATGTTCCTTTCCAAATTAAAAATAAACATAAAAAAGTTCAAATATCAGAGGCCTTTGCACAACACATATTGATCAGGAAAAACACACAAGGCTCATCGCCTTGGTGAATGAAGTAAATGAAGCAGACCATCAGAATCCTATTGCCCAGCAAATATGAACCCTGTAGGTACAGGCATACAGGATATTAATTTGGTCTCCTACACTGCCCCCAAGTCAGCAGACCCAGGGCAGAAGTCTTTGGGGCATACATTTATCCACTGCAGAATTACGTCAGAAAGGATGCTACTGAAGTCTTAAATGCTCATGTACAGAACTCTCTGAAATACAGGCTGTTTGCACTAGCCACTTCAGAAATCTGAACTACTTGAGAAACTACAGTTCCAAAGACAAAGTCACCTACTACCTTGGAGATTACTTCACTCAACGCCATGCTAAAGCACTACCTATACTTACCCTTAGTAACTCATTCTTGTTTGTTCTTTTTGGATCATCATAATTCTTGTTCATGACCTCTGAATTTGACCCAAGTGAAAAACACAACTTAAACAGGCTCCAGAGTGCCCCTACAGCATCTGAATAAATCATTCCAAACTGTGACACTCTCTATCAAAATGTCAGGTGAAAATACACCCTTCAAAGTTACATAAATAAGCTAAATCAGAGAAGAGAGCAAGTAGAAATGAGTCACCCCCTTCAGCATAATCAATGAGATAAGAACTGCATCTTACATATATTCGCACACACCAGTAATAGCTAAAAGAGTTGATCAAGGAAACTTCCCCCATGCTTAGTTAGCTGGCCAGGTGAACTTACTCGAGAAAATTCTCATCCAGCCTGCCAAGAATGGTGTCTCAGGTGAGGTGGCCAATGAAAACAATTGGACATTGTTTTGGATAACAATGCTTTCTATCTATATCCAGCTACAATCTGCAAAGTTAATTTCTGCATCCCTCTACACTCTGCATGTTAGTGTGTATATCCTGTACATCTCCAAGCCCTCACCAAAATGTTAGCAAAATGAAAAAGCACTTATCTACAGGAAACTTATGTGGGTTATCATAACAACACTGAGTACATTTAATTAATCACACTTCCTTTGATATAAATGACCATCTATGGTCACAGAGTGAACAGTGAATTAAATGAATACCAATCACACAGCAAGCAGAACAAACCGCAAATTATTTTTGTACTACAGAAAGTGTTGATTTAAATGCAAATATTTTAGAAAACCAGACAAAATATATTCACTTATGATTTCATCAAAAGGTCAGAGATTTTAAAACTCAAATTCTCCTAATACACAGTTCTCTTCATACTGTAGTTAAGGTTCAAATAAAAAAATTTTAAATCATACTGTATAGTTAAATAATAAGAAAAGAGTTTACTTACTTCTGGATACCCTCACAAGTTCTGATACATTGAAGACTCCAGATTTTACAAAACTATCCTCAAGGTATCCTGAAAATAAACATCAAGATGAAAGAGATCAACATAAGCAGGAAGCAAATAAATGATTAAACACTAGAATTTGTTCAAGTGTTTTAAACCAAAGGTTAGAACAAAAACCAAGTATGCTTACAACGAAGAACTGTAAAAGCAAAACTCTTGTAAAATGCAAACTGGGTCTGTTTAAACAAACGTTTAACCTTTAGAAGCTAAATAATCTCTCAGGAAAATTTTTTAACTTTCCAATTGTACAGGGCAATTGGTATGGTTTTATTTGCCACTGCCCACGCATAGGGAATGAAGGTTCAGGGGCCCTCAGCTCGGTAGCACCTGGTAGACTAAAGTCCACCCATTAAAAAAAAAAAAAAAAAGAAATAAAGAAAAAGGAAAACCACAACCACAATTAGCACCTTGTTGGAATTACTTCAAAGATCTCTTGAAACCACTGTTTTTTCACAAATCTTTCCCTGATTAAAAAGTGAGTTGCTGTTACCAGCAGTCCCACCCTTGCTCCCGTCATGAATCACACAAAAGCAGAACCCGTACATACAGCAAATACTTTACACAGACCTATTTCTGTGCACCATTAATATACCTCACATGATTTCACTGCTTTCTCACCCTTGCTGCCACTCCCTGGGACTCCCTTCATCTCAAGAACTGGATCCTTTTTCTGGCGAAGGTGGTGAAGCCAGACCTCCAGGAATGCCTCCCGACCCTCCCGGTCCAGGGCCCCCAGTAGCCGTGGGCCACGGGTCAGGAGCCTGAGTAAGTCAGACACGCTTGCTACCTGGTCTAGCTCTGTCCAGGACTGCAGATGGGGACCCTCACAAACACCAGTCTTATCCCCAGGTTCTCATCCAGAAGAAGGAAGTGTAGTGAGGGTGAGGAGGGAGGGGGGAACACCTTAGGTGGGAGGGATATGGCTACTCTCTGCTGCCCCAGGGAGAGAGTAAGAGTGTGAAAATCCTCAGAATTAAAATGCTTCCAGGGGGCTTCCCTGGTGGCGCAGTGGTTAAAGAATCTGCCTGCCAATGCAGGGGACACGGGTTCGAGCCCTGGTCTGGGAAGGTCCCACATGCCGCGGAGCAACTAGGCCCGTGAGCCACAATGACTGAGCCTGCGCGTCTGGAGCCTGTGCTCCGCAACAAGAGAGGCCGCGATAGTGAGAGGCCCGCGCACCGCGATGAAGCGTGGCCCCCGCTCGCCGCAACTGGAGAAAGCCCTCGCACAGAAACGAAGACCCAACACAGCCAAAACTAAATAAATAAATAAATACATTTATAAAAATAAATAAATAAATAAAAAATAAAATGCTTCCAGGAAAAAAACTCTAAATTCCAAGAACTGGCAATTGGATGTTACATAAAGCTTTAGCGCTGACCAAGAGATTAGATTCAGTGCAGGAATGATAGAGGCCTGGTGGTTTAGCAACATGGCTCACTCAAGTCAAAGAGCTGGGGTTTGACTCCTGACTACAGTTTGCCAGTGTGGCATCCTGGAATAATTAATCCTAATAATTAATAACTAATTATTCTAAATTAATAATAATAATAGTCCTGGAACATTTAGACTCTTTGTACCTCAGATTCCTCATTTATATATTAGAGATAATAAAATTACCTACCTTACATCATTGTTACAAGTAATAAGTGAGATAAAAATATAAAACCCAGAGCAGGCGCTGAGTAAATGTTACCAGTAAGTTAGGACAGGCCTATGGAGTCACCAATCACCCATACACTGAAATATGCACACTGAATTCCAGACACTCTCAACTTATTTGTAAATCATCATTTAGAAATTTTACCAGAAAGAAAGCCACCAGCCCACTTTTTAACCATACACAGCATGAAAAGACAAAGTCATTCAATTAGCATATATGCCTCACTGCTGTGAATAAACAGGGGCGCTGTGTATGTCTGAACACTGTTGTATATCCATCCATCCACCTTCTTTAGAAATAGCAAAAGAATGAGAAGAAATTGAGATCTCAGTTGGTGATAAAACTCAGGTCTCACGTTAAGTCACTGCTCTGAAAAAGATATACATTTTTAAGAGGATAATAACAAAATGCCCCCACTTGATGCAGCTCTATTTTAAGAAACGCCTACTTCTTCAGCAATTAAGTTTTCACCAGGTTGAATTCATTTCAGTGATTATTGAGAAATTTCCAGGTAGACGACATTGTACAAAGTGCTAAAAGCCACCGAGACAAAAAAAGGACATTGACTCCCTTTGTGTGGCTGGAGACAAAGATGGTTTTAATTTTGATAGGTTATCATTGTATACAAAGATTTCTATAGCTTTTGTTGTTTTAAGCGTAATAGACTATACTTTATTTTACATGTGGTAAACATAACATTTTATATATGACAAATACAGAGAACTTATTTGTCATGACTACAGCCTGTGTGCTTAACCAATCAGACAAGATTATCTGTCCTTACCCAACTGTACTCTGTAAAGGCCTGCCCTCATATCTTTCTAACGTAGCTGCCTCTGATCAGAAGGCCCTCTTTCCGCAGGCTCAACTCTCAGCCTTCAATGTCCAGCTCAACCACCATCTGCTCCATAATCTGCTTTTCTACCCTCCCCTCCCAACTCCTGTGCCACCTAGAAATAATCTCTTTCTTCTGTATTCACATAGCACCTAGTTTGTTCTTACTTTATAACACTTTGCACATTCAAGTTTACCAAGATAACTGCTTTCAAGCCTTGTGTTTCTTCTTATTTGGGGGAGTAACTGGGTTTTCATCTCTGTATCTCCATTAACAACTAACTCATCGCCCACATTACAGTAACTACGAAACGCTTGCAGAACAAATGTAAAGTTCAACTTTTTGAAACATGGTCACAAATGAACACCTTAATAATTTTATAACAATGAAGATAAAGAGAGCTTAAGATTGAAGGATAACTCTACTGACCCTTGTTATTTTCTGGAACTTGTTTGCCGAGGAGTTTATTTAAGCTTTTGGGCAAAATGGGAAAGCATGATGATTACAGTCAGATTATATCTCTGACTTTCTTGTGTAATTAATGTACAACTTTAGGCATTTAGTACAAAATAACTACCAAGAGACTAGAAGGGTTCAAACAGTTCACAAATATTTATAAATGGATGAATGAGTGAATGAATAGTGAACGTTTCATTTATATAAATTATACCATGTGTAATACGTAATAACAATTCAATACATGGATATTATCTGAAGTTCATTTCCTTATCACTCCAATGAGTAGTTAGGACTCCATTTGCTTCTAAGTCATGCCCTACTCATGCCCATTAAGATGGAGTGATGTGTGGTCCTGTCAGAAGCCGAATCCTAAGGGAGGGAAGAGCCACCTCAAGGCAATCCTACCAGCAGGAAGACAGCAAGGCAGTCACACACAGACAAATACAACGACTATCTCATAGAAAAGGGAAGGCAACTCAGAATGTTGAGGGTGCTTCTCCACTCCCTACCCCCAATTCCCCAAGTTCTAAGGAATTTGGATCTACAGGGAAAACTGAAAGATTTTACTAAAACTGTGAAAGACATTGAAAATAAGTCAGAATTGCTTTGGCACCCACTAGCCAAAATGCAACACCATAGGTCCCACTGGGCTCCACTCCTGCATGGAGCATAGTGAGACTTCAGTAAAAGGAGGGCTCCCAAGGATAAGTGGTAATACCTGCTGACAATGACCTTATAGGAGGGGGGTGGGTGGGAATCAGGCGGCTGGGTAGCCTGGGAGAAGCACCTGAAGCAGATGGCTGCCCGCTTCATGCATCTTTGCACACAGCACAGCCTTTACAATGGACAGGCATTACCCAAGATGAGGCAGGCTAAAGAAAAGAAACAGTGGATGACACGGTACTTGGACAGCTAATAGTGCTTGCTCACAAGCATATGAGAGAGTACTTAAGGACTCTGGCAAAATAACTAGAGAGGATCGTGCAGGGGGTCAGGAGCCCTGCTATACAATACAGAGGGTAAAACAGCAAAATGCAGGTGCTTGCTGTTAACACAACCCCATGTGTAACCTCCAGGCTTCTGGGGCCTTCTAAAAACATGGTTTTCATGTGTTACATAGACCACTGTGAATCTAAATAGCTGACACAAAGGCCAAAGATCTTAAAGCAATTTGGAGACATCCATATAGTAAATTCCCTTCATCTACCAAAGGAAATACGAGCATCTCTGAGACAGAGCAGCTGCTTAATGGTTACTGAGCAATATTACACAACAGCTTACACCAGGAAGCAAAGAACAACTTAGCATTTATGTGATGCTGTATTTACACCACATGTATGCTTTTTAAAAAATAAAATTGAGTAGGAAATAAAGACCTCTGCAAACTGAAAATTCTCAAAGGCAATATCAAATTATATTATTTTACTGTTTTTATTTTTCTCTAACAAAAGCAACAATAAATCACTACTCAGAAGTTAATATAGTGTTTAACCTCCTTTACAAACAATAACAGAGGGACACAATGGCATATCTAACTGTTAATATCTCAAATTATAATCAGCACCATTTAAATGTTAAACAACATTTACACAGAAAATCCAAAGGAAGACTGATAATGGCTCATTTTTATGGTCTACTGTGTTCTATTCTTGAAATTAAAAAAAAACACAGAAAGCAGTTATTAAATTCATGAAAGCTGTCTTCAAGTATTTGAAGGACTGTTAATGTAGAGGGTGGATTAGACTTACTCTGCATAGTTCCAGGAACTGTTTTTTTTGGCTCAGTAAACAGATTTGTCATCCAATAAGAAAAGTCCTAGAAAGGAATGTGAGACCTTGCAAAGGTAATAATAACCAACACATGCCAAGCTACTACACTAAGATCTTAGAAAGCATGAATTCATATCATGCCCACAATTATCCTCAAGTTGTTACCATTTTACAGAATGAGGAAACCCGTGTCTACAAATATAGGGGGTTTCCCAGTGGATGTAAAGACCCCTCCATTGGATTTAAGAATTCTCACTTTGGGTAGGAAGTTGGATAAGAGCACTTCCAAAGCCCACTGCAACTCTCAGATTCCACTTTTTTACATGGCTGTTTTCCTGTATTGCTCAATTTGGAGAAAGAAGAGAACACTGGGTATCTCACAGGCATGCTCCAGCCCTAGGATTCCAATTGTTCACTTCCTTCAACTGAGTGTAAAAGATGCCTAAATCGTTTTGTTTGTAGATGTAAAGGGGGAGAAGATAAGATTATTTCATACTAGCTCTTTGCCAAGAGAAGATAAGATTATTTCATACTAGCTCTTTGCCAATCTTCATAAAACTTCAGCTACCAAAACTAACCCATTGGTGATTTTTCTGGTAGTGGTGTTGTAAGGCAGGACTCTCTCCAGTTTCTCAACTGATCTGAACTGTCCATGGTTAAGGATGGAAACTGTGATTATAAAATAGATACACTAATCACAGCAAAGATAACAATTCTCTGCACAGAGACTGAATCTCAGCCTATAGCTAACATTTTAGTATAAATTTACAATTAAGTTTGTCCTTCAACATGAAATGTAAATCCCTGATGGTGATTGAAATGACCTGGTAGAGTCAGAATTTTTCTGACTTTAACACACTCTGATAGTAGTACATTAATATATTATTTATGTTTTTAAGTATTTCCTTTGAGTCCATTAAACTTTTCCTACATATATATATAATATATATAAATATGGATTTTTATAAAATTGAGATCAAATTTAAATAAATGCATATCCTGCCTTTTTCTAATTAACATTGTATCTTTCCCTTTAGATTAAATACTTTTCCAAAAGCATAATTTTAATGCCTGCACCATATTACACCGCATGGCTGTATCATGCTTTATTTGACCATTCTCCCATTGTTTGGCATTTTAGGTTATTTCCCAGTTTAAAAAATATTATAAACAGCACTGCCATTAACATCCTAGGACACAAATTTTTGTCAGCAATTCTTATGATTTCCTTGGGCTGGAGTTCCCAGAAGTGGAATACTGGGTCAAAGGACATAAACTCTTTTAAAGCTCTTGGTAAAAACTGTCAAGCTGCTTTCCATAAAGGTTTTTGCCAATTTATACTCCCTCAGGCAGATCATGAGCGTTTCCATGTCACCACCCTGCTGCCAGAATTACATATTAGTCATATTAATGGGATTTGTTTTTAACTGTGGCAAGTTGATAGAGAAAAGATATCATGACATTAATGTTATAACTTTCATTTATTTAATTATAATACGGTTAGATTTTTTCACATACATATGCATTATTTCTTTGAAGAGAACTTTCAAAAATATGTAAAATAGGAATAGTGCTAGCAGGAATATTTTATTCATAATATTAATGAGAATACTTCTAGAGTTTCACAGTTAATAATAATTTTGGCTATTAACTGATGATTGATGTTTTCTCATCATCTGATATATTCGTTTATTCCTAGTTTTCTCAGAGGTTTTTTTAAAGTTTTCTGATCAGAATCGTTGTTGAGTATTATTAAATGTCTTTTTGGCATTGTGAGATTGTCCTTTTTTTCCATTACAGCATTTTTTGTTGTTACATATTACGAATTCTTAGATTAAATTATCTTTGTTGGTCCATGGAACATAGTTTTTTAAATTTACTGTTGAACTGGTTTATTAACAGTTTCTTCCAAATTCTCTATATGTAGTTGGGATACTTCTGTGGGAATTTTTGTATTTTATTTGCCAAGCTTTCATACCAGAGTTATATGCATGCTTCATAAAATGGTTTGGATGACAGTCATTATTTTTCATAAAAAAAAAAAAAAAGTTGAAAGTTTGGAAAAACTCACTGGTAAAATTATCTTTCCAGAATGTGTTTCAGAGAAGATTCTTAGACAACTCCAAGTGTTTCACGAAATTTAATCTACTCCTATTTTCTGATCTTGAGACAATTTTATTATATATTATTCAAGAAAATCAATTCTTGCAGATTTTAAAATTTCTTAGCACAGATACTTTATGGTTTATTAAGTGGGCTATGTTTATTTTTACTATATTGAAATTATAATAAAATAAAATTAAATTTTATAATATTATATTAAAATATACTACAATTAATATAATTATACTAAATTACATTAAACTATACTAAAAAATCAGCTCTGTCACTTACTATGTAAACTTAAGGCAAGTTAAGCAACTTTTCTACGTCCCCCCATTTCTCTTCTCTAAAATACCAGATAATCATAGTAGCTGTGAGTCAATATGAATGCTGTATATTATTTTCAAATAATGAGAGACATTTCATTTTAAAAGTAGGGAAAGGGAAGATAGAACTTCCAAATTAACAGCTAGGAAACAAAATACAATGAATAGGAACTTAAGACAGTCAAAATGAGGACATAAGATATAAATAAATGATTAAAGTAAAACAAGAGGAATAAAATCAAATATATCAATCATTATAACAAATGTAAGTGGACTGAATTATCCCATAAAGAAAGCATTAGATTAATTTAAGCAAACAAAAGCCAGCTACTTTTAAGGAACATACTTAAGACAAAGTGAGAATAAGAACAAAAAGTTGAAAATAAAATAGTAGGCAGAGAAGTCAGGCAAATTCACACAAAAAGAAATCAGTGTCACTTAGCAATGGTTTTAGATGGAATTTAAGATGAATGAAAATAAACAGGCTAAAGAACATTATGAATGACATGCACCAAACAATATTGTGGAGAAATGCACCAATACATGCACCAAACAATGTATGGGTGCAGCGAACAATATTGTGGAGAAATACATAAAATAAAATCTAATAAAATACAAGAAACTTGATAAAAATATAATTATAGTGAGAACTCTGAATGCATCTTTTAGATTTGAACATGACTGTTAGGCTATTAGACTTATTTTATATCATTCAAATACATCTTATACTTTGTTGGTATATCCATGGAAATTTTATAAAAATTGATCATGTCCTTGACCAAAAAGAAAATGTTAACAAATTCTTAAAAGTAGAGAATTTTTCAGGCCATTCTGTCTTATCTTTGGCAAATAAAACTAAAAGTTAAAAAAAAAAAGTGACCATATCTTCTGAACTACATGAAAATTAAGAAAATAAGCCATGAATCAAACAGAAAATCAAAAGAAAAATTGTTAGCCATCTAGAAAGCAATGAAAAGAAAGAGACAAAAGAAAAAGGAAAATTGTTTACCATAAAAGAAAAACAGCAAAACAATCCAACAAAAATTCAAAAGGGAATTAAAGATAAAAGCTGAAATTAATAAAATAGAAAACAGAGGAATATTTGAAACAATGAAAGGAAAGATGATTCTCTGAAAAGACAAGCAAAACAGAAAAGTCATTTGCAAGCTTCATTAAGGGAAAAAAGAGAAGGCAAAAATATACGACTACGAGAATAGAAGGGAGACATAACCATAGAAACCAAATGCATTAAAAGAATTATGAGAGATTAACACATACAACTTACTGACCGCAACTTTGAAAACTTAAAGGGGCAATTACTTACTAAAATAAAAGTAACCACAATTGTGCAAAGTGGAACCTGCACAGAACAATTACCTAGTGCAGTGGTCCCCAAAATTTGCTGATCATTTGAACCACCTGGGGTTCTTAAAAAGCAATTTATGCGTGGCTTCCACTCCCAGCTATTCTGATTTAACTGGTGTGGATATGACCCAGACGTGAGGATGTTCTAAAAGTTGCCCAGGTGATTCCAATGTGCAGCAAAGTTTGGGAACCACTACGTTAGTCTCTTGTTATTCAAAATGTGGTCCCAGAACCAACAGCATTGGCATAACCTGGGAGCTCACTGGAAATGCAGAAGCTCAGGTTCCACCAAGACCCTCGAAATCAGAATCTGCAGCTTAATGAGTTCATATGCACTTTAAAATTTGAAAACCCTAGAACAGCATAAAAAGGTATTTTTAAAACCACTTTTAAAAATGACATAGGTACAGATGGGTGCACAGCTGGATTTTATCTATCCTTTACCTTGCCTTCAAATCTCAATGCTATTTGCACTGTCCCAGGCTGTAGAAAATGATGACAAGTTACCTTATGAAGAAGGCGCTGTCATAAGCCTTTATTAGGCCAGCAAAACTTAAATAACTAAACTTGCAATGTCCCTTATCAAAACAAAGCAAGCAAGCAAGCAACCAAAGATCAAGCAAACATGTAAATGAAACTTCAAGAATCCTAAATACAGCACTGGAATCAGCCAGAAGTCTCACCCTGGCAGGCCTCTGACTGTCTTCAGCGAATTAGGCCTCTTTCTAATACTAACTCGTTGGAACTGATGCACTTTGTTTAATGTATGCTGTCCTTTTTTTTTTTTTTTTTTTTTTTTCTTTTTTTTTTAGCTGCTTGTTTGGAACAAAATGAAATGCATATTGCATTGTATCCTTCCTGCTAGCTGTTTTTTCTCTTAAGTTTAAAAGTTATGCATTAAGGGTAAAGTATACTTATGGAGAAATGTGCACAAGAATACCTATTAAAATAACTCCCATCAAGTCTGATGGTGTAACTTCAAGGGATTAAAAACTATTTTGGATGGAAAAAAAAAAGAATCCTAAATAAAATTGAATATATTCAATTCATATATTCAAACGGAATATAACAATGTTACCAAAAAAAGATACACTATTATCATTAGAGTTTATTCCAGGAATGAGTGCAGTTCACTATCAGGAAATCTAGCGATGTAAAAGAGAAAAAACAAACAAACAGTAACAAAAAACAACAACACATGATCATATCATTGAGGCTGAAAATGTACTTGACTCCAAGAAGAGAAGCAGGCTTCCCTAATAACAAATCTAAGCAGAAATAGAGATAAAAGCAAACAATAAAGACTCTTTAGCAAAACCAAAAAAAATTATACTAAAATGAGAAAATTAGTCTGCCATTCCTAGTTACCCAACCTCTTCAAGCCTCCTCCTCTTTTCAGTCCTTAAAAATGTAATCTGTAAATAAACCAGTCACAAAAAGGCAAACATTGTATGATTTCACTTAGATGAGGTATCTAGAGAGTCAAACTCATAGAAACAAAGGAGAATGGTGGCTGCCAGGGGCTGGGGGGAAAGGGGAAGAGGGAGTTGTTATTTAATGGGTACAGAGTTTCAGTTTTGCAAGATGAAAAAGTTCCAGATATTGGTTGCATAACAAAGTGAATAAACTTAACACTACTGAACTATACACTTAAAATGGTAAATTTTATGTTATATGTATTTTACCACAATTTAAAAAAATGATCTGGAATTTGAGACCCAGATATATATTCAAGAACTACTTTTTACATTGGAGTTTATGTCTATAATCTTATTTACAATAATTACTTACACATAACTTTCTACTTAATTATTATTCTCATTATCAGTCTACAGTTATTGCTATATTTATATTTATAACTATCAGTATATATCTGAGGACTTTCCTCATCCTAAATTTTTTCTTTTTTAATTTTGGTGCATCACTTTGTCAACTGCAACAGGTTTTCAAGTAAAATTTTTACAAAGAAAATGAGGGACTATTTTTCGAGACCACAAATAATAAAGAATCTATTTCTATCACCTTTGACGAGAAATACAATTCCTTGAACATTAAAAGAAATGCAGGTAACTTTTTCCTCTAGAATAATTACAAGATTCTTCTTTTTACCCATGAAATACAAAAACTGCAACAGGATAATATTTAGATATTATTACTATTGGTTGGATATATTAGCCATATGAACCAGCATATTTAGATTATGTTTAGCTCCTAAAAGTTTTCTTCACTTGTCCTTGATTCTATTTCTTTCCTAAATGTTCTGATTTCTCACTAAGAACACCTAAATAAATGCTTAATTTTCTATTCTCCCATCATAAACCTTTTTCTCACCATTTTTAACCTCTCTGTTCTTTTCCTCTGCTTTTGGAGCAAATGTCTATATCAGTGATTATTTCCACAATATCAGTTGTTTTTTATTCTTCCAATCCAGATTTTAACTATATGAAAGCAGTTTTAGTTTTCTTGCTACTCTTTCTTAACTCACATGGTACTCTGTTCACTGAAGCTATTATTTTATCTGTTCATTTTTCATGTAAGTCCCTTTTTCTAAGTAAACAAAATGTTTTCTCTGAAATTTCTTCTAGTTCTTCATTTTCAAAGGTATGTTCTTCTGGATCTTAATGATAGACCCTTTCCTTTGTTCTTCAGTATTTTCTCACCAAGGGCATAGTTGGTTGTTTTCTTTTTACTTATAGGGTAGTCTATCCAAATTTAGGCTTTTGCCCCAAAAAAGCATACTGTATTTTTAGGTTGAGATTGAGGGCTCTAGAATTGACATCATTGGATCTGGATTCTTATCATTTACTAGCTGGATAACTTTGATTAAATCACTTAATATAAATAAAGAGTAATAATAACCATAATAATGATGATAATAAAATAATAGTGGCTATCATTTATTCAGTGTTATATGCCAGGCTCTGTGCTAAGCACTTTAAACTCTATCTCAGTTCAATTTCCATACTTGCTCCTTTTTTTATTCATGACTGAATAAATACTTAAATTCTCTACCCCTCCAATTCTCATTTGTGAAATGGAAATAATAAGAGTAATACTGAACTCACAGATTTGAGGTGAATATTAAATAAGAACGTGCATATGAAGTGCTTAGGGTTCAATAAATGATTATTGGTAATGGCAGTAGTTGTAGTATTAGTAACAATGTTAGTCGAAGTTCCAATTCCAACCAATTTCTAGTGACTGCTGGTCATTCATCTAATGATCCTTTACTATAAAGTGGTGGGCTCTTCTCACCCCACCCCTAGATATGTAAGATCCTACCAAGAAGTACATGAAAACCCTCACTTTCTGGAAAGACAGATGAAACCAAGTTTACAAAGATCCTTATCTGTGGTGTTAGGAGTTAAGACTCTAGCCCAGAGTGGAGAATTTTTGAAGGATTCCTGTTAGGAAATGGAATCAGACGGCTAGATGTCTTCCCATACTCTTCACTCCCTCTCTATAACCCATTTCCTAACCCTGTTGGTCTCTGGATTTATAGCCTTTTAAATTGATATAGAAAAAGCTCTGAACCTAGGGGATGATAATGGGGTGTAATCAAACTTAAATGTCTACAATTTCTCAAGGAATCAACACTGCTATCTTTCATGAGATAAAAGATAGGAAAACCACCACGTTTTAGATTAAATCCCACTGCACTAGTCATATAGTTATGGGATAAGTCTCCAAGATTCTAATAAAAGGCTCTCCTTTAGTCTTAGTTTTAGTGTGCTTAGAAAAAACTTTCAAGGTTTTACATATACTCATGTAAGTTTTAGTGAAGAGTTGGGAGAATCTGAATGAGAAGTTAAGCCAGAAAGGTGGACTTTATACTAGATAGCTAATGATAATTATTTTGCTGTATGCCTGATAAGACCTGGCTTTAAATCTCACTACTCTCAGTCAAAATTCTAGCAGGCTTTTTTTTTTTGGTTTGACAAGCTGATTTTGACAAGCAGAATTTGACAAGCTGATTCTATTTACGTGAAAATACAAAGGACCTAAAACAATTTTAAAAACTTATTATAAACACTTATTATAAATAAGTTACGGAAATCAAGAAGAAACTTGGTATTGCAAAAGACAGACATATAGATCAATGAGATGGACCAGAAACAGACACACAAATATATGGCTATGGATATTTGGTAAGTGTTTATTCCCTTCATATATATATATGTGTGTGTGTGTGTGTATATATATATGTATATATACATATATAATATATAATAAGTATATATTATATATAATAGGTAGATATGCAATTTATTCTACGTCAATTATACCTTAATAAAGTAAAAATAAATAAGTTACCTCCTTAACCTATAAACAGTAGTCTCGAAATTTTCAGAAATCAGTATTTCCACATCACAAAAGGAATCACAAATGAATAAGGAACAGTCAATGTAATCAGGAAAAGTTTTGAAAATAATGACTTCCATTACTCATGCAATTTTTGCTACTTCTAGAAAGCTACCTTACCTGTTTCCACATTCATGATCATGCAGACGCTAGGAACATTTTGGTACACTCACTAAACAAAAGCATAAAATAGCAAACAGGACTTCTCTATAATTCATTTGATTGGGAGAAGAGAACTGGATCCATCTAAGACTGGTATTCTAAATCAGTAATCATATTAGAGCACTGCAATTCTCAGTCTGATACGTCCCTACAAAATTCATCATCAGACCATGCTACACGAGTTAGGAGTTCAGAACATCCCCGAAACAGTCATATCTAGGGTGTAGTGTACCTACAGGGCAGAAGAAGCCCACCATAACTGTCTCTATGAAACACCCTACTTTTCCTGACTTAGGTCAGGTTCTGGGGCTGGGGATGTAACCTCAAGAACAAGTTACAATTGATTTAGCCTACTGTAGGCCTAAGCCTCTATTTCATAAATCTTGAACACTGCTGAACACTGCCTCTGGCCAGGCATTGCCTTAGATACTGGGTTTACAAATGGAATTATACAGTCCTGAACCTGAAGGTGTTCAGAATCCACTAAGTGAAAAAGACAAGTAAATTGTGATACAGGTGCCATTATGGTAAAGGTGATAAGGTGTCAAGGGGGTACATGCATTCTAGGCAGAAAAACCACACAAAGACATAAAGGCTAAGGCTGGATGCAAGGTCCACGTGGGCAGTGGAAGCGCAAGGAGAGAACACACCATGAAGGGCTGTATTAGATGCCATGGAAAGATTAGGCTTAGCCTAGAGTGGGAACCCTTGACACAGATAGGGGAGGGGAATGAAATAATCAGACTTGCACATTCTGAAGATCACCAGATGTATCACAGGGATAAAGACCCAAGGCAAAAATACCAGTTACAGAGATTAGGAAAATTATTAAAATAATCTAGGTGCTCTAGTTAAAAGGAGAGCATGTCAATATTTTTTAAAATAACACATTAAGATTCAGCACTTAAAAAAATATTTTGCCTTCCTCATCTGTTATAAGAGTAACCCCATCAGTGGTCTTTCCTTGTCTCTCTGCTCGTCTTTCTACGTGCTCTCTCAAAAACTCACGGACACTCCATGGTTCACCAGTCAACATGATGTAAAGCAATGTAATTCATGTGGGTTATTTCTAGATCTCATGTGGGTTATTTCTAGATATCAATGAGGACATATTAAGTATAAAATAGTAGAATGCTATGTCCTGATGTGAGAGGATCATCTTCTATCCCTTGCTTACTTATTTAGAAAACATTGTTCGGCTTGAAAGAATTCAATTCAGAAGATGACTACAATCCAAAACACTAAATTTTGAAACTAAAAATCCACTACACTTACAAAAGTGCCACAAAATAAACAATGGAGCCAGTATCTTACAATAAATCATGTCACTCGCCATTGGTATCTGTCAGTGGCCTCTGTACCTCACCAGAAAAAGGGGACCCACTGACACAGACTGCAGCTCGCTGAGAAATGCACATGTAAACTCATATCATTTGCCATGTGACTTCCTTGTGCCAGGGTTCCCTGGGGCCTCTTCCTTGATCTCCTGAGGTCTCTAAGCCCCAGACAAACCCTCCAAATCTCAGTCTTAGCCCTGCGTCCCAAACCCTTTTCTCCTGATAGCTCATACGCACTTTAAAAAAACCATAAAAATAATTACAGCTTTATTGAGATATAACTCTCATACCCTTTTAAAGTGCACAATTCAGTGGTTTGCAGTATATTCAAAGAGTCATGTATCTATCTAATTCCAGATCATTTTCATCACCTTAAAAAGAAACGCCATACCCATTAGCAGTCACGTATCCATTTCCCCCAACATCTCCAAACCGCTGCCTTTATGGATTTGCCTATTCCAGACATGTCATATCAATGGAACCATACAATGTATATATTTTAAAAATACATCATGTCACTGTTTGTTTCATGTCATTAACAAGTGCACATGATGATTTCAATGATGATAAGATCAAATCTGAAAGCCAAGTGGTTTTTCTGTGTTCTTCCTCCTGAATGCCTTGGGGAAATGAATATGCTCAGGTATGGAATAGGGGTGGGGAAGGGGATATCTCTATTGGAGTCAAGAATTAGAAATATTTCAGTGCAAACAGGAAAATGTCCCTAGTTCTATTACATAAAATAAAATAAAAGAGTGCAAGGCCCCTGAAGACCAGCACACAAGTTAAAAGACCCAAAGTTATAACAACTCTGAAAACCAAAACCTGATTTTTTTCTTAAATTCTTTGACCACCAATGATACTATCAGGTAAAAGCCAACATGAGTCAAATTACCACACAAAAGTACTTGCTTAAGTTACTTGATACCTTGATACTTTTTGATAGTTACAGAAAAAGAAAAAAGAAATGAGATTTTAGTTGATCTGCCTAATAACTTGAAAACACATTTTTCCATCTTGTGAGGTAGAAACAGATTAAAATCTAGGTAGCTAGATATATATATGTATCGACTTAGCATTTTATTCTGCTTTCAATATACAGAATTGATCCCTCTTTCCAAGCATGATGCTCTCATATGCAAGGTGGGGTCCCCTGGGTGCCTCTGTATAGGACGATACTTCCAGCAAGCTTAGCTTCTGCAGAGTTCAGTGATTTTAACTAGCCTGGAGCAAGTCCACTCTCTCTGTGATACCGAACAATCCCAGCTTTCCAGCTGTGAGAAGGAAAATGCTTTGCATTATTAAATTGTAGCCATATGCTACAAAAGCCGACCTTGTAAATATGGAGGGGGAAAAGAATTTAAATTGAGAGGAATCTTCAGATGCAGGCGGTCATTGTAAAGGGAACCTGAGATACTTGAGTGAAAGAACTACTCAGGGCAGCAGGCAAAGCCATAACCTAACCTAGGCTAGTTATGAGGGAGACCTCTTTTCACACGGGGACTCTACTCTCCCTGTGGGGAACCTAGACGCTCAGCAAAAAAAGAAAAACACGTGACAGCGATGCCTTCCAAAATTTAACAAACTGCAACTTATTTAGCTGCGAGACCTCTTGAAAGTTTTCTGGAACTAGGTGTAGTATAAATTAAGGGGCTACATCAATATATTAAATTCTCACTTGGACTCTATGTTACCCCATGATGATGTCATTTCAGGTACCACAAGATCATTCTATGCAGTTACAAAGTGAGGACATAGGAAACACAAAAGCCTGAATAACTAGCTATAGCCCAAGAACTAGTCATTTCTCTCACAGCTTTGTGAAAGGAGAGTATATTTTAGGTTTAAATTACACGTGTGACTGTGTACCAAGTGAGCCCCTGACCTGTACAAATGTAAAGCACATGAACCTCAAAAGAGGGAATGGAAAACAAGATGGAGGCCGCGGAACTCCAGCAACTGCAATAACCTGGCACTGAAGCCTCTTCCTTCATTACTGCCCTGATCCCACAGCCTCAGAAACTCAGCTGCCATTTCTCCCCAAGCTCACTCCCACTGAGGCAAGGGTCACTCAAGAGTCCCCTCCATCTCCTCTCCTCACCCCCCGTCCACTGCCCCTTGTCCCGGCAGCCACAGCTCTTAAAACTGCCCCCAGGGACTCAAGCGTGGTGCTCTCTGTGAATGCCAGGGGACCCAGACTCTGTCCTGCTAAGTCATCTCAACGAAAAGATTTCTCCTTTCTTTCTCTTCGTGGCATGCTCACCAACACTTAGGCCAAGCACAGACAAGGGCAAACTTTTCTCATTTTTCAGAAGGCCATGCACCACAATAAACTGTATTATCTATCGGGGGCAGGGAAGGAGAGGCAAGGAGAAAGGTGCCAATAACGCAGTGGGATTACCACTGACTTCAGGTTTTGACCCGTGAAAAAAATGAGTTTTAACCCACATTTGCCAATAACTAAATGGGACCTTGGGCAAATCACTTAACCTCTCTGCGCTGTTTTCATAAGTAAAGTAGAGAAGTTGGACTAGCCATCGATAAGCACAGACAACTTGTTTTGGGTTTTTTTTGAGTAATGTTTCCAAGCATGTGTCAAACAGATAAAGATACTGGATTATAGTAGTAAATTAGTCATTTAAAAACTTTAACTGTCTCAGGGGCGGAGGGGTGTAAAATATAAATATAACATAAAGCAACAATCATAATACAGGTAGAGAGGCCCAACTCTGCCTGGGAGAATCCAGTAAGATAGATGGAATAGTTTGGACATAACGGATGAACAAGAGTTTATAGGGTGGATACGGCAGTCCTGGCAGAGGAAAGAGCCAAGCACATGGATGAAAGGGAAAGGAAAGGGACCTAGTATACTTGGTATCTGATACTGAACAGCATTTAAAGCCATGACACAGAATATGGGTATATAAGGAGTGAACCATCAGGAGTTTTCAAGAAAGTCAGATCTGGGTTTTATGAAGTGTATTCCTACAGAGTCTTAGAAAAAGAAAGAGCAAGGAGAGAATAGAGATAAGGTTTTTGCACTACTGGAAGCAAGAAATAATGTGTAGGGCCCAAATAAGGGTAACAGGAACTGAGAAGTGGGGTGGATTTTAAAGAGCTTCCAAACGAAAAGATGAATGAATATGTGGAGGATCCTGAGAGAGAACTTATGAACTACTCTAGCCGAGGGTGTCCAGGGAGATTCCGGTGGCCCTGTAGAGATAAAGTTTGGTAGAAAAGAAAAGGAATTGAATTTTGGACTTGTTACCCATGCGATCTATATGGAAACATGTCCAAAAAGAAGTTGGGCACGTGAAACATTAGGAGAGAGATCTGTTCCAAAGGTATGCATCTAGGAATAATAAGAGGTGAATGAACTTAAAAATCACAGGGGGGACTGAAAACACACAGAAAACTAAAGACAGAAATCTGGTTAATAAGTAACTAAAAGAAAACATTATGGTTCCTGGATTACCAGGAAAAGGCCCTGTTTTCAAGAGCACAGGCAACAAAAGCAAAAATAAACAAATGGGACTACATCAAACTAAAAGGCTTCTGCACAACAAAGGAAACAATCAACAGTGAAAAGGCAACCTATAGAAGGCGAGAAAACAGTTGCAAACCATAGGTCTGACAAAGGGTTAATCTCCAAAATATATAAGGAACTCCTACAACAATAGCAAAACAAAAAACAAAACAAAACAAAGACGACTAATAACCTGGTTTAAAATGGGCTAAGGACTTGAATAGCGTTTTCTTCAAAGAAGATATACAAATGGCCAACAGGTATATGAAAAAAGGCTCAGGGCTTCCCTGGTAGCACAGTGGTTAAGAATCCGCCTGCCAATGCAGGGGACACGGGTTCGAGCCCTGGTCGGGGAAGATCCCACATGCCGCGGAGCAACTAAGCCCGTGTGCCACAACTACTGAGCCTGCGCTCTAGAGCCCACAAGCCACAACTACTGAGCCCACGTGCCACAACTACTGAAGCCTGCGAGCCTAGAGCCCGTGCTCCGCAACAAGAGAAGCCACGACAATGAGAAGCTCGCACACAGCAACAAAGACCCAACACAGCCATAAAATAAATAAATAAATAAATACATTTATTTAAAAAAAGAAAAAGAAAAAAGGCTCAACATCACTAATAATCAGGAAATGCAAATTAGTTAAAATAAGGTGTCACTTCATACCTGTCAGGATGGCATTATCAAAAAAAAAAAAAAAAAAAAAAAAAAAAGACAGTAAGTGCTGTGGAGAATGTGGAGAAACTGGAACCCTTGCACACTGTTGGTAAATGCAAAATGGTGCAGCCACTATGAAACATAATATGGGTGTTCCTCAAAAAATTAAAAACAGAATTACCATATGATCCAGAAATCCCACTTCTAGGTATGTATCGAAAAGAATTGAAATCAGGATCTCAAAGAGATATGTGCACTCCCATGTTCACTGCAGCACTATTCATAAGAGCGAAGATGTGGAAACAACCATCCACAGATGAATGGACAAAGAAAATATGGTATATTCATAAAACAAAATACTGTTTAGCCTTTTTTTAAAGGAAATTTTGCTATATGCAACAACATGAATGAATCATGAGGACATGATGCTAAGTGAAATAAACCAGTCACAGAAAAACAAATGCATGATCCCACCTATATGAGGTATCTAAAATAGTCAGTATCATATAATCAGAGTAGAACGGTGGTTGCTAGGGGCTGGGGCAAAGAGGAAATGGGGAATTGCTAATCAACAGGTTAATCAAGATGAATAAGCTCTAGAGATCTCTTGTACAACATTGTAACTAGAATCACTTAAAAATTTCTTAAGAAGGCAGATCTCATGTTAAGCGTTCTTGCCACAATCAAATTTTTTAAAAAAATTAAAGCAAGGGAAAAGTTTTCAGTAGAGCATGGTCAAGTGAACCAAATAAATGTTCAAGAATATGGAAGCAGGAATAGAATGGAAAGGAAACACTGGACTCAGGTCATAAAAAGTGACTTTAATGAGAATCATTTCAAGTGGGGACGGAAGTCCAATTGCAGAAGAAATCAAGAAATTTTAGTCTTTTATATCATGTCATGAAAAAGAAGAGCAAGATGGGTCACTTGGTTGAAGGGGGTTGTCTGAATGAAGGACAAAATATGCATCATTTTTAAAGTAAGAAGTTGTCAGGAAGAAGTTAATAGAATAAGGGAGATATACTGAGAGGCCCAGGAAAAGTAAGGGACAGAGAACATTTCCAATGGAGAGAGACAAGTTGGTAGCTTCAGAAAGAAGGAGCACTATGGAAAGGCAAGTAGGAAACTTAGTTGTACAATGTGAATACAAGAGACTAAGATATAAAGTGTTGCCAGGGGAAAAGCAATCTCAAAAGATACATTTGTACTCTTTCTCTTGTCATTATTAAAAACTATGTAACAAAATTTCATTCCGAGTTTCCTGGCAGGCCAAAAGGCTTACTTAGGAAAAAAAGGACTACCTTAAAACTAAAATTCTATTCCACCGTGAGACTTGAAAATATCTGTTTCTTTTGTCCCTTTTATATAACCTCTAACATCCTATTCTTATGCATCTTATGATCTGTAACTCTGTTTATGTCATCTAAAGTCTTCAGGGGAGTGCAGTGTAAAAATTCAACACATTTCTATTGGGATTCACAACAAATGATACTTACTGCAGAAAGTCTTCTTGATCAACCCAGCTGGAAGAGAAGTAGGATGAAAAAGCCCTCCCTTTTACCTTTTACCAAGCACCTCCTACTTGCCAGGTATGCTCTCCCATCTAATGTTTACAACGGGCATGGGTATAATTGACTGTGCTGAGTTCCAGAGAAGGGGGCTGATTTGGTCATTCTCCTCATGGCCTTCATGATGATTGTAAAACTTGGAACCTTGATTCAGGGGAAATTTTTAATTCCAATGTTCATATTCGTTGCACTTCACCACACTCCTTACAATGGCTGGAAACAGTATTTCACAACTTTGAACTCCCATGACACTTGAGTTGTAGCACTAAGTAATATTAGGTTTTCACAATATGTACAGAATATTGTATGTACTTACGGGCAGAAACTTTGGGGAGAGCAAGGTTTATGTGTAATTCACTTTTCAATCTTCCACAGCATTTAGCCTAATGCCATGCACAAAATAGATGCCCATTAAATATCTGTGGCTGAAAAATCTACCTATAGACAGCTCTTTCAGGGCTGTTTATTGTTCTTGGTGTGGAATGGTGGAGGACAAATGTCTGTCTCTACTCATACAGAGCTGACTCAATCCACGCCCTGTCTCCTGGAATGTAGTATTTAATTCTGAGCTCAGCAACCAGTTGGCACTCAATTAGTAGTATTTATGGCCTAACAGGGTGGATAACTGGGGCAGTAGAGATAAATCTGCTTCTTTCATGTCCTTATAAAATATTCCTAAATTGTCTTTTTGCTCCCCAAAAAATTAATATTACAAGTGATCAGACTGGACCCATTGTAGAGGCTGGGCATGGTGCCAACTGCTATGTAGATCAACTTTTGAGGAGTGAGTTATGCATGAGCACCCATAATGCAGACTGCGAAAATAAGTAGCTGAGGACTATTGCCTTCTGGACCTTTTAAGATTAATCTGCTAACAAAACTCATTACCTATCCTCTCCTCCTTTACTCTGAGTTCCATCCTAAATTTGAACATTTAAGAACTTTACTAATGTGATGTCTTCAAAAAAGTTAGAGGATAAAGAAGAAAAATGTCTCTGAAACAAAATCTATTCAGAAAAAAATCCTTTGATTTTTGTACTGACTCACATGGACCTCATTCTCAAATTACTTAAAAGCTTTGCCTATTGTGTTGGCCCAAAAGTTTGTTTGGGTTTTTCCAAAACACCTTATGAAAAACACAAACGAACTTTTGGGCCAACCCAATATGATGTCAGGTCTTACACAGTTAAGCCATCCTTTTACTGTCTTTCTATTTATACTTTTATGAATAGAAAGCCTGTTTATAGTCTGTTGCATATTGTAAAGAGCCGAAGTTTAGAATCAAGTATCATGAAATAGTGCATTACCACCCCCCATAAAAAAAAGTTGATTCTGGTGGATATGATAAATAAGGATATGAGAATGAGTGGGCATGAACTTATTAACTGAGGAGTGAATGGACTGTTATAAAAAAAAAAGTCAGAGTGAATTTTCCCCTTTCCTTGACCTTGAACACGATATTCTAAGATAAAACATGCTCTATGAGGTTATGCAGGGCCTATGCAAATATATCTGCCTTCATACGCAAATAGCAGAGAAAAATGTTGTATTATTTCTGTAACTATTAGAGAGTACTGTTTGTCCCAAATGCTAAATTTTGACAAAAACAAAGTGAAAAGTCAAACAAACGTAGGCCCTAGTGATCCCTGCAGATGATAACTACAACTGCAGATGCTAGTTTTCTTGATAATTATTTGGTTGGTTTTCATTAGTTTCATGCCAACCCTTTGGTAGCTTCAGTCTCAGTATCTATAAAGTTGAGTAGGGGAGAAATCAACCTCCAAATTTGTTTGATTTAAAAATTTTATTAAATGCAGGACCAGCATATTATTATAGTTAATAGATACTATTATGGGTCAAAGAAGAAATCAAAAGAGAAATTAAAAAATACCTTGAGACAAATGAAAATGGAAATGGAACACACCAAACTTCATGGGATGCAGCAAAAGCAGTTTTAAGAGGAAAGTTATAGTGACAAAACTTTATCTCAAGAAATAAGAAAAATCTAAAATAAACAACCTAAATGTACACTCAAGGAACTAGAAAAAACAACAACCAAAGCCCAAAGTTAGTAGAAGGAAGAAAAAACAAAGATTAGAGCAGAAATAAATGAAATAGAGACTAAACTGACAATAGAAAAGATCAATAAAATTAAGAGCTGGTTCTCTGAAAAGATAAACAAA
Organism: Eschrichtius robustus; assembly: GCF_028021215.1. NCBI lineage: Eukaryota > Metazoa > Chordata > Mammalia > Artiodactyla > Eschrichtiidae > Eschrichtius > Eschrichtius robustus. Next base: position 64,042,901 of record NC_090833.1, read on the forward strand.
ATTGATCTAGACTCACCAAGAGAAAAAGATAGATGCCTTAAATAAATAAAATCGGAAATGGAAGAGGAGACATTACACCTGATACCACACAGAGTATCATAAGAGATTACAATGAACAATTATACTCTAGCAAATTGAACAACCTAGAAGAAATGGATAAATTCCTAGAAACACACAACCTACCAAGAGTGAATTGTGATGAAATAGAAATTCTGAACAGACCAATTACTAGTAAGGATATTTAATCAGTAATCCAAAACCTCCCAAAGAAACAAAAGTCCAGGACCAGACCGCTTCACCAGTGAAATTTTTTTGGACATGTATTTCATTGTTTAGAAATTTCTAGCAGAGCTTCCCTGGTGACGCAGTGGTTAAGAATTTGCCTGCCAATGCAGGAGACATGGTTTCAAGCCCTGGTCCAGGAGGATCCCACATGCCATGGAGCAACGAAGTCCGTGTGCCACAACTACTGAGCCTGCACTCTACAGCCCGCGAGCCACAACTACTGAAGCCCACACGCCTAAAGCCCGTGCTCCGCAACAAGAGAAGCCACCGCAATGAGAAGCCCACACGCAGCAATGAAGACCCAATGCAGCCAAAAATAAATTAATTAATTAATTAATTTTAAAAAAAAGATGTTAAAAAAAAAAAAGAAATTTCTAACAGAGCTATCATTAAGTACCTTTGTCAGGAGATGCCTACAAGAACCTAGATTGGAAAATGGGGACAGGCAAGACTGTCAGCTCTTCTTGCAAATCCACACAACATTGGGACAATCAGCCCAGCCTTTAGGTGCAAGGTGATGGATCACCCAAGATACAGCCCAGCATCCCCCATGTGCAGATCTAGATGAACAGCAGGAAACTTCACAGGTGTAGATTTCAAGTGCAACCCCAAATGACGAATGACTTTCTTTGGTAGTACCCAAACAAGACACCAGAATAGAATCTGTAGAAAATCAAATCTATCACGATCAGCATTCCTACCTGAATGCAGTTAACCTACCAAACATTCAAAGAAGAATCAATACAATCCTTCTCAAACTCTTCTAAAAAAATGAAAAGCATGTCCAAAGTCACATTATGAGGTTAGCATTACCTTGGTACCAAAATCAGATAAGGATGTCACAGGAACAGCAATAACAACAAAAATTATAGGTCAATACCCCTCATGTACATAGATGCAAAAATCCTCAACAAAATATCAGCAAAGCAAATTCAACAATACATTAAGAGGATCATACACCATAATCAAGTAGGATTTATTCCAGTGATGCAAGGATGGTTCAATAACCACAAATGATATACCACATTAAGGAATGAAGGATAAAAATTATTTGATCATCTCAATAGATGCGAAAAAAAAAACTTGAGAGAATTCAACATCCATTCATGATGAAAACTCTCAACAAAGTGGGTACAGAGAAAATGTACGTCAACATAATAAAGACCATATATGCAATCCCACAGCTAACATCACACTCAATGGAAAAGCTGAAATCTTTTCCTCCAAGATCATGAACTAGACAAGGATTCCCACTCTCTCCAGTTTTATTCAACATAGTATTGGAAGTCCTAGCCAGAGCAATTAGGAAAAGAAGAAGAAGAAAAAAAAAGAAATAAAAGGCATCCAAACTGGAAAGTAAGAACCAAAACTGGCACTATTTGCAGATAACATGATATTTTATATAGAAAACCCTAAAACTCCATCAGAAAACTGTTAGAACTAATAAATAAGTTACAGGACATAAAATCAATACTCAAAACTCTGTTGCATTTCTATACATTAAAAATGACCTAAAAGACAAAGAAATTAAGAAATAAGAAAACAATCACATTTACCATTACATCAAAAAGAACAAAATATCTAGGAATAAATTTAACTAAGGAGTTGAAAGAACTGTATATTGAAAACTACAAGACATTAATGAAAGAAACTGAAGAAGACACAAATTAATGGCAAGGTATTCTGTGCTCATGGATTATGATAATTAATATTGTTAAAATGTCCATACCACCCAAAGCAATACACAGATTCAATGCAATCCCTATCAAAATGCCAATGGCATTTTCACAGAAACAGAAGTTATAAAATTTATATGGAATAAAAAGAGACCCCTAATAGCCAAAGCAGTCTTGAGAAAGAAGAACAAAGCAGGAGGCATCTCTCCCTGATTTCAAACTATATTACAAAGCTATAGTAATTAAAAGAGTGTGGTATTAGCATAACACAGACATACAGATCAATGGAACAGAATAGAGAGCCCAGAAATAAACCCACACATATATGGTCAATTAATTTTTAACAAAGGAGCCAAGAATATACAATGGGAAAAGGACAGTCTCTTCAATAAATGGTGTTGGAAAAATTGGACAGCAGCCAGATGCAAAAAAATGAAACTGGACCACTATCTTATTGTACTCAAAAATTAACTCAAAATGGATTAAAGACTTGAATGTAAAACCTGAAACCATAAACCTTCTAGAAGAAACACAGTAAGCTCCTTGACATAGACCTTGGTAATGATTTTTAAAAATCTGACACCAAAAGCAACAACAACAAAAGAAAAATAAACAACTGGGACTACATCAAAGTAAAAAGCTCTGCATAACAAAGGAAACTATCAACAGAATGAAAAGGCAACTTACTGAATGGGAGAAAATATTTGTAAATCATACATCAGATAAGGAGCTAATATCCAAAATACATAAAGAACTCATACAACTCAATAGCAAAAAAATCAAACAATCTGATTTTTAAAATGGGCAGATGTGAATAGATGTTTTCCAAAGAAGACATACAGATAGCCAATGCCGGTACATAAAAATATGCTCTACATCATTACTCACCAGGGAAATGCAAATTGAAACCACAATGAGCTATCACCTCACACTTTTTAGAATGGCTATTATCAAAAAGACTAGAAATAACAAGTGTTGGAGAGGATACGGAGAAAAGGAAACCCTTGTGCTCTGTTGGTGGGAATGTAAATTGGTGCAGCCACTATGGAAAAGAGAATGGAAGTTACTCAAAATATTAAAAACAGAACTAGCATATGATCCACAGATTCCACGTCTGAGTATTTATCCAAAGAAAATGAAAACACAGATTCAAAAAGATATATGCAGTCCCATGTTCATTACAGCATTATTTACAATAGCCAAGACATGGAAACAACCTAAGTGTCCATTGATGGGTAAATGGATAAAGAAATTGTGGTATGTATGTGCTACATACATACAATGGAATATTATTCAGCCATAAAAAAGAACAAAATCTTGCCATTTGTGACAACATGGATGGACCTTGAGGGCATTATGCTAAATTGAAATAAGTTGAAGAAAGGCAAATACTGTATGATCTCTCTTATATATGGACTATATATAAATATAAATTAAAATAATATCTTAAATGCAAGATGAGCATATTGCTATTGTTGATACACCTTATTTAACTTATTCAATTATTTATGTAATTCTATTTTTGTTCCAGGTAGGCTATAAGGTGGCTTATTTGACATTTACCCAATATATGATCTTAATGGTTCCCAGAGGTTTTGCCCAACTACACACAAAAGCTGCCCCACAAAACAGCACAAGCATCCTACTAATTTTGCAAAAAAGAAAAGTAGGATAAGTCCATGTCATTCTAGGTCAGAAAGCTCTGGTTAATGATACTTGGAATGTTTCAGAAGTTTTCATCACAGAATTTGCAAAAAGTGTCCTAGGAGTCAATGTTTCTTTGTTATATTTCCAGCCAAGAGAGAGCTCCCCACAAACCTACAGTCTTCCTGAACTCCAAAATGAGGCATCCACTTTTAGCTGACTTAGAGGCAAAATCCAACTTCTAGATTGCCCTGTTTTCCTTGGATATCAACCACTCCAGCATTAGGCAACTGATTGAGATTGGGAAGTCTAAAAGTTTATAGCCCAAGGAATGTAGAGACACAAAATAATATAGCAAGTCAAAGTTCATTTCAAAAGATTATAATCCAATCACACACATCTTCTAAAAGCGAAAGTAGAGGTTTTAATCATTGTAAATAAAATTAGGTCTGTGCCTAAGTTCCTAAATTAATGGTTTGCTCTCCTTTGGTCCACAACAGTTGTATGCTATAGTTGAAAGAGGACTCTTGCAGCAATACTGCTTAGAAGGGATTAATTTACTGTTCAGAAAGAAGTATCTAGATATAAACATATAACTTTTGACCCCCACATAAATAAGAGAAATGTGCATCATACAAAAAATGAAGTAGCCTAGTGCTTCTTGACCAAAATAACAATGTCATGTCCTTGGACAAAGTCAGACTTTTTGGGCACCTTAGCCCAGAAAAGAGTATGGTGCCCATCCCCACTATGTAACAAAGAATAAATACAAAAAATGAAATCACGAAATAGTATAAGGAAATACTGCAAAGACTATTTAAGTGCTTTTAAAATAGTAAAAAAAAAAAAAAAAACCTACTTAAGCCCTTTTAAAAATAAGTAGCAAATATTCTTCCTCCCCAAAAATGTGTCGCTTTTGTTCAAATGCATGTGATTACCTTGCTAACTAAGTACAAATCCCAATCAGGAAACACAAATTAAAAACTAAAGGCCTATCTGTAGACTCCATACTACAGTCTGAAGAGCCTTAAGGTCACCCTTCAGAAGTTCTTCTGAATCAGATAGTCATGTCTGATGCTGGAGAAAACCCAAGCCAGAGGGATGCCCAGTTTGTGGGAGACCCATGCGTCTGTACTTATAGAATGACTGGATGTGATCCCACCTTCATGTCAACAGTGGTAAACAGATTTCAAAGAGCCTTTACCTCCAAAAGGGCTTGAATTTTTGCCATCTCTTCCCAAGCTGTTATGAAATAAACACAGAAGTAGATGGTGGCAATGTCCAGGGGTTGCACATCTCCCAGTGGAAAACTACCAGTGACAAGAAAGAGCTGGAACTCAAGTCAATCTTTTTCAAAAGTTTACTTTCTCTTTGTTATAACAATACAAACAGCAAAGTGATTTGACTGTTTCATTGCTCATGGTAGTAGATTGAATTTGCCCGTAAATGTATCGTGCCTTCTCGATACAGTAAATTTAAACTTCAGAGATTTCACATTTCAGCCAAAGCCAGAAAACAGAGATGAAAAGAGGCTCTAAGAGATAAATTATGCTCTAAAAATACCAAACATGCTTATACTTATGAAAAGAGCTTTTAATAATAAGTATAATTTATCCCAATTGACTGCAAAACAAAAACCTTAATAAGTTATGATTTTTCACATTTCCAGTTAGATACTATTCAATATTTCTAGTGGTTTGATTTATGTCAGGGTATTACAGAACAAACTCTTACTTCCATCAAACAGAATTCCTTCATAATCTCTAAGGTTAAGTCCATAATATAATGATACACAAAGCATGTTAAAACGATGGAATGCTTCTGAATCATCAAAGAAAATTCTAATTTTATTCCACTTAATTTTGATATTTTATGTGTTTTATTATATCCTATCTCTGAAAAACTGGTAACCAATGTACAATTTACATATACATAATATTCAACTAATCATAATATACATTTACCTACAACGTTCCAGTTTTCAGACGTAGTTCACAAAAGGTTTGATTTCCAAGGAAAATTTAAAAGGGAAAAAAATAGAGATGCTTTATCTTGATTGTTTCTGCTAGCCATATTATATGTAAACAGATAAATTAATAGGTGCTACACTGAAAGTAGTAAAGAAAACTTAACCGAGCTTCTCAACAAATATTGAAAAATCATATTCTGTCATTATATAACTATTCAAAGATTATTCATTCAGCTCAAGTAGAGAACATTTTAAGTGAGTATGATTCTTTCTGTACATGTTCAGAAATGCATTTCAAACAATAACAGCTTTATTAATTTCAAACCAAGCTGTCATTCAAATGAAAAGAGCATATCCTTTGTTTAGTCTGACTTAACAATGCTTATCAATTCTTTTTCTAGTAAAGGTCCCCCTCCCTGCCAGTTCTTTGTAAAATGAGTGAAGAAGCTTTTAAAAAATGTTTGGATACAATTCACTTTTGGTTATCATGCTACACAGAGAAAACATTAATAACTAAAAGGAAGAAATTTTAGTAAAGTTGAAGACATTACAAGCTAATAAATTTTCTCAACTTCAGAAAATTTCTGACAAATTTTATTATATTCTAAATAGCTCGCCTTCTTGGCCCCATCCACACAAAAAATAAAATAAGCAACTTAACTGGAAGTTACATGTAAAATTTTTCAGTTTTTTCAATGTTTTGCTACCAATTCGTAGTCATATTAAATGATTTTGGTGAAAGTAAAGAAAAATCAACTTAGTATACATTTTAAATCTATACTTAATTAGAAATTTTTTTTATCTTTGAAGGATATACTACTTTTGTCATACAATCTGATTTTGTACAATACAGAATAAGTTAATATGCGGTTGGAAAAATTTTTTCGAAGATGAAAATAAAGAACAAAATATAGGCAAGACTCAGAAAGAAAAAAATATATTCTGTTTTGACTTTGCATTTTTACTTACATATTTACTTGTTATATCTTTCTAACATCGTTTTAAAGCAAGAATGCTCTGACATATTTTCTTGTAGTTTTGAGGGTTCTTCAGCCTCACATTAGCAAAGTATTATGACAGGAAGATCAAGCAATTAAGGACCTAAAACTAAGTCTACCTGCGGAAACTTTTATCATTACCTTTTATAAATTTGGGGGTCTATTTTCAATGAAAAGCCAAATGAGATCATTTTGGAGGTGGAGGTTATATGTGGTTAGTTTGAATTTTTTTACCTGTTTGTTTTGTTTTGTTTTTGTTAGGTTATTCGTAGAGCATTCTTTTCCTAAAGTCACAGATATAATTAAAATTTTTATGAGATTAAAATATTAGAAATTCTTCTTTGCACTAGTTTTTATCTCATGAGAAAAGACACTACTCCTAAATCAACGTCAAAATTCTATATCTTCAGCTTTAGGAAAAACAAAACCATGAAGACAGTATGGTTTCTTATAAAAGCCATTTTCAGATCTGGAACAACTTCTGAAAATAAAGAGAGTATTCGACATACATTACACTAAAGGAAAAGTCTTACTTTCATTATTTCCTGATTCTGGGAATCCCATTAAAAACATTATGGAATAAAAACTCATTTGCAAAAATCCCACATGAAGACATAACCAACTACCACCACAACCTACTTTTTAAAGTAATGAGATTTGATAAACTATAATAAGAGTATGAAAAATTATACTTTTTCTTGTGCATTTTAAAAGAAAGATTAGAAGGTTTTTTGGCTTTTCAAACAACAGTGACTTTTAGCACCTGAAAGATATACAACTATAAAATACATGCATATTCATTTTCAAAGAAACACCAACAAAAAGTAAAACATTAGTGATTAGGTACATACTGATGACGCCAATGTGGAAGTATGTGCCACTGTGAAGGGCCTAGAAAGAATCACATCTTGTCGTGATCATACCTGCCTGCCAGAACAAAATAGGCAGCTGACCAATTACGGGATGTTTATCTATACAGTGGTACCTTTGTTCTCCAACAATGTCAGATTGCAAACGTCCTGGAACACATATTTACCTGGAGGATTCTTGGCAGGATCATTGTGGCTTGGACTTCCTGATTGTCCAGAATCTGTAAAGAAATCACAGAAAATGTTTTCTTTTTAATTTGTTTTGAAAGAATTTCACAATCCTCAGAAGGACTTAAAAAAAATTTTTTTAACACAGAACAATGAAGTCGAGTGTTTGAATAAAGTATACTTTCCTAAGCCTTTCAGGAGCAATGTTTTATTTATTAAACTAGAAGAACATCTATATATATATATATATATTTTTTTTTTTTTTTCGAGAGGAAAAAAGTAGCGATCTTTAACATTTGTGGGGTAGGGCAAGGCTTTTTTAAAACAAAAGGTCTGGCGACAAAGCCACTGAAGGTGGTTTGAAGGTTGGGCCTGTCAGGAGCAGTAGGAAATAAAGCAGGTACATTCCCTAAAAATGCAATCTGAGTGTAATTAAACATGCTTTTTAAAAAAACCTGAAAATGTTTTTATTCAATGAGTAAAAATACATAGAAACTAGAGTCCGTTTTTCCAGGATTTCAATCGCATACACACATGTCCACTCCAATAATCCCCCAACCTACTGGATCCAGGCCCAGATTTGACTGCATCCCACGATAGCAATCGATTTGCAAACACCAAGAAAAGCATAAATTACTAGGTAGAAACCAACACGGCTTTGTGGAGAGCAAACTGTTGGATCAATTTAATTTCCATCTGTGATAGACGGACAGACTCGGCAGATAAGGGGGAAGAGATCAATGCAGAACATCTGAATTTCCTATCCCACATTGTTCTCCATCAATGCTACAGAAAGGAACATGGAAGCTACAGTCCTGTTAAGCATGCCTTTCCTAACTAACCTGACACTGTTGTGTTTTGCTCACTCCCCTTTCCTCCATGTCCCCTCTGCATTTATCTGTGTAATTTGCGCCATATTATTCTACACTTACTTGCAGGTTGCTTTGTAATCTTCTTTTATTGGTTCTAGTATTTAAGTTTTCTCTCCCCAACTAAACTGCATGCTCCTAAGCAGAGGCAGAGAGTCTGTCTACTTCTTTTGTGTTTTCCTCAGTGTGCTGTTCACGGCTGTGAATGCACTGGGCTGGATGGCTCGGATTCAGCAGCTTTCTTTGCTTGCCTAGAAAAGGCAATTTTGAACTTGATAGTGAATTTCAACAAAATTTCATAGGCGGCCACAGACAAGTCTCTTTCCTGAAACCTGGCCATTATACCCAAGACAGGGATCCAGTCTTATTTAAGCAGAAAAATCTTATGCTGGTTTTTTTCAGCAGGGTTATTCTGCTCTTCCACTGAACTTATTAACATACTGCAGTTGCTGCTTCTACTATTAACTGCAAGGACATTCTGTTGACTTCTTTCTGTATAAAACTTGGTTATTTATTTCTGCCCTTTGCCTCATGCCTGCTAACTAGATTTAATACTGAGATCGGAATTGTGCCCCTTCATCCCATTTCCTTGTCTTTTTTCTTTTTCTTTTCTTTCCTTTTTTTTTTTTTTTGCCCTAGAACAGTTTTTATAAAATCTCAGTAAATGTATTTAATGATTCCCACATTATCCTCCAATTTATTTCTTATTTCCCCAAATGGAAAAGAAACCGGTCAGGACTACTCCTGTAATCTGAGTTCTGGCTACAGTCTTCCACAGATAGTCAAAGAGAGTTAGGTACTCTCCAAAAGGTTTGTCTCATCTCCCATGAATTCTATTAGTTTTTCTGGAATTGAGGCAAGACTCAGTGACTTATAACTTAGGAGATCAATCTTTCTCCTTCTTTATTCCCATAAAAGATGGCCCAATACTGGCTACTTTCCAGGCATGGAGTATGACAGTTACATAAAAAAAGAAAAATTATATGATTTTGCTATAGCCTCAGCTGTTTTTGCCTTGAGTTCCTCTGACAAATGTCCCCCAGAATTGACATGACATTCCAGCTTAATTTCTCAAGTGACTCTAACATTTTGAGAAGTTCCTATTTATGCAGTGTATACCCACTGACCCAGAGCCTCCCCATATTTTATTTTTCCCTGTAAAGCTACTTCACATTTATGGAGGTCTAGATATTGATCCCGCATGGTGGCTAATGACACCTTCACGATGACACAGCATGAGGTAAATTAGGGTTGCCAACAGAGGACAGGACCTGTACACTCTAGGTGAGCCTTAGTATTTTTAGTTAAATCAACTTCAAAACAGAACCACAAAATTCCTTCCCAACATCTTGTTTCTGAAATTTGGATCCAGTAAAGAAAAATGTCTCTTCCATTCCTGAGAAAGTATTCAGTTAGAACAATGACACCCCATTACCACAACATCCCATTTGGAAAACCCTATTTTTCTTCTGCTGCAAATTGCCCTTTTCCCCTATTTCCAACAACTGGAGACCAACTTCTTCAATTGAAAGAAAAATGTAATTTCTGAAAAAAAACCCCACAAACATTTGAGGGAAAGCTAAAGTAGACCCTAAATTTGAGTCATACACTTGCTTTTAATAATAATAATTCCACTTTCTAAAATAATCTGGCATTTATTGGCACACATGACAGATTTTCCCTCATAGTCCAACGTCTGTGCCCTCTCATGCAGTAAAACAGCATATACTGGATCCCCAAAACACAGAAAAGGCCCCCTCAAGGAACGAGCAAAAGAACACTTACTTTTCCAACTGTAAATTCTAACACTCTAATCTACTTTTAACCTTATGTCACCTCACATCGGTCACTTAATTCCAACTGCTGGAAAAGGAAGTAACCAGGGAGTCACAGTTGGCAGAGAAACCAAAAATGAACTGTTATTGTGGTGAACTTCAGAGAAAGAATTACTTAGACCACATCTAAAACCCTTCCAATTCACCACCTAGGTCAAATTACTCTATACCCAAAGGTTTTCTTTAACTGCTTCCATCATTTGCTCAAGTCATGTGTGTGTGTGTGTGTGTGTGTGTGTGTGTGTGTGTGTGTGCACTTCATATGTTACAGCGAATCCCAGCTCTGTCCCTCACTAGTAATGTGATCTTATACAAAATTACTTAACTCTTAGAGCCTTGGAGTCTTGATCTTTAACTGTAATACTACCTACCTTATAGAATCATTGCAAAGATTTTACTATATAAAACATCAAGTACTGGTCAGACACATCTTACACAATCAATAAATGAAAGCTATTATTAAACAGAAAGGACACACTCAAAAAATGACTAATATATTTAACGGACTAACTCTCAGGAAGAAAGGGAGAAAAGGGATGTGACTAAATTTGTCCATCCCAGTGTAAGCATCTAAAATTGTCCGTGGTGAATCAACTGAAGATGGGCAAGTGTGTGCCCTCTTGAATTCCTCTGTAAGTGCTTTAGTCCCACCCTCCCCAAAAGGGAGGAAGGCATTGCTGCCATTTCGAGGCTCTCAGGGAGCTGTCATGCTCAAAAGGCAGGAGATACCAGCCATTTGACGAAAATTACCTTCTAGAAGACTGAAGTCTTCGAAGAAGGAGGGCGGTAAGAATGAGACTGTGAGCTGCCCAGCACACTCAGTCTTGAGGCTAGAAAGATTTTGATGCAGTGGAGAAAAAGGGAGGGGAAGGAAGGGGTCTTGAAGGCAGCAGACCTAAACCAGTCCTCTGTCATTCCCTCCACATTTTATTTCCTCTTCCCTGATCTCAATCTATAACTTCTACATTTCTTTGTCTGTCTCTTTCTGACCTGACTGGACAGAAAGTAGGATTGAAATACATTTTGCATATTTCCCATCCTTTGTGTTTTAAAAGTGTGAATTAAACATATTATATTTCTTCTAGGAAAAAGAATAGTTAATGAAGCCATTTCTAAATTAATGCTTTTTAAACTCAATCAATTCCTCCCTCCCCCAGGTTAAAGATTCTCTAGGAATAAGTAAAGGTTCTCATCCTTACATGATCCTTATTAACTTTCCTTCTATCCTTCCATCCACTCCTTTTTAAAAAGTAGCCAATCTTTCATGGCTCTTCTAATATCTAAACTTTACCTAAGGAGTAACCAAGTTTCTCTAATGACACAATTTTATGGAAGATCCTGAGATACTTAAGTGATCTAAATGGCTTGTACAAAGTTACATGGCAACTATTAAAACATGTGTTCTCTACATGGGCCACCCATTCAGACACACTGCCTCTTGAGTGGTTATGATGCAATATTAAAATCATGCAAAGCCAAATGACCTTCCACTCAATTAAAGATTTCTGGGAACTTTATCTTCCCCTAATCTCCCTCCTCCTTCCCACCGTTTACCAATATATTCAAAACCTTCTTCAGAAATTTAAAAAAACCTTTAGCTATTCTTTTTAACTGAAGTTGGAAATTATTATTATCATTGAAGTCTATACACTAATTGATGCTTTAGAAAGAGGCCAACTCTAAAAAATTTAGTTTGGATTTTCATTGCTAAACCGAGGAAATTCTAATGTTCTACTGATAATCTGATGGAAGTCCAATAAGATGTTTGTTAAACATATAAGATAATAAATAAATACTGACCTGTTAAATGTTTGTATTAAGTACTAACATTCTTGGGGGGAGGGGTGTGGAGGGGGATGAACTCAATTAACTGATGTGGTTGGATCATCACAACTATGAAAGGTTTTTTGCAGGTCATTCATGTAAGTATCAGTTAAATGAGAATCAATAAGATTTATGAAGCACGTTCTGTATTCCAGTCACTAATGTTTGGAACATAATAGGTTCTCCATAAATGTGTATTAAATTTCCATTTAATTTACAATAATGAGCTTTTACATATTGTTTTAAAAAGAATACACCTTCTATGCTATCTAGAAGCTCAGAGCTTGCTCAGACAGAAAGGTACAAATTTAAAAAACTACGCTGTGGGGCTTCCCTGGTGGTGCAGTGATTGAGAATCCGCCTGCCAATGCAGGGGACACGGGTTCGAGCCCTGGTCTGGGAAGATCCCACATGCCGCTGAGCAACTAGGCCCGTGAGCCACAGCTACTGAGCCTGTGAGTCTGGAGCCTGTGCTCCGCAACAAGAGAGGCCGCGATAGTGAGAGGCCCGCGCACCGCGATGAAGAGTGGCCCCCGCCTGCCGCAACTGGGGAGGGCCCTCGCACGGAAACGAAGACCCAACACAGCCAAAAATAAATAAATAAATAATTTTTAAAAATCTGCTAAAACAAAAAAAAATACACTGTGGTAGGTGCTATAAATGAGTACATAGCAAGAGGAAATAATTAGTTCTTCCTGTGATGGACGGGCAAGGGCATGTCATAAAAGATATCAGAGGGAGGTGACCTTAGGAACAGGGTCTTGAAAAATAAACAGATCCCACATCTTGCTAGTACATATTCCTCTTTACTAACAAGGCGATTTCTTCAAAACCTAGCACTGATTAAGCTTCTTCCCTGCTAAAACCCTTACATGAGTCCCAATACATACAGAAAAAAAACTCCAAAATTTAAGGATGTCATTCAAGGCCCTTTGATCTGGCCCCTACCAACACCTGGGTCACACACTAGCCTTTCAGTTCCACGTGTGTCACCTCCATTTAATGCCCCTGAGTCTTAGCACGTGGCGTCCGTCTTTTTTCTCCCTGACGTCCTCCATGTTGAGGTCATCCCTTTTAGATTCTGAACTATATGAGGGCAGGGATACTGCCCTACTTAGCCTTATGGCCCTAATCTTTGGTATAGCAACTGACACACTTGTTTTAGTCAAATGAATAGAAAACAATTGGTCTATAAACTATGGAAGTGCACAAAGAAGAAAGACTAGAAAAAAAGGAAGAAAGACTAGGCATGCTGCCTCTGTGCAGAAACATCTAAAAATAAATGATACAAATGAACTTATTTATAAAACAGAAATAGACTCACAGACATAGAAAACAAACTATGGTTACCAAAGGGGAGAGGTGGGGGAGAGATAAATTAGGAGTTTGGGATTAACAGATACACACCACTATGTATAAAATAGATAACAAATGAGGACCTAGTGTATAGCACAGGGAACTATATTCAAAATCTTGTAATAACCTATAATGTAAAGGAATCTGAAAAAGAATATATATGTATATATATGTATAACTGAATCATTCTGCTGTATACCTGAAACATTGTAAATCAACTATACCTCAATTTTAAGTAAATAAATGAATAAATAAATCCTTAAGAAATTATCCAGTGGAAAAGAAAATCAAGTAGACAAACTTTTGTGACAAGGAAAGGGGATAGAGACACAATTCCCAGGGTGGGTCTCCCAGCCTAATGTAAGGCTCAGTTCTGCTTCCCTTAATTTCTGAAGGAATATTTGGAAATGGGAGGGGGTAGATAAGAGGCACTATTTTGAGTCAGAAATTAAGGTTTGGCTCTCTCCTACAAAGGGAGGAGATGCTTGTCGGGGGAGGTCCAGGGAGCAGGCCACTAGTTTGCAAGCAAGAGGCCAAGAAGCTTTTGATGACCCTTATATATAAGCTGTCTTTCTACCCAAAAATGACACACTCCAGGAATTCATTTTCTTCCCTGATACCATGACTTGAGAGGCATGATTTTTATTTATAAAAAAAAAAAAAAAATTTTGAGAGGCATCATTTTTACTTATAATCATTCTGGTGCAAAGAAGGGATTGTACAAGGTAACCTGTCAGGTCCCTTCTGGCTCTAAAATTCTATGACTCTATAACAATATAGCTTTTATATCAAGGGATATCAGAAGAGTAAATGAAACCCACACTGTAACCTGTTAACCTACAGATAGCCTCTTGCTAGAACTAAAATTAGTCATCATGTGATAAAGGGCCCCTTTGTCATATTCCTTGGCTTTAAGCAGGTAAAGAAATAGCCCATTGTCAACTAAAGATACCATGAGAGTTTTCTAAAGGCTTAGAATAGTCCCCTTCTTTCTCTCCAAAACATTATTAACTACTGACATACTAAAATAGTATGTTTTTACAAATTAAGTATATAGTATGCCAGAAAGAATCACTTAAGAAAGAGAAAAGCCAAGGTAAGAAACAAACAAAAACCTGAAGGAAGGGATACAAACCCATGCACTTTACAACAGGGAAACACAAAGTTAAGACAAAAACATCCACCTTTTTCAAGGAGAGAGGAGAAAACTATTCTCCTCAGACAAACCTCCCTCTCCGTCTGTGCAAAATGTCCTGCCTCCTTCTTGGCAGTTTACTTTCTACAAGGACTGATTTCCCTGGGAGTTAGAGTGAGTTAGGTTTATGTAATCACAATTCTGATTACATAGTTAGCCGTATTTTTTCTCCAGCACAGTTAAAAATCTATACAGCTTCAGTTTTAATGGAGGACTGTTTCATCAACTGGGATGCCACAAAACTAAAGTTTTACAATACTTCCTTCTTCCGCTCTGAAATGGTTATGAGAATAACACAAAGAAAGAATCTGGGAAAACTAAGCACATTCTTACCTCTCATAAGCATGTAAGTGTGCGGGAAAATGCTCCTTCTCTCCTTCTCTGCTTCCGTCTATCTGTCCCTTCTCAATAGGAGATTACATTATATGGTATCCACTTCTCCGCAAAACTTGGGTAACTAGCTATCCATGGGAAGCGTTAACTCTGTCACTTGGTTAATGGAGTCCTTGACCTATTTTTGCTGAGTCTGTATCCATTCCCCTAATTCCCATTCCGGTTCTGAGCAGGAAGAGACATTAAACCTCTCTGAATACTTTTGACAGAACCAAAATAATATATGGGAGACATGGTTTCGTACATATTTTCAATCGTGCTTTTTAATCCATATTATTTTCCATCTGAAGACCCATACCTTCAGATCTCCCTTTTTATTGGTTAACATGGATTTTAAAATATATCTTCTATACAGCAAAACTCAGAGATTTAAAAGAGGTTGCTATGTTGAGGCTCCTTACAGATAAAGTAACTTATTTAACGAAAGAAAAATACAGAACAAGAGAGTAGACAGGTACTGTACCCTCAATTTCTTACCCCTACACATTCTACTAGTTCTATTATTAAACTTTCTTTTAAAGAGCCACCTTTTTCTGCTTAACAGGAGCATTAGGTTCAAAGCATCATATTGCAAGGATTAAAATAAGGATTTGTTTGGGCTCAAGACCAAAATTTGTTCACAAGGAATTAGCCAAAACCATAGGGCACTGAAATTTCAGGGAAAAAAAGAAAATCACACACCCATTTGAGAGCATATCTGTTCATGCCAGGGGAATATTCACCAATGCAGATGGGAAGACCCCTGCACAAAAAGTGTGAAACCTGCCAACACGTCTAACTAGAGGTTTGTATTGCTTCGTTAACTAGCACCAAACTCCCGCAAATGAAAGCAGGGATAATCGTATCTGACCTTTCTGGCCTCAGATTAAGTTCAATGACTCTCTACTGATCCAGGGATTGAGTAAACCAAAGGTCACAACCAGGATCGTCTAAACTTCTTGTTTTTGAAGCCGTTAGCCTATAGAATGTAAAGATACCATACTGGTCATTGTCAAGATTGCGAACTTTCTACAGTGTGTTTTCAATTAAGTAAGTAAAATGTGGTAATTAAATCAAGATTGCGTAATATGGTTTTGATTTGTAATCTCATTTAAATTAATTAACTGACTCAATCCCTGTTTAGTTTTTAAACTGGCCTAGTTAGGGAAAGAGTCCCTGGAAGCAAATCCAGTTTTCTATCTTTAAAAACAAGGCAAAGCAATCTGGCATACTTTAAAAATGAAAAAAAATTTAGACGCACCAGCAAAATATAAATACAGAGGCAAGGGTGTTAGCGTAGAACAAGGAGGAGTTTTATGGCATGATTTTGACTAAAAAAATAGATCTAGCACTAGAGAGAAATAAACCAAAACATTATTTATTCAAAACATTTCTTTTCCAATTTTATGAAGATTGCATGTTTGTTGGAAGCAAAACATTTCCAGCTGTATTTTAAGTTTCTGAGGAGAGTTGTAAGATTTATAATCTTTCCTAAATGCTGCCCATATCTCATAATATGAGATGAACACGCCACTGCGTACTTTAAAAAACAATTTGCCAATGCACTCTGCCACATGAAAACAATGAAGTCCTTTCCAAAACCCCACCAGATCCAGGAGGAAAAGATGAGATGAATTTTCTGTCTTTCCCATCTGGGAGACATTGTAGATTTCAGCCATACTATGTAATATAATTTTTTTTCCCTTGGAAACCACGAAACCTGCATTTTATAGCAAGGTATGTAGTGCAAAGAGAATGCTGGTGAAATATGAATCTGAAAATGAAAACCAGAATGTCATCAAACTCAAGAGCATAATTGTGGAGGCAAATTGAAAAATCAATGCAAAATTTCAACGTAAACCAAATGCAACACTTGTGATCCTATTGAAATTTTCTCTTAAAAGGAAAGCAGGGGAAAATAAATGCTCTTTTACCCCCGAAGTCCTGAACAGCACTGGTTACACTGCCTGGCACAGTAACTTACTTATCTGCTTTATTTTGTCCTGGGGTCTTCACGCATTATTCTAAGTCCTACACCTAGCACATTCTGGGTGTACGTGGCCCTTCTGTGCTACGTCGGTTTTTGTATTTCCCCCAAACTTAATACAATATTGTTTATCTAGATTAAAGCCAGACATAAGACTTTCTTATAATATTTTGTTGGCAATCTTTCTTCTCAGGGAGCAGGACGTGTTTTCTCACAACTGTCTGGAGAGTCAGAACTCCTGGGTTCCATTCAGTAACTGCCAACACTTGTGCTCTGACCCTAAGCAAACCACTTCATGCCTGAATCAGTTTATATCTTGCCCAATCACTTAAAACCGAATAAGAAAAGGTAGGAGTTTTTAGCCTTAGTCATTTCCAACAGGAATAAGAGGAAAAAAATAACTTTATACAACAGTGAAAATATGCACAAATATTTGTGCGGAAAGGCTAAGATTTGTTTTAATATACTTTAAGGTTTAATTTCCCACACTCACATCCACCCACCCCCACCAAAAAAAAACCCCTCCTAGTTAGTCCTCTTCCGTTTTCACTGTATACTTCCCCTTGAAAACACTAACAACGCAGGTAATTTAACTTCTGCATTAGTGTACAGGTCTCCTGCTGGAGTGTAAAATTCATGAGTCAAGATACATGTTAGCCTTATTCACTGCCTGGCGTTTATATCTGCTGAATAAAGGACCACTCTTTACAGTGAACAAGACCTTGATGGCTGATATCACTTAAAATACTTTTCATCTTTCTGAAATTATAATTAAATTGGCAGTAATGCCAATCATGATTTTTACTTGTTTGGTTATTACCTACACATAGTCTATTTTTAAGTGTCTGTGAACTCTCTACAAATATAAATTTAGCAACTGATTCAGTCAATGACCAAAAAGTCATATCCTTATTTTTTCCTGTGCTCATTTATTCATTGGCATGTGTTCTTAAAACGAAATGTTTTACCTCAACAGATTTCTGCGTTATTTAAGGTAAAAAGATACTTCGCCAAATCATTAAAATGTTTAAATCATTATATGAGCTTAGAGAAAAGAAATCGGTGGGTTTTTTACATACCCTACTAGTTGTATGTCATTAATAAGTCACCCTTGCTTTATTATTAAATCATGGCTCTTAAGTCTATGGTGATGTATTCATATAAAAATAAATGTATGTATTTAATCAAAGGTGTATAATACAGAGCAGAGTAATAGAGTAAGATAGAGATAATATATTTCTACCATGGTAAAGTAGATTTGTACGTCAGGCGTTCATTACTGCTTTTGTTTATAAAATAATTTTATCATAATATTGGAGGGAAAAAAATCAGAGAAGTCACTTGATGAAACAGGAAGCTTGCTGATGTGGCAGATAATGGTATTAAATGTCCTAACAGTTCCTTGATAAGTGGTTCAAAGAACTTCTGTCCCCATGGTTTCAGGACAAAAGCTAATTTACCAGGAATAAAACTACTTGAATAATACATCATGTGAAATTGTTTTTAAAGGATAAAATGAGGAAACAAATGAGGAGATAGTCACTTCCTCCTGCAAATGAAAACTGTGCATGAGAGGAAAGTAACTCAATTTTACTGGTAAAATAAAAACCAAAAAATGGCTAACGAACATGACTTTTCCTTCTTTTTTTTCAAGAGAAGGGTCAGGATTATTCTAATAAGTGGAATAATATGTTTGAAAGAACTCTGAAAAGTTTATAACTCAACAGGAATATGAAGATTTGTTATAATTTTATGGGGCAGTCTTTTTTCAAATGACCATTTTAAGAGGAAAGTTAAAAATACAGGTAACTTTAAACAAGAATAATGAAAAGCCTATTATAGCAGCCTACTGTGGAATCCACCGTCCATTACTATGGTTATTTGGAAAATGAGAAAAAATGATGAGAGGCATGCCCACTTGCTTAATCGACTTTAAAGAAGGGAATCGAGAGTATAAGAGCACAGAGCTGTGACCCTTGTGCTCAAAATTCCTTCCATTTTGTCATTTTACTCAGTTTATCTTTAATGGAGATTCAAATGGACTCCTTATGATTCAAAAATCTCTAAGCTATACCTAAAGAATACGAAAAAGAACAAGTTTCTGCATTATGCCCCATCCATATGTCTTAACCCTGAATGGTATCAAACCTATGTAATTTTATACATCAAATGCCTTCCAGATGTGACAAAATTTTAACACAGACCAACGTCAAGTTCTCCACTGTAGACTCATCTCCCATGCTCACAAAGATTATTTTCACTGCCCATAACATTACACACGGCTAATGTTCAATTTTCCAAATTGATTATTATGCTGCCATTTCAAAAATGACATTGCCTTCCAGTCAAACAACAGACTACAAGCTACGCTGCATACCCAACCTCCCCCCCAAAATCACAAAAGAATCAAGAAACCACATTATTTCCAAGTTGTAGACAAGGGCAGTTGAACTTTTCACGGTCCATTCTTGATACCTCCAAAAGATGGAGAAGGAGAGGGTGATTATAATTTTTTGTCAGAGCTACCAACTGCCATCAGAACAACTGAGCCTGTCACCTGTTGTTTTGGGTTTTAAAGACTGGCTCTAATTAGAGAAGATCGAATACTTCCTGACATTTACAGTATGTTAACAACTGAAAATTAACCAACAAGATCATTCATGGAGAATTTTCAAAAGCATCTAATAATACTCTGATGAAAAAACATAAACTAAATTTTCCAGTAGGATAAAAAAAAATTTAGTAACTCAATGCCAGTAAGAAAAACTAGTATGATAAGGCTTTGGATAATATCCTGCAAACTTAATCCCTCCCACAAAATTAATGCTTTGAACCTTACATCAATTCCATCTCCCCACCCCATCTCCAAAATCAGAATTGTCATGTAGTGATAATTTGTCCTCCAAGACATCCCTCACTCTGTTCCTGCAAACTACATTTCCCAGCTCGTTAACAACTGGCTTCAAGTTAGAGCCATCCAATGGGAGGCTCTGGTGGGAGTTGTGGAACTTGGAGAGTGGGAAGATAGGAGAAAGGGAGGTGTTTCTTCTCTTCTCTGTACTTCAACAGGTATCCAAGCAATGGCTGTCTCCTTTGTGTTCTAGCTTCCACAGGGTGGGCCCCTCTCCCTGTGGTCTCCAAGGGCTCTGGCAACACCACCTCCTCCCCTTATCCCTCCAGCCTTAGTTGCAGTAGTGGGTTCCTACAGATGCTAATGTCTGGGTTGCCTCACTGACCATTTGGGTTTTTACCTGTTCTAACATCACTGTAACTGGTCTCCCCTAGGTAATTCTTTCTAGTGGACTCTGGTAGGAGCTCTATTTTTCTGGATCCTGATGGATACATGTACTTTTTGACATATTCATCACTCTAAAATAGATGTCAGGTAATAGAGTTAGCGGTAGTGGACTAAATATAATCCATGTAGAATATTAATAAATTTCAAGTCATTGTTATGATTTTCATTAAAAAAGGTGACAAAGCACTGTCACCGCTCAGTACGCAGTACAAAATGCTATACCCCAATGTGTTTTATAATGCACGATATTGACAAAGATAATCAACATTAAAAAAGATTAATTAATTAGATTTTCAATGCCAACCTCTAAATCCATCTCTTCCAGCAGATCCTCTGCTATTCATACCCACCCATCCAGGTTTACAAATATTTCTTCTTTTTACCTACTCAGACTTAGTCTTTCCATCCAACTTTTAACAATTAACATGAGACCTGGGTTTTTCCTTGTGTATGTGATTTTCCTACAAACATGACTGTCTGCTCCTTGACTGGATCAATTTATGAGCCTGATTACTTTTATAGAACGTTGTGCATTTATTTCTATCTCATAAACAACTCTGAGTTGCTTATCAATTATCTGAATATCTAACAATATCATGTGGAGATAATAAAAAAGTTGTCTTAAATATAAACCAACATGTATCAACATAAGAATAATATATATTTGAAAAGAGAAATAATTTCAGCATTACTCTTTTTTCTCTAGGAAATAGTTCACTCACTTGATGTCTAGCATTTTCACATTGGAAAAGTCATAAAATAAGAATAGACAGGAGTATTTTCTTCAATCAGAACAGCATACTCTATGGTACTTTACTAGAACACTCCACAAATAGGAGATAACAAAAATGTTTATGTTTGTATGTATAGGGAAGTATATGAACTCACAATACTAAAACGTTACAATCACAAATGCAAGCAGTATGGATATGCTTGATATTTTACAGTGTGTTAGATAACCCCCCACTAGAGGGAAGTGACATTGCAGAAAACATAAAGCATCAATTCACATGGTGCCACCTTTTTCTGATGAAACTTTAACAGGATGGCACCAGTGCTTGGTGGGTGTACTCAAGTTGCCAGCACTGCACTGTAATACCACGTCCCTGTGTTTCCTCTCAATCATTTTGAACTTTCCCACACCCCCATCCCGAAAGTTGTATTTTCATGTTTCTTAAACATTAGTGCCCTGCTTTGTGACAGTTACCACCAAACATCATATGGAGAGGGTATCAACTGAAAATCACTGTTTATTAAATTTTTTTTAAACCTGAGCCTGAAATCTATTTAGTCAATTTTTGTCACTTAAGGCAAAATTTGTAAATTTAATTCAATAAATATTTATTGAAAAAAGAAAATGAGTTATAGTCTAAATAGGCATAAAATGAGCATAAAGTAAGATGAGCGATAATTTCTCCTTTTTGCATTTTCCCATCCCTCCGTTTTATTTCAAATGAGAACATTATAGTGCAATGAATAAGCTAAGAGACAACCTCCATAACATGACAGTAGACATATTGCACAGACATTGAAAACTACAGGAATAATGCTGAGACCACGAGATAGAGACAGTCCTTGAATTTCTCTGGTAACATGGACAAGGGGCAGGAAGCCTAATGCCAGATAGAAAGTGAATCTAAATGTTAACCAGGTTTTTCTTCTACTACACACACAGTATTCTATACTTAAACTTTTGCTATAGGTTGCCTTCCAAAAAAAGGACAATAAGAAATAAGAAATTATCCCCAGTTCTTCCAATGTACTCTACATGTGGATTCTGTGATTTAAGAGCCATCACATAGGAATATATAACTCAGAGGCAAGATAAAACAAATGAAATTGAATTGCTTACATTATACCAAGCAGATAACTGAAATTATGACAGATGTAACTGGCCCAGAAATAGGTGTAAAGAGGCACCCTCCTACAAATGGGCTGATAGAACAAAGAAGAAGTAATCTCCACCTTCAAACAATGTATTTGAAGATCTGGTTGGAAGCCAATAAACAGAAAATCTCCATCCACTTACAAATGTCACAGCAGATATAATGGAACAAAATAACACTGAAACAGTTTATAAGGAAATGACTTTTTAATACTGGAGGCGGGCTGTACCACCTCAACCCAGTGCATGCACGTGGTCTCTCTCTTTCCCGTGGAAAGAGTAAATCTTTTAGAGTGACATTCCCTAAGTTTCTTCATAATGTGCTATGCTTGACCTGGAAAGAAATTTTCGGTCTTGGCATGTTGGCTGAGAATGCCAACGCAGGTACCAGGGAGTGCTAATTGTGGTGTCTCTCTGCCCAAGACTTGGATTGAAACCATTAATTTGCTTCAAAGGACCATTCAACTCCCGGAAGAGGAGAAGGACTTTTGGTACCGCTGACCTAAGCAGAACTGAAACCAACTAACAAAGACAGCAAGGTTGGAATGTTACAGCTTCCGTCATGAACCTGCAAAGCTCTGTCACCTGCCTGAGGGGGCACAGCCCTGCTCCCTCCCGTGACACTGGTTAAGAAATGAAAGAAAGAGCAACAGCTACTTAAAAGAAAATGATGCTTGCCATTTTACATCTTGTTGATAAAATATTCGATTTTCTAGCAGACTCTATATCTACGGAACACTTTAATGAAGTAAAGATGGGGTAAAAGTCTAGCTAATTTTTCAAGGACATAAAGCAGAAATAATCTCTAAGAAAATGGTCATTTCTGGGTTTTGCTTGAAAATATAAACTACAAATGAGAAGACTTTTATTGGGCTACTGCATCATTCTCATTTATTTAGGTTTGTTTACTCAATGGCAATACTAGTGATGGCAATGAAGTCAGCGTTCCAGACCCAACTTGAAAGTTAGGTTACCCCAATCTGGACCCCAAGCCAAAGCTTCCTCCTCACATTAGGCTCCCATTCACAGAGACCCTTGTGTGTTCAAAGTGACCACACTGCTCAACTCTCTCTTCACGGAGCAGGAATCTTTCGTGGTATTATGGATGTGTATGTCACACCACGAAAACCAAAATACAACAGACAACACGAAAGAGGAAAAAGGAGCCCAGGAATCCGGTAAGGACATTTGGAAGAAAAAAAGAAAATGCTTAAGAAAATGGTTTTCAAACTTTCCTTTGAAAGGATAAACCAACAATAATAAAATAATTACTGAAAGTTTTCTATTAATATCATCCAGCAATTACCAAAACTGGAATAAATTAACTGATATAATCCAATCAACTGGTAGAGAACAGTACTTATCTCCTCAGTCTATTCGCCATGCTAAAAATGATCCTAAAAGATGGATTTTTTTTTCTACGTTATTTTACGAACAAGCTCACGTTGGCTGAACTTTATTTTCTGTTCCCCTGTTTACCTGGATTTGTTTTCAGCTTAACATTCATTAAGCAATAAGACACAACAAGAGGTGCAGTGATGATGAGACAGTCTCAAGGCCATTACTCTTCCCATGAGATGGACGGGGAAGATCTATGATAAGTGGAAGACAGCTCCATTTATGTGGGTTAGAAGGAAGAAATAGGATCTTACTCTAGAACTTTGAAAAGCAAAGAGAGAGCTTTAAAACCTCATGTATTTCTATTGTGCCTAACTTCTCATTTTTCCCAATAGAAGGCAAGGTCTGATAATTTGGGGCATTTCTGATTTTTCAGCTCCTGGTTGGGAAAAGGGATTCCTGTTCAAGGGAGGGAACGCTACCACTCCGGACTCCCCTCCCCCACGCCAGCACACAGGACACTTTTAGAGCCAACAGCCTGACACCAAAATATGCCACCTTTAACCACCAAGCAAACAACAGTAATTAAGAACATTGCGTTAATTGCGTCTCTTCCCCAGAGGATGTGTCCTCCAAGCCTCTCTGAAATCAGACTAGGAGATTAGTTGCAATTTTACTCTCAATCCTCCTATTTCCACTAAAAAATAGGGCCTAAGTTCCTCACACCTACCCTCAGAATTATAGAGTCTATAAGTAAAAACCTTTAAAAAAAATCAGAATACTTAAATCAGTTCTTCGTTAGGTAGTTTATTTAACCATAGAAACTTGGATCACCAGCTCCTTGACTGGTTCAAAGTCTGCTGTCAATATCATGGAACTTTTGCAGTTTAAGAATTGTAAAGGGCTATAAGATGCTTAAATGTACTTTTAAATTCAGAATTATAAATGTAAGTTTTCACTGGTCTTTCACTGATGATCAGGATGACTGATAGTTTGGGCCCCATCAATCAAGAATTTGCAAAACCCATGTCACATGAGTTGGAACAACTAGCTACTGACAGTAAGGTTCTTTCTCACCTTCCATTTGTACTAAGTGATACAGATAGCAACAATGCCTTACAATTTTCAAAGCACTTTCACCCACATGATTTTGCAATCTGAAAAGAGGTTGGCTTTATTCTCATCCTTTCCAATGGCCAGGAAAGAATGTATGTAGCTTGATAACTTGCAGGGTAAAAGGAAACCTGGATTCTTCTTTGCAGTTCCCCTACTGACTTTCTTGGCGACCTCTGGGATGTCACTTACCCTCTCTCTGCCTCAACTGTCTATCTCAAATGAGCTAGAATAAAACTTTTTTATTCCAGTCCACTGGGTATTGGAACAATGAATCTGATAGGACATTTCTAACGCTCTTTGATCTCTATAGGGAACGTTGCCATAAAAATAAAGACATTGTTGTGATTATTTTAATTGAGTTATTTGCAAATGGAGCTTCTTGATGGAGCCCAGCCCTCAGATATAGAAAAGTAAATTCTGTCGGTCCTCTAGGGTGCAATTGCCTCATGGCAATTATACCCATAACCACATTTCCTTATTACTGTTATAAAAGACTATGGTTCAAGGGGAAGCAAAGGGGGAGTTTAAGGAAAAATATGCTGTTTCTTTTCAATGGAAGATGCTGAAGTTGCAAATGTGGAACGCAAGGCTATATGTAAACTTGGACAGAACATGTGTTCTACATTAGTGGAGTGTTTGTTAGTCATGTCAGAAAGGCAGAGGTGTCCCTGAGCCTGCAGCTTTTCAGCAAATTTTGGAAATAATTTAGGGGAAAAAAAGGCAAAATTACAAAGGTAACCTGGGCCTAACTCTAGGAATGCTATAAAACAAAGAACAAAAAAAGGTTCAAGGCTATACCATTCCTTACCAACAGTGGTAGCATATCACAAGATATAAGAAAATTAAACTGAGCTTAGGACAGAAATGCTATGGACAATTTTACATGAAAAGCCAAAAGAGAATATTGGGGCTATGTTGTACTTTCCTTGAATCTACAGGCAGAACATACAGTGTTTCCCCTATTAAATGACAACAGCCATGAGAATTAGTAGGTGGCTCAGTTCTCCACATTCCTCCAATGGAATCTTTTCAAAATAAAGGAAAAAACTGCCTTGCATTTTGAAATATCAGCGACATGAAACTTTCTTCTGATGAGAGGTATCTCTAGGCCCATCACACTACAGAACTCCAAGGAACATCACAGTGTGGACTGCAGCGGGGAAGACAGCTAGAGTTGTTCTACATACAACCTGTGGTGGCCCTGTGTGTCACGGGGAAAAACCTTTTTAAAAATCTTAAAATTTAGGGCTTCCCTGGTGGCGCAGCGGTTAAAGAATCTGCCTGCCAATGCAGGGGGCACGGGTTCGAGCCCTGGTCTGGGAAGATCCCACATGCCCTGGAGCAACTGGGCCCGTGAACCACAACTACTGAGCCTGCGCGTCTGGAGCCTGTGCTCCGCAACAAGAGAGGCCGCGATAGTGAGAGGCCCGCGCACCGCGATGAAGAGTGGCCCCCGCTCGCCGCAACCAGAGAAAGCCCTCGCACAGAAACGAAGACCCAACACAGCCAAAAATAAATAAATTAATTAATTAATTTTTTAAAAAAATCTTAAAATTTAGGGTTCAAATAAGGGGCATTTATTTAATGTTTCTTATTAGTATTTTTTTTAAATTTCAATCTTCCGAAAAGCATTTGTTGTTGTTGGTTTGCATACCATCTAAAGATTCAAATTAAGATCTAGGTCTCCCAATAGATTGGGATTGACATATATCACTAATATGTATAAAATGGGTAACTAATAAGAACCTGCTGTATAAAAAAATAAATAAAAAGAGTAGAAGTTGAAAAAAAAAAAAAAGAAAGAAAAAGATCTAGGTCTCCCAGAAGATCAACTGAAGGAAACATGTGGGACCATTTGCTGTTTGGTGACAATAATGCTACTTGCCTTATCTTCATTTCACAATCAGTGACACCTTCAGTCTACAAGTTTTAGTGAGCATCAGAATCATTTGAGATGCCTGCTAAAAATTCAGATTCCTGGACCTCACCCCCAGTGGCTGTGATTCCTATAGCAGTGCTGGGGCCAAGAACTGGCACTTTCAACAGGCACCCCAGGTTAACTCCTTTGTGCACTGTTCTCACACTGCTTACAAGGATGCTTTCTCACAAACCGGAAAGCAAAAAGTAGCATGCGACTACAGAGTCCTAACAAAAAACAAACAAACAAAAATGCAGTCCTCAAGCCAAGACCAATTTCCATTTTAATCTCTCTCTCCCTGCCATGGGATGCACCCAGCAGTTAGCTGCAGCCAAAAATCACATGCGTAGGGTGAATCCTAAAAAGCAAACTAAATCCAAATCCACACTGAACCATTCTGAACTCTATCACACTTCACAGAGCTTTAAATAGAATTCTACTAGAAACATCATACCCTGACTGGCCAAGGGATTCTTTGGGTTCTGTTGCTCTATCCAAGTGATCCAAAGTGACCCCAGGTTCCACTCTCTGCGTACTCAGCTGTACGCTTTTCTCCAAGTCGAGCACAGAAGGATTTAAAAGAAAACACAAATATTGGCATAGGTGACTTGAGGTTGCTTGACCTTTCCGAAGGAAGACTTTTGGCAACGGTGTCTTGGCAGCTCCCTGGAAGGCCAGGCCAGGACACAAAGAGGAAGACAGGAAGCCGGGAACTGGCCATGTGTCCTTGGCAGGCAGCAGTGCGGCAGGGTGAACCACCCTCATCCCTGCCAAACCAGAAACAGTGGGGAAAGCCCAGCTAATTGGCAAGTCACAGCCGGCTACAGTGTACATCCTGCACTTTAAATGCCTGATAAAGTTGAATGGTACGCCAGACCCTAATCTACTTAAACAGGATCCAACTTTACTTTCGGAAACTTGATTTGCTCCTGTTTGTGCTTCCTTGAGGAAGTGGTGAAGCAGCACCTTAGGATGGTTGAGGGCTGGAGAGATAAAACCAAGTAAAGATGAACTGGAGTCCAGTACACTTTGCTTTTTGAAAGGGCCATGTATGTTCATGCTTTCAATTTTAACTCACAAGCGTTCTACTTGCTCATTTATTTTCATTCAGAGGAAACTCTGAAGTCGACATTGCGTACTGAGGATGGACCTCAGTACATTTGAAGGCAACAGGCACTTAAAAAAAAGGAATTAACAAAACCCATTAAGATATCCCAGGAGACCGCAGAGCTGCACCCAGTTTGCAGTAGGCTATTGTTTTTACTTACATGTTAGTCGGCGCAAACATATTTTCTAGTAGAATCTGTATGTACCAGTATAATATCACCATTTTTGGAGTCTTTTACTGCTCAAGTGGGGAGTCACACTGGGAGAAGGGTACAGAAGGGATTGTGCAAATAAGCTGCCCCTCACTGCTGCTGTAAACATGGTGAATTCTGGGACCTGGAACTGGGAGTGTAATTTCCCCCCAGGGGAATGTCTGAAGGCTTGGTAAGAGCAATTAAAAGGGTGTGCTCGGTGGTTGGGCAAATTTCCTTTTATTTTCTATGAAATTGTTCATGCCTTCTCCAAAACTCACACAAAAATGTCAAAGTAGCTTCTGCTTCTTTCAATAGAGTAGCCGATGGTGAAGTTAGATGGAAAAAAATGCAAATTTCCCTCAGAATTAGAAGAAGAGATTACAAATAAACATAATCCATTGCTTTCTGCCAGATATTTCTTCAGGTCTACAGAACATTCATCCTTTAAGCAACCCAGAACCACAGTCTGACCGAATCTGTTTTGGTGAAGTTACATGCTGAGGGGTAAAAGACAAGGGCAAAACTTAATACTCCCTGATCACCGTTTAAAACAAGCAAATATTAATAATAACCTTTCTGCCCAATACCAAGCTCTCAGAGTCAATAAGTCTAGATGCGTCCTAACTCCAAAATTACTATTTCTATAAGCTGCCACTTACCTTGAACTTCCCAAACTCCACCTAATTGACTTTGGACACTAAGTATCCCCAACTTTTAAAAATTCTCCTTCCCTTTTCCTTTGGGAAACCAATCCGTCCTAGTTCTAAGCCTGTCTTTCTGGGGCTTCTTTCCAATCTCTATGGCTATCTCCTCATCTGTAGACCTCTTACATGTTGGTGACACCTAAGACAACCCACCGAGTGGCCCCCCATCTTGTCTTCATTTGTTCCCCCTGAACAAACTCAACCAGCTCCATGTTTACAAATATCACCCAATTGCAGGGGACTCTAAATCTCAATTTCTAGCCCTAACCTCTCTTTTTAACTGCAACATCTCTCCCCGTGTTGCTAGTGCACAATCCGGGCACACTCTCAGTGGCCCCATCCATACCAATTAAGGGCACCCATACCCACTCAGTGGCCCAGGCTGAAAACTCAGGCGTCTGGAAACCCCATCTGCCTAAAGTCTCACATTCAACTGTTGGCCTAGACTCTATCTCCTACGTTCACTCGCTCATCTCCTTCTGAAATGCTGCTAAAATCCCTCATTGAGCCTTCATGTGTCCTCTGACAATAGCCTCAGCCTCCTCAGGCCATTAGGATTTATCATTCACAATGAAGCCAGACTCCAATCTCTGCACTTCCACCAGGAATCACATCACTTCAAACCTTAAAACACTTCGATGGCTCCTTATTGCCCAGAACAACCCACGACCTGCTCTTCATCATCTGGCCCCAGCCTAGCCTCATCGCTCACTACAGCCATCAGACAACCTTCTTCTTTCACCCCTTCTTCCATCTATGCCCAACTTCCCAACACGTAAACTCTACTACGCTCTAGAAATTCCTAGAATACGCGGTGCAACTGCAGGTCGCTATGCCTTTGCCCATATGGTTTCTATTTCTGAAATATCCCTTCTTCACAGCTAAACAAACTCTTAATTCATCTTTCAAAGCCCTTGAATTTTGTCTTTCTTTTCTGAACCTTACTTTCTCCCTCCTAAGGAAGCCACCCCACCCCAGGGCCCACAACAGCTTGCTCATGTCTCCAATATAGGACTTGAACACTGCATTATGGTTGGTTGCTTATATGCTGCTTCCCTGCATAAGACTGTGACCTCCTTATATTGCATTCACCCTGTATAATTCTGGGAGTTCACTTAAGCTGCAGAAAGGATGTTATCTTGGATATACCATCCATGAAGAAACTGAGACAAAGAGCTTTAATTCCCCAAAGAAAGACAAAGCAATCTATAGAAAAGCTTCACAATGACCTACCAGTTTATACAACTAATTAAAACTCAATATTTAGGATTCTGACGTGTACTTACCAGATTTACCCATTTTTGTGTTTACAAAACAAAACAAAACAAAACACAAGATTGAGCGCCTACAGTGTTCCATGTATCATCCCTGGGGCTCAGTCTACAAAGAGAACAAAACATGATTTGTTCCTCTCTTCATGCAGCTTACAATTTAATCCGCATTTTGCTGAATTTCATCACTTACTAGTAGGTAAAATGAGCTCTGTTTAAAATTTATAAATAAGCAGTATCCTCAATTATTACATTTTAAAAAAATTTTATTTACTTATTTATTTTTATTTTTGGCTGCATTGGGTCTTCGTTGCTGCGTACGGGCTTTCTCTAGTTGTGAGCGGGGTCTACTCTTTGTTGCGGTGCATGGGCTTCTCACTGCGGTGGCTTCTCTTGTTGCGGAGCACGGGCTCTAGGTGCGCGGGCTTCAGTAGTTGTGGCACGTGGGCTCAGTAGTTGTGGCTCGCAGGCTCTAGAGCGCAGGCTCAATAGTTGTGGCGCATGGGCCTAGTTACGCCGCGGCATGTGGGAGCTTCCCGGACCAGGGCTCGAACCCATGTCCCCTGCATTGGCAGGTGGATTCTTAACCACTGCGCCACCACGGAAGTCCCTCAATTATCACATTTTGAAAATAAAATTAACATGATACACACAGATTTAGCTGTGAGACAAACATTTTTTTTTTGCTTGATTTTTGTTTTTAATGAGTAAAACATCTGAGAGAATAAGAGCCCTTCTAAATGCCTCGTTTAGCTGCGATGAGCAGAATGCATAAAGGTGATACGGCAAAATAGCTACGGGAGCATAAAATAACAAGACTATAAAACACTGAGACCACAGCTTTAAAATTCTCTGACCTCCACCGTCTCTCAGGATAGCTGAAAGGGATCTGTTGACGAGCTTTGGATGCTGAACAGTCAAATACAACTTCAGATTGAAAATTACTTTATGGTCACACCCATAGATTGAATGATGACGGAGCCAGATTAAACGAGGGACTCAAAAGTTGAGTCCTGAAAGGAAAATATTATAAGAATGGTTTTCTATTATGGAAGTCCATCATTACGCGAAATAAAAAGCTAATTTTGAAAAACCACAACCAAGGCAAAGTTTCTAAATGGTAAGACATGAAAATACAAGTTGAAAATCGTTATCTGTCTTTAAAAAAAAAAAAAAACAAACCTATTCATATGTATGGCACTTATACGGTATTCTCTAATTTATCTGAGAAATGTGTAAGCAAATCTGTGCAAAGAGATATCCTGAAATGTGATGTCATATTCCTTATGAAAAAATTTCCTTTTCACAATGTCAATTAAAACCAAATTTAGCTTTAAAACTGTATGACCTCTACCATTTTTTAGGTTAGCTGAAAAGGATCTATTGACTAGCTCTGCGAGCTGAACAGTTGAATGCTACTTTAGATAGAAAATTATTTCTTTCACTCTATAAGAATAATTATCACGGCGATTACACAATTATTATAATTATATCTGTAAGAACTGTTACTGGGAATTTATCTCTGAAACAGTCTCATGCATTGCAGGGGACATTTATCTTTTTTAATGATCACCAACACAAGTGTCTTTTTGTAGCCGTATAAGTGATTTTACCTCTTTCTATTAATATCCTCTCGCAGCCTTTAGAAGCCAAAGGACACACCTCCACATTTTTTCCCTTAAAGCCATTGTTTCAGTTAAGCCAGGCCTGTGGCAGTTTTTGAGACAGAAAGCTTACGCTTCCCCTTCATGGCAACACAACTTCACCATGTGCTTTCCTAAATGGATGGGAAACCCCCCCCCCCCAAAAAAAAACCCCTCCAATCTGTGTTTCATAAACTGTACTCTAAGAGAAGTAGCAATAAAGTTTATTACAGACCTAGAGTATCTGCATAAACCCGGTTAATTGAAAAGTGGGTGGAGAAGGCTGCCAAATTAAATGTTTACATTAGCACAGCTGTATTGCAAAAACATTCTGCCCCCTGTGCTTTGTAATTATAAGATATTTCTGGACTGTGTATCTCTACAAAGTTTATCTCCACTGCCAAGAGTGTCTTGGCACGGAGAGGCGGCAGCTCTTGGCAGCCAGGAGCCCCGCGCGCGGGCAGGATCTAAAATGGCTGCCAAGCGGCCTCCTGAAATGTCGCCGGCCCGGCCCGCCTCGCCAAGGGCAGAGGGCAGCGGCGGCCGGGCGGGCCCACGGCGGCCTCTGAGGGAGCCAAGACGCACATTTCCCACAGAAAGAAGTCCTGCTACCACAACTGTTTTTTTTTTTTTTTTTTTTTTTTAAAGAGCTGCTTGAAAAACGAACTACAAAGTAATACTGCAAGGCTCCCAGTTAAAAAGTGGAGACAGGGGTCTTTTCCGAATTCCACTCGCCTCCGTTTTTCAGTGACGCCTATGCCCACAACGATTGCTGCCCATGAGAGAAACTCGCGTAATTTTGTGGGGGGAAAAAAGTAAAGTAAGAAGACCTCACTATAGGGAAATATAGTACAGAAAAGCACGAGCAAAGGCCACATTTTCCCATTTGCAACGCATGATTTTGACCTGGATTTAGAGTCTTTGGCAAAGCACATGTGTATGCAAAATGAAAACCAAAAAAAGATTTCATTTGCTTCCTTCTCTTTCGTTAAGGGGCTATGCTTCTCTTACATCATTAAAGTAACAAATTTGAGGGGGGAAGAAAAAGTTTTATACCCTTCTATGGCAAACATACATAGCACAAAACCCACTTAATTGTACAAATTGAGACCAAACCCATAGTGACTGCAAGTTCCAAGGGCTGACGAAAAGGAGGGAGGGTCGGGGGGAGAGAGGGGCTGCATGGAACTCCAGCCACCCAGTTTGCTCGTGGTAGGAGTGTACAAAACACTTGAATTACAAATAAAGGTAAAATGCTTCCGAAGTACAGCTAGATCTCGCAAGATATATATTGTCTCTGCCCTGTTTTTCTCTCTTAAACTTAAGTCCCAGCTAAAATGCTGTGTCCACAGCTGCCAAACACTGCATAATGAGGTCATTGGATTTTTCTCTTTTAGGGTGTCCCACAATTTTAAGCTCAGTTTGAGAGACACAGTAGGCCTGGTGTACTATCCTATAATCATTACTGGCAGTGATTACCGTTCCGTAATTCTAAGCTTCAGATGAATCCAACATTGCCTCTGCCGAGAGATAATCCAGAGGTGGAAGATGAATTCCATAACGCTGACATAGACCGGTGGCACACATTATACTCATAGTGCTTATTCACTAAAGGCCCAGTCTTTCTAGCTTTAATTATAAGTCCACACACTCAGTGCCGCCACACCAATAATTTCTACTTCATTTTTTTAAATCCCCATCATAACAGAAGAACCTCTAATGTCTCTTTCATGGTATATTTTGAATGCTGTCCTTTCCCCAGTACTCACCTGAAATATATATATATATATATATATATAGGTGCCTACATATACATACTTCTTGGACCTTTTTAAGGCAGAAGATTTTCTCACCATTATGATAATTCTGCGCAAAAGACATATAGGAATTTTTAGCCGTTGTTTAGTTAGTTATCAGGAGACTCAAAGTCACATAGCTGTATAATACCAGGCCACTCTTATGTGACTGGTGAACCAAAGTTGGTGTGTTCAGAAAATATCTCTAGTTCACCGTTAACTTACAAATACTTTCAAAACTTGAGCTTTTTTTTTTTTTTTTTTTCTTTACTTTCATGTGAGTTTATGGTTTGATGCTGCTAACTTCTTAACTTTTCTTCCTTGAGAGTTCCCGATTCTAAAATGACAAACTGTTCAAAAAACAGAGGAATTCAATAATATTGATCGATCACCTACTACATGCAGAGACTCTGCTATAATATACAGAAATATGAGATTAAGACATGTTTTACACAAAAAACTAAAAAACAGTTTCAGATTTTGTTTGTTTCTTTTTTCTTATGTGGGTCATTTTGGGTACATATTGCCAAGTATAGCCTGCGTCCCCAACTAAAATATAAGTTTCTGAAAATCATACACTTTATGTCTTGTTGAGGACACAAGACACTGAAATACATATAAAGCCGATCCCTGCACTGGAAAGGGTCCTAGTGAGGATCAATGCAATTAGTTACGCAAAGCACCAGTGCCTCATGCGCTGCATGTGCTTAAACGTTCTCATATCCTCTCCTCCATCAGCAAATACCTTGTGGGTAAAGAGTAATAACATAATAGTAAGGCTAACAGTCAATGGGCATTTGTTTACATATCCAGCAGTGTTCTCAATACCATATGTGGATTTCCTCCTTGCAATAAACACTGTGGGATAGGTACTATTATTATCCCCATTTTCAGATAAGAAAACTTGCCCAGGGCTACTCTTCAAACAACTAAAACAGCCAGGAATTAAACTCAAGCAAATCTGACTCTGGAGTCCCACCTAAATCTGCTGTTTTCTCAAATTAGAAGTGGCACCATCAGACCCAAAAAGAAAGAAAGTCCAGGTAGAGGTTATTCCTCTACAGTTACAAGGTTCTTTGGGCAGCTTTCCTAATTTTTGACACATAACGTCCCAGTGTTCCCAGCGGAAGCCTCCCTTGAGTGGAGACTGCTGATTGTGGTGAGTTTATGTTGTGGTTTGGTAATGTGCACAGGCTGGGAGAAGGATGAGACCAGAAAACCCTCTTTGCCCGTGGCAGCCCACAAATTGAGGACTAAGTCGGTGCATGCAGTTGAAAGGCAAAGGGCCAGCTCAGCATGAGAAGCTCAGCGCCTTGATAACATGTGACCACCAGACACCCTTTTCAAAGCCACTGCCCTCTTCATTCCCCACAAACCTCCTAATCTCCCACCAAAGTCCTGAGACTTCACCACAGGATCAAGTAATTCCCCCTGGAAGCCACATCTCGCAAATGACAGCCTGATTTCTCCCCCTGTGCCATTTTTCCCATGAATGTTACTGCAGTCTTAGCTGTACTTAAGCAGGGTTTAGGGTCTGATCGTTTGTCTACTGATGCAACACGGCTGCAGAGGAGAGATAGCTTCCACTGCCACCTGACAGAGATCCACCAACTCCACTCTCACCACGACCTCCTCCTCCTTGGGTGAATGAGATTCAAAGAAAGAGTACAGGTCAAAATACTTCTTTGCTTCAGATTAGGTGGTTAGTTACAACACAGAGCACAGAATTATCAAACTTACAAGGTCAAGGACCACAGGATGATGGCTCCACTTGAAAATATGGCCAGCTACACCCAGTGTTCAAAATCTAAGTTGAAAGATTATTTCCCATTCCCCAAACAGCTCTATTCTCCCCCAACCCAAGTCACTTTGAATCATCTTTCACATTTTATTCTCATATTTGTAATCTTATTTCAATGACCTCAACGGTAGGTCATTTTTAAAACTCAAGGCAAAGTGCTGGCTCATCTTTAAGAGAATAAACCACTAGGTGTTAAATTCAATGGCTGTTTGAATTCTCATTGCAATCGGTACCCATTCTAACATCAAGGTTAAACTGTCAAATAGAGAAATAAATTATGCTTATTTCTAAATTTGTTAATTCAAGAAAATTGAATTATTCTCATTTCCACTAGAGGCAAAACCAGAGATGACTTTATGTCTCAGAAACTTTAGTATGACTTAAGATTCATACTTATTCATACTAAATTACTTAAATCTGTAAAAACAGACATGGCCTAAACTTTTATTCTGCTGCTTTGCAAGTGTAATATACTCACATCCTCTTGGTAGTTTTACTTACCAAAGTTTTTTTTTAAATAACTCTTCACAACTACTTTTTATAAAATGGTGTAAAATTTCCCCATATTATGGTCACTCCAATGACGATAATATGAAAATCATTTTGCCAAAAAATTCCCTGGAAGTTTTCCTCGTTTTAGGTTCCTGGGGTTATTTTCACAAACTGAAAAAGACCATTCAACATTCTTTTGAAGGTGCACAGTATTCTATTTGGGGGAGAAAGTACATATTTCAAAAGATGCAAAAATATTCATCTTTTTTTCAAATAGCTACAGCATTAAATTTGTCTAGACCTACTGATTCATTCAGTCTGTTTTAAAATTTATTTTCAATATGATATGATTTCTGCCCTCATTCCCTACTTGAAACACTCCATCTCTAGGGCGGTGGGGAGAAAATGTCACAGGTGAAAGAACAATAAAATTGTATGAAAATAAAAATGTTTTCTGATAACTGACATGTCAGAACAGACAGGAAAAAAAATATTTAATGCTGCCTATTCATATATCCCTTTCCCACATGATCTGCACAAACTTATGTTATCACTGTCTTATGAAGAATCAATAGATCTTAGGCCAATTTTTTTTTTATAAATAATGAGAAAATGCGGCAGATTACGACTAGGTTTTTCACCAGGGGTTTTTTTTTAAATAGTCACTTCTACCACTTTCTAAAGAATGTTCATCTCATCATTAAATAATTATTCACATTTCAAATACTAAACTGGTATTTCTTTAAACAAAGTCCACGTTATTGCACTGCTGGTAACTTTAGGTTTGAGGAAAAAAAGAATCAAAATTGATCAGCGAATGTAATGA
Organism: Eschrichtius robustus; assembly: GCF_028021215.1. NCBI lineage: Eukaryota > Metazoa > Chordata > Mammalia > Artiodactyla > Eschrichtiidae > Eschrichtius > Eschrichtius robustus. The sequence goes on from NC_090833.1 coordinate 64,079,337, forward strand.
CGAGTCCTGACAAAGACTCAACATTTATTAGAAGGCAATTGCTAGAGAACGTGGCTTTAATTGTGCATACATATTTTTATTCATTAAGATGAATAACCAACAGAATCCCACACTATGGTCTCCCAGCCTTATAACACATTAATAAAGTTCCTTAAAGGTTTTGGCAGGGGGCCAGCACAGTCCATTAACTCTTTGCAAGTTGTAAAAAGAAGTAAAGTCATTTCAGTCTGTTTTGTGGTTATGAATGAAACAGCAGGCAGCCTGCATGGAAACGTCACTTTGGATATGGTATTGGTAATGGATGCTTTGCTGCTCAATCAGAACAGTGTGGGGAGAAGTTAATGCACCCTACACAACCCAAACCCTCATGCACTGCAAAGCTAATCTAGTTAAAAGTGGAGGGAAAAGAGCAGAGGACTCCAGGTTCGGAAGATCTGTTTATCTCACTAATACGCTGTCACACTGCATCTGAGTGATCTTGCCCACTGTGAAGCCCAAAATTATAGAATACATTTGAAGCGACGAGCACTGCTTTTCCCTGATTATTCTTTTTCCTAACAAAACCTGGGGCATCCACTTAGTCAAATCTGGACTGTAAATTAGTAAAAGGTCTTTTAGTTAATGTAAGAGGCAAAATTCTACCTTGTAACTCTTTGATTTGCACCCTTGTATTGAGTCATACAAATCACTGCAGTGATTGGTAGCTTCGTGTTTGTCTCTGACTTTGCCTAACGATTTGAATTGGAGTGCGACATTCTCCCCAAAGCTTTGCAGGGCCATCTGTTCTCATTTTTCATGACACTACAAACATTTTCTTTTGGAAAAAGGATTCAGTATTTTGCTTCCTTTTCAGAATGAAGAGCGGAAAACTTGAATGAAACTAAATATATAGAAAGGCATCCAAGTTGTACAAGTAAAGTAGTAAATGTGGAGGGCATTTAAAACATTTTTCTTCTGCTCTAGTATAGAGACAAAAGTTCCTATTTTTTCTTAAAAAATGTTTTTTTCAAAAAATAACTGGAAATATTTACAAGATTGAAAAAAGAACTTAAAAAGAGATTAACGACCTTGAGTTTGAGAACACCAAAAATTCAGAATAGCTTTACAAATTGTTTTTGGCATTTCAGTGATGAAGAAAATACTAAAATATAAGCATACACAAACACACACACACACACACACACACACAGTCTCCTTTAATTCCTAACCCAAATATGAATAGCATCATTAGTCAGTTACTTCTGATTGTTAAAACCACAAATTGGCTGTAGTGATCTGTTGCTTCATATGAGGCCAAAAAATAAAATTTCAAGCAGAAGAGGTAATTACAATAAGTACAAGAGAAAACATCTTCATTATTTTGATTTTGTTCTGTTTAAATTTTTAGTAAGAAAAAACAGAAAGAATATTTTTAACTTTCAAATGTAAATGTTCTTGAATGAGTCCTAAAAAAAATTCCCACTTCAAATTTCATTTATTCAGAGTCAGTTTTAATATGTATCAAGATAGCTGTATCTCTTGTACACTGCAGATTTTCCAGGAACTTATTATGTAATTTATTTCTGACTCAGTAAAACTAAAGGAAATCCTAGTTAACAGGTTGAAATTGTATTGAAATCGTACATCTGCATGTACATGATTATTTTGTCTCTGTTTAGACTAAAAGCCAGATACTTAATAATTATTTCCTAAAATTTAGAATATTAATTACATACATATATTTCTACCATGTTAGGAATCACTCCAACCGGGGGAAAACCCGAGATAAAACTGCAATCTTTCATTTAAATACAATACCGCCCTTAGCTTCATGTCCATGATATTGTATTTTAGAAATATGTATTGTGTGTGTTTAATAGTAATACTACCTGAGCTAATGTTTTTCAATCTGGAATTAGAATTAAATTACAAAAATTGCATTCAAAAAACAACCTGAATTCAGATATTAATGGATCTGGGAGGTTTCTTAAAAGAAATACTCTTCATTTCCTACAGCAATAGTATGAAACTACATAGAAATGTACAGAAACAGAATATATGGGCTATATAGATTTGGTCTACAGTAGTTAATTTATAAAGTAAAATAAAATCATCTTAGTGAATTTAAAATGACATTACTATAAAAAGTAGTGTAAATGGAGAAAAGCTTTGACCACTACATTGTCTACCTCTAAAAAAATACTAGGATAGTTACTCAAGGCAAGGAACCAACAAACTGTAATTCAAGTCCAGAAGACAGAGTCCAGAGGCAGGAGCAAAGCAAGGTAAAAGGAATAGGTGATGAGGGTGAGGGCCAGAGGTTTGTTCATTTATCACAGAGATGAACCACCCTGCACATCTGCCCTGATGGTCTCTCCACCTCTCATACCTCCCCAGGCTAGGGGGGACCCTCCAGGTCAGGCCTCTCCTGGACCCTACAATGAAATGTGAGTTGAACCATATGGTGCCATGTTATTGATATTAAAAATGATTAACTTTTTTTGTGACAATGATATTGTACTTAAAGGAAAGGAAGTATATACGTTGGAAAGATCTTCAACATCAATAATAGATAATTAAAAGATTAAAACATTTAAAGAATTGTCTCTCAGTTAAACAGAATATCCCCACCAAAGGAATACACCACTGGGCTTTATAGATAACTGCAATTCAGCTGGTATTAAATGGACTATTGCCTTAGAGTTAATGCAAATAAAGTGCTGCTTCTTAAAGAATGAGTGCCACCTCTAGAGGTAGGTGGGCATTCCTTAAAGATGAACTGTTCTCACACCAAAGAGACACAAGTTAATAAAATCCCAGAGAGAATCTAACCTACAGCTATGAAGACCTTCAATGACCTGCTTAAATGAGCATATCAAAAGACTCATATTAATAACCAGCAAACTTATATTTAATTGATGAAAGCAAAACTACTCCAATTCATTTTAAGGTATGATGAGTCACATAAACCACTCATTGACTTAATTTTACTTAGAAATTACTCATACACTTTTGTTGCTGTTCTGGAAGGTTATGTAAATAATGATACACTCATTTAATTTTTAAACTCAATCATTTCTTAAAGGACAAAATTAAAAATATTAAAGTAGAATGCGTTGGTTAAGTATCTCTATGAAAATAAGAATGAATAAAAAGTCAGAAGGGAACTAACAACCTAAGGTAAGATTCAATGCAAAATATAGGATTGTAAAATTTCAAATCAAAAATTTCCTTATTAAGTCTTAGTGGGTTTCCTACTTAGTAATTATGTGAATAATTTAGGAAATCACCTGAGAAGTTTTATAATTCTTCCAAACAAAAACACATTTCTAAAAAGTCTACTCTTATGATATTGCCCATCATATATGTTTAATAAATGTTTGCTAGATAAATGGACTTACATTTAAACTATGTGATAAAAATAATATCACTCACATTTATAATGCTTTACAGCCTACAAATCACTTTCACATAAGCTACCTTATCCTAACAACAGTGTTAGGTAGGTATTATTAATCCCATTTCATAGATAAGGAAATTAAGGCTCAAAGAGACTGAATGTTTTACCCAAGGTCATAGAGCTAGTAAATTCACTGCTTAGAGAGTAATTAAAGTTTAGAGAAGTCACTTCCTTCTTCCCCATGCCAGTCTCAGAGACACACAAACATAACATGCATCACATGTGAAATATACAAGCAAACGTTATGTATCAATCATTGCATACTTACATTATTTGCCTATTCCCATTTGTACTTTTGTAGGCACTGTTTTGGAAAGGTAATATAACATATAATTACATCTTCCTTTAAAAAATGCTCTGATAATCCTCTCACTGCCTAGGAAGTTTGAAAGAGCAGAGAGAAAGAGCAGTCAGGAGACTCCTGTCTTAATTATTGCCCACCACTAAGTTCATCTTTGAAAGTTACTTATTCACCCTGGCCCGCAGGTTCATCATTAATCAAATAAGTGATTTATGATAAACAGTAAGTTCCTTCTGTCATCTATTTTCCACAGTAGTGGTTCTCAAGCTTTAATGTGCCTAAGAATCACCTAGAGAGCTTGTTCTAACCCAGTTTCGGGTTCATCCTCAGAGATCTGATTTCATAGGTCAGAATGGGGCCCTAGGACTCTGCCCTGCTAAGAAGCTCATGAGTGATCTGATGCTTCTGGTTTGGGAACCACACTTTGAGAACCACCGCTTCACGCTAACACAAAAAGCACTTCAGAAAATGTAAATCTGGGCTTCCCTGGTGGCGCGGTGGTTGAGAATCTGCCTGCCAATGCAGGGGACACGGGTTCGAGCCCTGGTCTGGGAAGATCCCACATGCCGCAGAGCAACTGGGCCCGTGAGCCACAATTACTGAGCCTGCGTGTCTGGAGCCTGTGCTCCTCAACAAGAGAGGCCGCGATAGTGAGAGGCCCGCGCACCGAGATGAAGAGTGGCCCCCGCTCGCCGCAACTAGAGAAAGCCCTCGCACAGAAACGAAGACCCAACACAGCCATAAATAAATAAAAATTAAAAAAATTTAAAACAATAGAAAATGTAAATCTGACCATGGTACCCTTCTGAAGCCTTCAGTGGTTCCCCAAAGCCTGAACATAAAGTCTGAAGTGCTTCCCGGATAACAGGACCTGGGCATCCTGGTCTCCACCCAGGCTGGTCCCTCAGGACCCCTCTCAGGGCCGCCTCATCCAGGAAGCCTTTCCTGACATCCCAGGCCACTAATCTGAGTTTCGTGCCCCTCTGCTGTGTCTGGTGAGGAAGCGTGGTTCCCTCTCTCCTCTTACACGTACATAACGGGAACCATGAACTTACTTATCTCTGTTTTCCATGCACTGGTGTTGGTGTGTAAATATCCCCCCGACTCTCATCCCACAACATTTAAGGGACAGTGTCCCCCTCATGTCACACCCTTTTGTTTAATGTTCCAATGCTACCTTCGGTCTATACGTCAGCTGTCAAACATTTCTATTGTTTCTAGCAGAGCCTCCTCTACACTTCCCCACATTACTCCCCCCTCCCCCTCCCCCAAGTCACCACATCCTAGCCCACCATCAATGCCCCTTCCTTAAGATGTGGCAAAGATCAGGAAACCCCGAAGAGGACACTCAGTGGAACACATCCCTGCACACGGCACCACCTCCCCCCTCCTCCACCAGCCTGTTCCACTACTCAGAGGCCTCCACATGGTCAAGGACCTCCAGGTACCCTGGGCTGGCTTCACGTCCCAGACCTGCAAAGCCACTTGATTGGATGCCTGCTATCACTGTCCTGAAATTCTTCATTTTTGAACAGGAGGCCCCCACGTTAAGCATGGAGCTGGATACATCTCACATCGCCACCTACCATTTTGACCTGTGCTACTCCAACAAGCAACCTAACAGAAAAATCCTCCATGGAAACTTGAGAAATCCAGGCTCAAAGTTTCCCTCTAAGAACTGGTCACATTTAAGTCTTTCAGATTAAAAAAAAAAAAAAAAAGTATTATCGATTATATCCCTCCCTCTTATACTGACTAACAGAACACTTGTGCTCATTTGATACTTGTTAATCCAGCAGGCAACATTATTGAACTTTATAGACTACAAATTTGTACTCTTTTCCATATTTTGATTCTCCATTTCTATTTCCTTGGTCCTGGCTGTCTTTCCCATTTGAAATGTATTCTTATTTTACTGAATATGAAAGTCTTGCTGAGACCTGCTTATTCAGCAGTGCAGTGAACATGTGAGGGAGGCATGCACTGTGAAGGTGGTCATCCTGGATAATTTAAACTTAAAAAGAAGCTACTACTTAAAATATGCTTATATGTCCTTTAAGAAAATCTGGAAAGAGAAGAAATTTAGGAAGGAGTGTAAGGCCGAGAGAGAAACAAGAGGAGGAAGGACATTTGCTTTTCATTTTTACCCATATGCAGTATTCAATGATTTTTCTGTAAATGTATTAATTTTAATTTTTTAAGTAAATAGCTGGTTAAAAAATAACATTTCAAGCTCATGAATGGGGTGCTTAGTAAGGCAAGAAATAGAAGAGTAATGGCTAAAGCAGTATTTAATCTCCAAAGATACCAACTTTCACATAGGTTTCTATAGATTTTCTAGCGTATTTGTAACCAAAAAAAGAACACAAAAATACTTAAAACAAGGAGCTTGAAAAATTCAGTCTCTGGTGTACATTTCATGGTGTCCAATGAAAAACAGAGGTGACAGCACTGAACACCTGCACATACTAGTTGAAGGCTATTTTATGAATAAATGTTAAAATTTAACTAATAAATAAGGAAGGATTTGGGTATTTGGGGCTAAAAAAAATGAGAGAAAGCAAATGTGTAAAAAGTTACATTGACCTGAGAATTTTTGCTTATTCTAAATTTAAAATGCATCCTGATTCAGTTGTAAAGAAAGTAAAAAGTACATCATCAAAAAGTCATAAGAGGGCTTCCCTGGTGGCGCAGTGGTTGAGAATCTGCCTGCCAATGCAGGGCACACGGGTTCGAGCCCCGGTCTGGGAAGATCCCACGTGCCACAAGAGCGGCTGGGCCCGTGAGCCACGATTACTGAGCCTGCGCGTCTGGAGCCTGTGCTCCGCAACAAGAGAGGCCGCGATAGTGAGAGGCCCGCGCACCGCGACGAAGAGTGGCCCCCGCTCGCCGCAACTAGAGAAAGCCCTCGCATAGAGACGAAGACCCAACACAGCCAAAAAAAAAAAAAAAGTCAAAAGAAAAAGAATTAGAAACTGTTACATTAAAAATTATCAGATAAACTCCAGGGGTTATTCTCAAGAGTCAGATAAAGATGCACCATTTGTTAACAGTGGTTTTCTCTGAATGATGTACTGAGACGGAGTCTAACTTCCTATGTCATGCACTTCTACAATACTGCAATATTACTACAAAAGCAACTGTTACTCTTGTTATCAAAGCAAAATTTAATAAAGAATTCTCAACCTTCTGGTCCACTTGTTTGCTTTGTAACTTGGATAAATGTCCTTTAATCATCTTGTAAAAGGCAAATAGTAATCTCTTCCAAGCGGGGCTGTAGTGAGAATTGAGACACTTCATGTAAATTCCCAGCGCAGTGCCTTGTTCACGGTGAGTATGCAATAAAAAATAGGTATTATCATCACTCTTAGGAATGAAGATGAAGCTGGTAGAATTCAAATTTAGTCAGATATAATGGTCACTATGAAGAAATAACACAGATTTGTCTTGTTTAGAAAAGATACGCTGGCAGAAGTTACCTGAAAAGCTAATTGCTGCTGGTCAAGAATGTTTGTTTTTGCATTTTTCTAAAATAAATTTAAATTAAAAGTAAAAAAACTAAATCTTTACAATTAATAATCATTTGCAACAAAATATAAATTGACAAGCAAGCTGGGCTTATGCCACAGGGAAGGTCTGCACTAACATGGAGACATATATTAGTTTATCCAGTCACTCTGCTGACCCCAAAAAGTCCCTGTGAAGACGAGGCATAAACTAAAGAAGTTCTGGTATGAGAAAGGCCCGAAGTAGGATTCAGGTGGGTCCCGCCAAGGTTCATCTGTATCCACTGGTAAGAATGAAGGTTGTGTGTGTGCGTACAAAGTTGTGGAGGAGGGAAGCTTCCACAAAAATGAGTGAACCCCAGAAGAGAGATACTGTATCCTCCAAAGGGTTCACATCACCCGGATCACGACACCAAGGTCAGGGCCATATAACATTCACTTCAGTTCCATCATACTCATGTGACACTAAGGATTATGCTGTATTTGCCAAAATTGCTTTTAGAGTCTTGCTAAAGAAGGGAAAATAAGTATAATTTTCCAGTACAAATCTGTATCAGACAACCCCACAGCTGACAGTCATTTATTTCACAAGGACTACTCTAGCCTATGTACAGGACATGGTGCTTTACACTGGACACTACAACAGCTATCCCCATCCGTCTTCTAAAATATTGCCATAGTAGCATACATTAAGTTATGAGCAATTTTTGGAAAGTGCTGTTGGGCAGAACTTAATAAAACTAAGTGGAATATACGTGAAATGATTTAATATTTGAATTCATAAGCATGCTATGCCCCAAAGTCATATTCTTTGTATTGAGTTGACCACTTTGATCAATTGCCTTATGATGCCCAAAGAAAAAATAGTAGTAATTTCCAAACCTTCTGGGCAATAACTTTTCCCAGGTTACATCTTTTACATATATTACACGCAACCCACACTAATTCCTGTTTAAAGCAGAGAGAATCTAAATTAGATTGTCTTACAAATTATTTCTGGAGTGGGCATGAGCAACCAAAAGATAAGATATCAATTATCTAATTATTTAATAATGCTGGGAGATAGAAAAAAAGATACAAACTAAGCAAACTAAATTTACATTATTTTGGGAGACTCCTAAATCCTGCTCTGACTGGCCATATTACTAATTATTTCATTTAAGATAGAACTTCACTGTCTTATTTACTTACCTACTTGTTTATACTCCACTTCATTCCCCCCAAAGGTTTTTAGAACACTTACCAAAAAACGCATACCATTGAGATCAAACAAACAGGACAGTCATTCTGAGTGAAGGGAAAATTAGGGTAAGAAAATAAAATATCGGGCTTCCCTGGTGGTGCAGTGGTTAAGAATCTGCCTGCTAATGCAAGGGACATGGGTTCGAGCCCTGACCTGGGAAGATCCCACATGCCGCGGAGCAACTAAGCCCGTGCGCTACGACTACTGAGCCTGAGCTCTAGAGCCCGCAAGCCACAACTACTGAGCCCACGTGCCACAACTACTGAAGCCTGCGTGCCTAGAGCCCGTGCTCCACAACTAGACGCCACGACAATGAGAAGCCCGCGCACCGCAACGAAGAGTAGCCTCCACTCACCACAACTAAAGAAAGCTTGTGCACAGCAACGAAGACCCAACACAGCCAAAAATAAATAAATAAATAAATAAATAAATAAATTTATATTAAAAAAAAAAGAAAAGAAAATATCTATGGCAGTGAGGGACACAAAAATGTAAGCCTTTAGGTCCTGCTACTTTGCCAGTAAACTGTACTTTCTGAAACAGACTCAGCTTCTTCTGTGATTGCTGAGAATCCCTCTATTACTCTGTGGAACTAACGGCATTTTTAAGAAGAAGGCAAGGATTGCTGAGCCTAACAAGGGAATAAGAATAATGAGGTGTGAGCGACAAGGCAGCATTTGGAAGGGTTACATTTTCCCAAAGGAAAACTACCGAAGGAACAGGCCAGTTGTCCAGGAAATACAGACAAACATGATCACCATATTCAAGCCAGATATAAAATAAAATGATAATATTTTTTTAAATATTTACAATTGTTCTGTTTCCATGATACATTCAAGAGTCTGACTCCAAATAACAACCTCCAAAACGTGTTTCTGTTTTCAGTGCTTTTCTTGAACTACCATAAATGCTTTCCCTCAAGTAGCACCTGATAAAACCCAGATTCTACCCACTGGCATTCTATCCAAGCCAACAGAGCTTCAATAAGGCTTTTGAAAAAGATTTTTTTCCTACATTAATCCGAGACTTTGAAGGTCCTGGGCAAGCAGGAGTGAGGTGTTATAGAACTCTGAGTTGGACTCCTGGCCACCTGAGAGACCAGTAACTACCCGTGTCACTCAGCTAGTCTACAGAGATCCCTTCATTTCTATATTTGATTTTGGTATTTAGTTTACTGGAGATTTTACCAAGGGCCAAAGAGGTTATTACTACTGCCCAGATTTGGTCAGGGGTTTGGCATCTGACAAGCACGGTCCCCTTTTTCCCATGAGCTCAAAGTGGAGAAGTATTTATTTTAAATGCATTGGTCTTGATCATAGCTGATGCCTAGATTTCTATTAAGCCTGTAATCTTGTAAGTTCAGACACTTTTCAGTTCTTGATCTACCATCCACCCAACCACTGCCATCATAAAAGACACTTATTAAGGACCTGTTTGTTGACGTTGTTGCCCTTGGAGACACCACAGAGAGTGATTTTGAAAGAAACACTTCCTATCCTCTAGGGAACCTAAAACCTTTCCTCTCTTAGTCTCCTACTAGCTCTGACTGGAGACCATTAAATTATCACCTCAGTCTCCAACTACAAAAACATTTCTTAAGTGCCAGTTCTTCAGAAAAGGGTGGCTAATGAAACTCATGCAGATAATCCAACCTGGTAGAAATTTTGATTGCTTTAGCCTTTTTTCTCCCCTAAGATGTTGCATCCTATGCAGTCTGGAACACCCTCTGACTATTTCCTCTCTGCCATGTTTAAAGGCATTTTTGTTTTTTAAAATGTGGTATGTTTAGGACTACCAGCATTTTCAACAAGAATAGCGAATAATGGTATTAATGGTATTTATTATCTATACGTTAATTTAGGTTAATAGATAGACAGAGCTGTATTGTCTTCTGAGAAATTTTAACATAGAGTCATCTTGTGGCACTAGGCTAAAAAAAAGTTTGAGTTGAAAAGATTTTTCCAAATAAGATGTAATTTAGGGTTACCATGTCAAAACTGTAAACCTAAAATTAAACCTACTAACTATTTTGGTTTGCAGACTCATTTATTCAGAATTACAAACAACTCTACATTTGTCGCAAGAGAACGAATTCAAGCTAGGATATTGTTCATTCACATGTTATTCCTGTTTTATGTGTGTTTTATGGAGGAGGCATGTTTGCTGGGGTTTGTTTTGTTTTGTTACTTTTACTAAATGGTGAATAATGTTAAACTGCCTACGAACACTCCAGGGCAGAATTCAGGAAGAAAACTTGAGTAAATAACACTACATTTGATGAGATTTAAGAAATCCGGGGTTCTGCAGATGACAAGAAAATGGCATGTTCTTGTTTATACAGTGGAATTAAAGCTACGGTGAATAAAACAGTATATCAAACATTCTCCTGGAAGAGAAGAAGCGAATATCTTGACCCGTTACGTCAGAACCCACCGTGTGACTCTGAAGGCCAAGGTTCCCTGCCTGGGAACTAGACTAACTTCCCTGTGAGAGGATGAATCTGCACATAAGCTACTTCTCCATCTCCAGCCCTGGGAGAGCATCAAAGCAGCCCTTCGTCCATGATAGACAGTAATCTCAGCATATCATGCCTTCTTCAGTGAGCCGAGGAACCTCCTCCCAGCAGGCTGGGGTCTGATGGGCTCATCAGCCTCCTTTCCAGGTGGAGAGAAGGCAAAGTCAGGGGACAAGATCCCATGAAACCTCTCCACCAAGGATTATCAGACACCTGTTCTAAATTTTTATCATTTATTATTACTGATAATAATGACCACGTAGGTCCACTGAAAAGTCTTACGCCACAAAAAGAACACAGTCCTTTCTAATTATACATGCATCATAAACAAGGTAAAGGCACCTCTCTGAAGCTGTCGTAAAGCCCTTGTGATTCACAGACTCAGAGATGCTTTGATTCTGTTTTGCGAATTGGAGTAGGGGAAAGACTTAGTATTCTCAAATATCGTAAGGGGGTGGGGCGGGAGGTGTTAAGAGGTGGATTATTCTGCACAAGGGGTCTTCCTTCCTACCACACCTAGAGTTCTGGAGAAATCAGGAGCCCTACCTGGGAACCCTGGTTTCCTCCTGCTGTCACTCTGGATGCTGGACCCAGTGAGTGTCCTGGCCAGTGGATCGCAGCCGACGGCTCTCACGTCTCTGCGTACCCACCACCCCCACGTCCTTAACACTCACAAATTTCACCCCTCCCCACGCTTCCTCCCCTTTCTCCGGCCACTCTCCCAGCTCTTTACTCTTCCCTAAGGAACCCTCATCTCCCTTCTAGAAAACCTCCTTCAACAAAGTGTAAATTCCTCACTTCTGGCCCGTCTCATCACTAAAACTCAGCCCTGTCCAGATGAGTTTCCTCCACCCAGAGCTTCTGTTCTTCATCCAATGAGATCTAGCCCTGCTCTTCCTCCCCTCGCCCCCCGGCCCACGAACACACATCCCATCCCTGTCTTCCTTCCTGGCCCTCTCTGCCCCTCCCAAGGAGGGCTTTCTGCTCTGAACTAGGTTTTATCCTATCTACAGCCCATCTAGCTTCCCCGAGTCCATGAGCTTCTCTAGAACTACAATTCACAGTGAATTACTAAACTCTGTGTGCCCAGGTCAGGCCAAATATTGACACATCAGTAGTCCTTCTGCCCTCCTGACCTGACCCTCTGGGTGATAGTCTCACATTTCACCTGAAATCCAGAATCTTCTCCCTCGCCACCTGGCTACTGTCCTGTAGCTCAGTGAGAGGCTCCTCTTGGCTTGAAAGGTTAACCTCTCTGCCTAAATTCCGAAGTCTGAAGCCTCCTTTTCCTTGAATAATATTACAAACAGGTGTTATACATTCAGTACCGATTATATGCTGGGTACTGTGCTAAACATGCATTATCACAGCCAGGCCTCACAGCAACCCTAACAGGTATGAATAGATTAGGCTGAAACATATAAGGTTTCAGATATTCAACTGGTTTTGACCCACAGAACTGTTATTATGTATTTATATGTGCAAAATTACTAGCCCCATTTTACAGTAGGAAAAACTGACACTCAAGGAGACAACATCACACAGCTCAAATACCTAAGACCGCAAAGCTCATGCCACTGTACCACACTGCCTCTGGAGCATTTTTTATCCCCCAACTTTGCACAGAGCTGGCTTTGTCTGCAGACCTTTATGGAGGCAATTCTGATTTTTCTCTCCATTAGTTCCTTCAACGGCCAGGCTAAGACCCGTGTACACAACTGAAGTTTTCCTAATGAATCCCAAACCAAGCTAATCCCAGTCTCCCTTGACTCCATGAGATAATCTCATGAGCTGCCCTTTCTTATGCCCTCTACCCCTCTGCTCATTCTTTACCAATGGGTTGTTTCTTCTCAAACTAAACTACATACTTGGCAAAGCTAAGAAACTCTAGCAGGGATGCTATTTCTCCTCTCTGAGCCACTGTTTTCTCATTTGTAAAATGAAGGTGTTAGAAAGGTCCAGCAGTCCTCAAACTGGCTTCTGGATTAAACAATAAAGAGGAAATCATGAATTTAATTTAAAAGTGAAGTGCCAGTACATAAAACAGACCAAGGCTAACCTGATTCAGAGGGGGAGGCATAGAGAGACCATCTCCTTAGCACCACCCATTATCTTTCCCTCCAAAAACACAAAGGAATACTATCTTGGCTCCTAGCTGAAGGTAGCAAGTTGTCAAGTCCTTTTGATCCTTGGATCCCTATTTCCAATGCCCTGAAGCCCTTCTCGAACTAAACTGTACTGAATCAGTACTGAACAGGACATAAGCAGTACTAAAGCCCTTTTGATATTGCAAAGACTTCCTCCTGTGTCAATTGCTTCCAGTCTCTCATTTTTTCCAAAACACTCGCCTACATTCCACTATTGTTAACTTTCTAGAATACTGCGTGGAACACATAACTCTCTTGCTCAGATACCTGCAGTTCTGTGGAAGGCAGAATTCTAAGATGGTCCCTTAAATTTCCTGCCCCCTGGTCTACATGCTCTGCATAGTCCCTGGGACTGTGAATATGACGGATTTTAATCCCACGATTAGATTATGTTACGTGACACAGTTGACCTTAAATTAGGGAAGTAATCCAGGTGAACCTGATCTAATCACATGAGCTCTTTAAAAGCAGAGCATTTTCTCTGGCTCATCTCAGAAGGTAAGTCAGAGAGATTCAAAGAAGGAGAAGGAATTAATGTGCCATTGCTGGCTTGAAAATTGAGAGAGCTACATGGTAAGGATAGGGGACAGCCCCCTGAGAGCCAGCAAAGAAATGCGGACCTCAATCCCCCAGCCACAAGAAGCTAAATTCTGCCAACAAGAATGAGCCTGAAAACAGACTTTTCCCCAGAGCCTCCAGATGAGAACTCGCCCCAGCAGCCTCCTTGACTTCAGTCTTATAATAGCACAGAGACTGTACACACTGCTCTGGACTTCTGACCAACAAAACTGCATATTAATAAATGGGTGTTGCTTTAAATTGGTGGTAATCTGTTACACAGCACAAGAAACATATACATCTACTGAATAAAGTCACTTCACATGGCGTTCGGGGTCCTCAAAGGCCATTTCCTAAACTCCAGGTTCAGCTCCCCTGACAGGAAGTCATGCATTTCAAGCCCCAGGGAGCTGGACCACTGTGCCTTTGCCCACGCTACTCCCATAGACAAGTCTGTCCTTCTCTTTATCCACTGCGTTTAGGAACCTGCATTCCATGCAGACCAGATCAAATGCCATTTCTGTCCTAGAACTTTTCCTAGTCTTTGGACTCAGCATTAATCCATTCCTTCTTTCTGCTGCTCTCTTGGAATGTTACCTGCAGCTCTGTCTTCTGAGTTACACAGCTAACCAGGGGCTCAGAGAGGTTAGGCACTATGCCCAGATCATAGAGCCATAGAGCAGGGACTTGAAGACAAAAATCTTAGTCTATCCTGACAGAAGCCAGGCTGCACTCTGTATACTGTGAGCAGCAGAGCAGGTCTCAGAGCTGATCGACTTTAACCAAGCCCTCCACTTACTGATAAGTGACTACATTAGATTCCAGTTCTTGTGATACTAATTAACTTCTATGTTGCATTGTTTTTCTGAATTGCAACCTATTTGCATCAATTTTAGCATGCACAATTCCCACGCACAGTTCCCAGAAGAAACACATTTAGATATGAACATTGTTAAAAATTAGCATTCCAGAATTTTTTATTTTGCCACGTCTATCTATGAAAATGTAACCATTCATTATTTAATAATTACACTGGCTTCCTTTATATTTCAAGTTCTTTCCCTGTTGTGCAATTCCACGGGAGAGAGAAATCAAGAAGTAAAATTACGTTTGGCCTCACTGGTTAAAAAAGAAAAGGAAAAAAAGGAGGAAGCTGTGTTAAAGGAACAGGTTAGAGCCAATCTAATTTCAATGAAACGCAAAAGCAGAAAAACCTTCCTATTAGTTCTAGCTCAATTCCTCCACACCTACATCTGATAAGGAAATGGCAGTGCCTGTGATTGATAGAGAAGCGAAGCAGCAGGAACCCACCTGGTCTCACAGGTCTGGCCATGGCTTCCTTCCCAGCCATCCTGTATCCTATCAGCGCCTCAACTACACTCCAGCTGGCCAAGAAGCCACTGATGGGCATTCTGTGTATCTTCTGGGATTTTGTCCTTCAAGCAAATAGGCTTCTACCTAACCCATAAACAATCTAAACAATACTCAAAGCCATAAGCTCATAATAAAATAAAAGAGTCCCTCCTTAAATCCATTCTCATCCCTTATTGTATTTCCCTGAATAATAAACAACTTTTAAGATCTTTCTGGCCTACTCAGAAGGCCATATTCAACAAGCATAAAGTGGAAAACAGTCCTAAGCTAGGACTGTTTTTTTGTAGCTTAAGTCCTAAGCTACAAAAGCTATGCCACATTGAACAGCTATATGCCAACAAACTGGACAACCTAGAAGAAATGAATAATTATTAGAAACATACAGCTTACCATGACTGAATCAAGGAAAAACAGAAAATCTGAATAGTCCAAGGAGATTGATCAGCAATCAAAAAATCTCCCAATGAAGAAAAGTCCAGGACCAGATGGCTTCACTGGTGACTTTTACCGAATACTTAAAGAAGAATGAACAACAGTCCTTCTCAAACTCTTCCAAAAAACTGAAGAGGAGGGAACACTCTCAAACTCCTTTTATGAGGCCAGCGTTATCCCAATACTAAAACAAGAAAAGGATGCTACTAGGAAATAAAACTATAGGCCAATATCCCTGATGAATATAGATGCAAAAATTCTAAATAAACTAGCAAACCAAATTCAGCAGCACATTAAAAGCATCATTCACCATGTTCAAGTAAGATTTATCCTTGAGATGAAAGGATGGTTCAACATATGCAAATAAATCAATATGATACTTCAAATTAATAAAATGAAAGAATTACATGCTCATCTCAATAAATGCAGAAAAAGTATTTGACAAAATTCAACATCTATTTATGATAAAAGTTCTGAACAAATTAGGCATAGCAGGAACATATCTCAACATAATAAAGGCCACATATGACAAGCCCACAGCTAATATCATACTCAATGGTGAAAGGCTAAAAGTTTTTCCTCCAAGATCTGGAACAAGACAAGGATGCCCAGTCTCACCACACCTATTCAACATAGTACTAGAAGTCCTAGCTAGAGTAATCAGGCAAGAAAAAACAAGGTATCAAAATTGGAAAGAAAGAGGCAAAATTGTCTCTATTTGCAGATGACATGATTTTATATATAAAAAACCCCTAAAAAGTCAACAATAACAACAACAACAACAAAAAACTTAGATCCAACCAATGAATTCAGTAAAGTTGCAGGATACAAAATCAACACGCAAAATCGGTAGCATTTCTATACACTAATAATGAATTTTCTGAAAAAGAACTAAAGAAATCAATCCCATTTACAATGGCATCAAAAACAATAAAATACTTAGGAATAAATTTAACTAAGGAGTTGAAAGATCTCTACTCTGAAAACTATAAGACATCGATGAAAGGAATCAAAGGAGATACAAATAAATGGAAAGGTATCTTGTGTTCACGGACAGGAAGAACTAATATGGTTAAAATGTCAATACTACCAAAATCATCTAGAGCGGGGTCCCCAACCTCCGGGCCATGGACCGGTACCAGTCTGCGGCCTGTTAGGAACCAGGCCGCACAGCAGGAGGTGAGCGGCAGGTGAGTGAGAGAAGCTTCAACTGCCGCTCCCCATCACTTGCATTACCGCCTGAACCATCGCTTGCATTACTGCCTGAACCATCCCCCCTACCCCGTCCGTGGAAAAATTGTCTTCCACAAAACCAGTCCCTGATGTCAAAAAGGTTGGGGACCGCTGATCTAGAGGATTAATGCAATCCCTATCAAGCTTCCAAATGCACTTTTTATAGAAGTAGCAGAAACACTCCTAAAATTTATAAGGAACCACAAAAGACCCTAAATAGCAAAAGAATCCTGAGAAAGAAGAAACAAAGCAGGAAGCATCACACTTCTTGATTTCAAGATATACTGTACAACTGTAGTCATCAAAACGGGAAGGTACCGGCATAAAAAGAGACAAATAGACCAATGGAACAGAATCGAGAACCTAGAAATAACCCCAAGCATACATGGTTAACTAATATTTGATAAGAAAGCCAAGAATACTCAATAGAGAAAAGACAGTCCCTTCAATAAATGGTACTGAGGGGTGGTGGGGGGGGGGATTGATTGGGAGATTGGGATTAGCAGAGGCAAACGATTATACATAGAATGAATAAACAACAAGGTCCTACTGTATAGCACAGGGAACTATTGGGTTGGCCAAAAAGTTTGTAAAACCCAAACAAATTTTTTGGTCAACCCAATATATTCAATATCCTGTGATAAACTATAATGGAAAAGGATATAAAAAAGGATGTACACATATGTATAACTGAATCACTTCTCTGTACAGCAGAAACTAACACAACATTGTAAATCAATTATACATCAATAAAATATTTTTCAAAATATAAGCAGTGCTGAGATAATTAGCTCTTAACACGCAAAAAAAATGGAACTGGTCCCATATTTTATACTACTCCCCAAAATTAACTCAAATTGAATTAAAGACTTAAATGTAAGGCCTGAAACCATGAAACGCCTAGAAAAAAATACAGAAACAAAGCTCCTTGATGTGGGCCTTGATAATGATTTTTTGGATATGACATCTAAAGCACAAGCAACAAAATCAAAAATAAGTGAGTGGGACTACATCAAACTAAAAAGCTGTACAGCAAAAGAAACCATCAACAAAGTGAAAACCATATATTTGATAAGGGGTTAATATCCAAAACATATAAAGAACTCATACAATTCAGTAGCAAAAAAAATAAATAATAATTAAAAATGGGCAAAGAAACTGAATAGACATTTCTTCAAAGAAGATGCATGAAAGGCCAACAGGTACATAAAAAGATGCTCAACATCACTAGTCATTAGGAAAATGCAAATTAAAACCACAATGAGATATCACCTCCTGCCTGTTAGAACGGCCATCATCAAAAAGACAAGAGATAACAAATGCTGGCATGGATGTGGAGAAAAGGGAATATATCCAAAGATAACAAAAACACTAACTCTGAAGATATCTGCACTCACGTTCATAGCAACACTAATTACAATAGCCAAGACACAGAAACAATCTAAGTGTTCATCAACAGGTGAATGGATTAAAAAGTTGTGAGATCCATCTATCTATCTATCTATCTATCTATCTATCTATAATTCAGTCATAAAAAAGAAGAAATCCTACCATTTGTGACAGCATGGATAGACCTTGAAGGCATTATGCTAAGTGAAACATGTCAGATAGAGAAGGACAAATGTTGTATGATCTCACTTACATGTAGGATCTAAACAAACAAACTCACAGAAAAAGAAATCAAACTTGTGATTACCAGAGGCAGAAGGTGGGCAGAGAGGGAACTGGAGGCTGGTGGTCAAAAAGTACAGACTTCCAGTTACAAGACAGATAAGTACTAGGGATGTAATGTACAACATGATAACTATAGCTAACACAGCTGTATGATACATAGGGAAGTCGTTGAGAGTAAATCCTAGGAGTTCTTAACACAAGGAAAAATGTTTTTCCCTGTTTTTCTTTATATGAGAAAACAGATGTTAGCTAAAGCTGTTGTGGTAATCATTTCACAATATACATCAAACCATCATGCTGTACGCCTTAAACTTATACAGTGATGTATGTTAATTATTTCTCAATACTGGGGTTGGGGGCGACAGTACACCAGCATTTGCTGAGAACTCTGCTCCACTGATACCACAGTTATTTTCTGAACTCCACATCATAGTTCCGTACGCAGACCCTATTTCCCTAATCATGGAAAACTATGATCTCACCACTAAAAATAAACAGCTAAGAACCAAAGAGGATAATTGCAATTGAAAGTGTCCTGAACAAAAATCAAGCTTTATATGATCTCAGTTTAATCATCTGCCCTGTCTTGTTCTTTTCCAGAATTATATATTTTCCAGTTTCATATTTTCTTTACCACTAATGTAGGTATATAGTTTCTTCCCTGCAAGGACATTAAGTAGTTTTTGAATTGTATAAATTTTCCTTTGAAAGCATTTTTTAAATATGAACTGTAGCTTTGTTTACTTGAATGCATTTGATTTGGATATCCAAGGATTTAAATCCTAAGGAATGCTCTGAGAAAATAAATAAATATAAATGTTGTCCTTAAGAGGCCAGTGATTATTTGGTACTGGATTCATCCTTAAACTATATTCTTCCTCAAGTACAGGGCACTTTATATAATGTATTTGAAAGCAATAAACTGAACTCGGGATGGAACAAAGTGATGGATTGTGTCTGGGGTTTTTGTGGTTTTATGGCTTTGGGTTTATAAGCAAATTTTGTTTTATGAAAACAACATGAAAAGGCCGTCATTGTTTATGATATTAAAGTCTAATGTAAAAAAATAATAATGTTTTCCAGCTTAATAAGCAGGCATTAAGCTTAGAAGCAGATCTAGTTCTACCAAACTCTCAGGATTCACTCCCAAAGTTGCTTTCATTCTCTACAAAAAGATCCAAAAAGTATTCGGAAACACAGAACAAAATATTTAAAGGTCCAGGCCAATATAATTGTTTCTAATGAATTTTTCTTTTACATTGGTTGTACATAATATTTGGTCATTGTGGTGAAATATGTGTTATTTCCTTTTGAATGGATCTCATTTCAACAAAATTGATTAAAATATGACTTAGAAGATTGATCGGGTAAATTTTTTAACACTAGTTCAGAAGATTCAATTATTGCAATCTCAAATTGGCTCTCATTGTTCAATAAACATTGACAAAATAATTAATTGAGAAGGTATGTACTCTACATTTTAAAGAACCTGTTATTTTTTTCTAAAATCATTTAATGATGACAATTTGGCTTTGTAACGAAACTGAAAATATTAATTCATTGAGAGATGAATCATCTCTCATCCAGTAAGCCAATAAGCAATATTTAAAGAATATTTTTCATCAAAATCTATTCAGTAAAAACACCCTCAAGAAAAGCAATGAATATATGACTATGAGTCTTAAAACAACAAAAAACAAAAAAAAATTTAACATGACCTTTATTAACGGAAGCATATATTTTAAAAAGTATTCCAGATAATTGCTAATCACATTTTAAAAATAAACATTAGATTAATACAGCCAAGGACACCTTAGAAATGAACAATTAGAGTTATTCAGATAATTCTGTCTTTGCCATGGACTAAAAATTTAAAATGACTTTTTTGTTCACATTTCAAATGGCTTTCTAACTTATAAACTCAAGGTGTGTTTGTCCCTCTCTGTGTGTGTAGAATCCTTCCTAAAGATGCCCCCAAAATACTACAATTTTAAAACCTTATTTATCAGTTCAAAGCTTTCTGCCACTTACCACTGTCTAGTGGATTACCAGTTCCTTGGAAAAACTTTATTCTTAGACTGCAACGTCCCTGTGGATGACTGTGGAAAGAGCCTTTGCTTTTTATTCCTAGAGGTTAATATAAGACATAAAATACTACTAGGTACTCAGAAACTGTTTATTGAATGAACAAAAAATTGATGAATTTTTTTAATCAATGAACATTGTTCTGAAATGTCCCTCTTTAAACTTGAAATGTATTATAACAGGTACTATAGAACAAAAGCAGAGCTGCTTTGGATTTTCATGAATTGGATATTTTCCCAAACCTAAGTAATAGGAATCCTGTCATGAAAACAGGAAGATAATAACAATACGTGTGACTTACTTGTAATAATTTTTTAAAAATATCTATTTCCTCTACTGCTATATAATTGTTGATGAGAATAGTCACCGTGTGAGATGTCACTGATAAATAGGCATTTGATAAGAAGCCTCACAAAAGTTGGCTTTAATTCTCAATACAAACTGTCAGGGTGGATACTATTATTATCAGCCCTACCTTACAGGTGAGGAACAAGAGAGGCCTCAACAGGTTAAGTAATTTGCTAGAGTTAATGCTGCTGGTGAGATGCAGAGAAGAGCCTCCCAGGTTTCCAGAACCTGTGTTCCATCCACTGAACTACCGTGTCTCTTGGTGCTCTGGAAGAATCTATATCTATGAATTTAATTTTACATAATTTCTCTTTCCAAGTGTACTTTAACATAATACCTTTTAAAGACAAAATTTCATTTTTAACTCATTTTGAATCATTCATTTACTCTTCCTTTAATCAGATTTGTCATCCAACTTTGTATTTCTATGTATCTTTTTAAAATTGTTGTAGGAACAGTAGAAGTAACTGTAATTATACTGTGTTGAAGCTGACTTTAAAAGTTATTATATAGGAATAGAAACATACACATCAAAGGCACTGGACTCGACATGAACCTTATTTTTCTTACTAGTGATTCCCACATCTCAACCAAATAATCTTCTACTTGAGCCCATGCACTAAAGCCTACCTACTCCCACTACACACTCAAATTTAGTGGTCAAAATAGCAAACATTTCACTCTTCACTTAATGTCTTTTTTTTTTTTCGAATTTTATTTGATTTATTTTTTTGATACAGCAGTTCTTATCAGTTATCTATTTTATACATACTAGTGTATATATGTCAATTCCAACATTTAATGTTTTTGAAATATGTCAATTACATATAAATTCAAACTGCTTGTAAATTGATGTATGCAGTTTTGCAAATATTCCAGTGAAAAAGCTTCCTTTCTGGCCAGGCTTTACCATTACATAAGAAAGGACCTCATGGTTTGCCTCTCTCAGTCCATCTGGGGTCTCTCCTCTGTGACTGCGTTTTAACCTTATTAGAGTTCATCACTAACGCGGTTTCTCTCTCACTTGAACCCAAATCAAAATCAGCTTAATGTCATGTTCCTGGTGACTCAGTATGAAAGAGGGACATGTCAAAAGATCTTATATTTGGGGGATCTTAGAAATTATTTTTTTCCTTTGACTTCTTTTAAATTTTTTTAGGTAATAACTTTTATTACTATCATTATTAGGTATACTACCTACTTATAAAAAGGCTTTGGGGAGATTTATGAAAAAAAAAAAAGAAAGAAAACCACTTAAACTCAATTAGAAGCGTCCTAAGTATCACAAGAAAACAGAATACGTAAGATTTAATTTCATATCAGTTCTGTATTCACATACGGGTAACCCCCGACTTACTAAGGAATAGAGCTCCAAAAGCTCATAGGCGAGTCAGTGGTCTGGACCTCACATTGAAATCTCCTATCAAAACAATATCATACAAGGTGACTACGTTTTCATACCAGCCCACAAAGCCCAATTCAACCCTGAATGCACTTCAGCTATGATACCAATAGTACCAACATGAAATCTGAGTCTAGGGAAGCTGGCTTGAAGACTCATGCCAAAGTGGAGAACAAGTCTTTATACAGTGAATTCATTCATTCAACAGACATTGAGTACCCAGAGGCTACAGAGTGTCAGTTTTACATGTTCTAATTCTGGAATTAAAGAGATCTGATCTTTAAATATTAACTGGAGATAAAATAATGCCTTAAAAGAAATTTAAAAAAAAAAAGAAATAAGATAGGTAAAGTCCTTGGCACGTAAAAGATTAACTAATTTTAGTTCCTTTCCTTCTTTCCCAAGGGACCAAAAAAGAAAAGGGGGGCCTTAGCTTTCTCTATTTAAATTCCTAAAGAAAGCCAACCTTAACTTCCAAACCCTCTTCTCTCTCTGTGGGCACTCCCATCTCCCTGACACCCGTCCTCCCAGGTCCTATGCCCCACGCCAGCCACCCTGGACTTCCCACTGTTCCAGGCCCTAAAAGCATCACCTCTCAACCCAACCTTGTCCTCATTCCTGCAGCCACTAATGTCCACCAGGTGCTAAAAGAAAAGCAGATGATATGAATTTAAAACAATTGCTTTTGGTAATTGACATTTATTTTTTAAGAAAAAGTCTGTCAATCCCAATGAATTTCTAATTAGTGTAATGTTTCAGACAGTGTAAGAGTGATGTAAAAGAATTCAGGAAGAGTATAATTGGAAGATGTCTGGGGACAGGGAGACAGCCATTCCTTTATTCCTTCAGAGTGAAGAAAATGCAATGAAGACTCATAGAGTTTTATGGAAACACAACTTCAAGTGGGCCCACATGCATTGGAATGTCCAAGAAGACTTCTATGTTGAAGGCCTTTCCTAGGATATAAGCCCCATGAGAGCAGGGATGTCATCTGTTCAAAGCAACCCTGAATCTCAAGGACCTAGAATAACTTCTGGTACATCGTCGGCACTGAATTGAAAAAATGTGGGAAAAAGAAAGGACATTGGCTTAAATTTAGACCTGACGAATGAGTAAAAATTAGCTGGGACACATGGGATTAGTAGAAGTGAAGTCCCTTAGGTAGAAAAGAGTAGGGCTCTTTGGCAAATTTAAAGAAGAAAACGGAGACTGTCAAGATGATGAGTCAGAAGCGCTAGGGGGAAAAGTAAGAAATGAATTTGGAGAGGTGGGCAGAGGACAGATCTGGCTGGGCCTTTCAGGATGCATAAGAATTTGAGACATTTTTTCAGAGACTGCCTAACTCCCTCATCTTGAGGCCCCAACTTGGACTGAATGTTCCACAACCACAACAGGTCTGATGCAGTGGCAGGGAGATTCTGGTGTGGGAGGCATGGAGGAAGAGTAGAAGCAGCCTCTGTATGTTAGGAAGATGAGTAACTCGAGCTATGACTTTAGAGCTACCATACCTGTACTAGAACACGTTGCTAATGAATAAATAGACCATGGATATTTGAGTCCTTTGCCTAAGGCTCTTCCATGAAGAAAAATCATACTTTGAGGCATTGTTTATAAGTTCAGACTGCTTGCTAGCTAGCCAAGCATGCTGGGATAGTTCATTGAAAGAAAAACCTGAAAAATGAAAACATTTTACTCCTGAATCTCTGTGTGTGTGTGTGTGTGTGTGTGTGTGAGAGAGAGAGAGAGAGAGAGAGAGAGAAGGCGAGAGGGAGAGGGCGAGAGACAGAGGGAGGGGGGAGAGAGAGAGAAGGGCAGAGAAAGAGAGACAGAGAGACAGAGAGAGGGAGAGAGAGGAAATTCTGTCAGGGGGCTGACTTTAAAAGAATGGAGGATTACACACTTCACTGTTCAAGGGTGACAGAGAGAAAACGAGGCTGGCACCAAGCAGGAAGCCCAATCCTGTCTGAATAAAACACTGCACATTTATGCAATCCCTGGTACCCGATCTTTTATCACAAACTATTTTGATTGCAAAGAGAGAAAAGCGCTAAGTAAAAATTATTTACTCTGGGTCTATTATGAAAAGAACAGATTAGCTCCCTAACACTTCGTTCTTTTTGAAGGTGTATTTTCTACCTTCCCGGTATGATTTATATTAATGAGAGGTTTAAAACAGGTTTTAACTTAAGAATGATTGCTGATGGTGAAGTGAGTAATTATACACCTTCTGACAGGACACGTGAATGGCTCATACAAGGGAACTGCATAACATGCCAAGCTAATCCTCCCTGCATAAAAAGGGAGAATACTTTGCAAGCTGGCCGATTTTAAGCTCCAGTTAACAAAAACCCTTTTTGTTGGAGCCTAAAACAAGAATGGGTTAACAAAAGCAAGGAGGAAAAAACTCTCATTTTTTCCCCTTCTTCACAAAATATAGTATTACAGGACTTAAAAGTTTTGAAAGGCCACGATGCAGCTGAAAGACCTGAGAAAGGGGCAAGGTCTGGGCCAACAACGACAAACTGAAAAGAACGCAAGGAAAACCAGAACCTCTTATCAGTAGGGAACATTATGATGTGATTCTAGTTTATTGTCGTTGTTGTTTTTTATTTTTAACGAGTTAGAGGTGTAGAGAGAGGGAAGGCGCCAACACTCTCTGGCTAGGTAGAGATGAAACGGGTTCATGGATGTTATAAAGGAAAAACCTTAAGCCATGGTGGGCGAGTCAACAGTGTGTGTGCCATTTCTGCATGGCTGCATTTTTCTCATACAAGAGCCACTTCTGGACAATAACAAGACCCCTAAAGCATCTGCTGAGGGATTACGACCCAGCTACACTGAGAAATGCTCAGTTAACACAGAGCGGCCGTGGGCTTAACTCTGTGCGTGCCTGGCCTGCCCACCACCGAACACACAAAATGCACGGTGGTCCTACATGCTGTCTGAAGAAGACACTCAGCTGTTGGCACCACTCACCCGCTCAGGGAAAGGCAAGGAAGAAATAAAAGCCACCACATTTACTCCACATAATGGGGATTGAGAAAAGGAAGACTGGAAGACAAAGGTTAGCAGGTGAAAAGAAAGGAAGCCCGGAGGTCCACTTAATGTCTTAGAGGGCTAGAGATCAAGTCTTAGTATTATATTCTTTTCTAAGATGGACATCACCTTAGAAAATTTCAAATTCGAAATTTAAGGAACAGAATCCTTATACTCCTCTTCTATGTCTCGTAAATGATTCCTAGAATCCTAAATTTTGACAAGTTCCTAAGATGAGTTGAACTATTCGTCCTACTTTACTTAAATATTTAGATGGATTCATTGGCCGCTGTGGTGTCTTCTGCACCTACAGGGGGCTATGATCACAGAAGTCAGGAATGCCCCCACCTACTTGCAGGGTCCCGGGACACAGAGCCCAGGGCTGCCAGGTCTCATCTAGCAAACTGACACGCCCAGCCGGACAGGTCAAGAGGGCAGGCCTGCCTCTGGTTCCTTCCTTCTGCTAACACATGCTGCATTTGCTCTTGACAGGATAGAGCAGAAAGTCTTCACTTTTTAAGAAAGCCAAGGCAAAGAACAGGAAGCTGAAGTTGTGGCATTTCCTAAACTAACTGTATTACTACTGCTCTTCAAAAGATCCTTTATACACATGTGGTTTAACCCTAAAGATAGTAAATCATGTTGAAATTGTGATATCCACACAAATATAGCTTTAAAATACTCTTTCCAAATGCAAATCATAAGTAAATCATTTCTATTCCTTCATGGGTAACTGCAAACTGAAATTTCTAGATGTGGAGGAATTTCTCAGAAAGTGATACCCAAACTTTTCATGAAAAACATTTAACAATTTACCATAAAGAGGTTTGGTAAAGTTTGAGGTTCAGCATTCAGCTCTTTTGCTGTTATTCTTTAATATCTGTTTGCAAACTGCATATATTGCAAGGTGAGCCTATATACAAGGCAGAATTAACTAGTACTGTGAGCTGAAATATTTCAGTTTAATTAGAGTCCATCAATTTTGATCCGAAATAATGAGCAGAGGACACTTTCGTCATCATTAGCACTCATTCCGATACTCAAAAGGAAAATTGTTCTGAAATGTATACATCTTCTTACATATATAAAGCATCTACTGATTATAATTACCAAAACAAAAGTCAAGGGCAATGCTTTTTTATTATGTTACATGTCAAGGAAAGATGCTTAGAGAACTTCTGTAACCCTTGGAAACACAGCATTGGAGCCTGGAGTCTTTTGACTCACTGACTCACCGTCAAACCTAGGAGAAATTATCCTGCAGTAAAATGTCAGAGGATTACTCTCTAGCTTGGATGGCAGAGAGATTCGAGTTCTCAGCGTCAGAAACATTACAAAATGCACGTGCCAGAAAAGTACATGCAATAAAAGTACTGGGAACAAGAACCTATTAACTGCAACATGTAAGAGAGAAACTACCGCTTGATGTAGCAGGATAAGAAGGAATGAGACTGGGGAGAAGAGGCATGCAGGGATATTATTAATCTATTTTTAAATTTTTGTTTCTTTATTCATACATTCATTAAAATTTTTTATTTAATTATTTTAAATCTTATTCAAATAAATTTAAACAAAATTTTATTTCTTAAACTGGGTGATGCATGCATGAGTTTGTTGAAACATTTATATTTTTGTATGTCTTAAATATTTCAAAATACATTTTTAAGAAACTGAACCAAGGGAATTAGAATAGGAATAATGAGGTGAAATCACCAGATCAAAGAATTGTAGGGAAAAAAGTAGCTTCAAGGATGTACACTTGGTCTCTTTGAACAGACCAAGAACAACCCAATATTTTCAACTTTAAATCCTTTACTATAATCGGGGTTCAGATGCGGCAGTCTTAGCATGCAGGCCTTCACAACTGGTAGGAGCTTAATAAATATATGTCTATTGATGATAATGATAATTTTACTCAAATAGGACATTACAGAGAATGTTAGATGATTGAAAATCAATGGAAAGAACAAATACTATGTCAGAAAAAACAACTTCACATACAGTGTAAGAGCCTCCAATGGAAACTTATAAGGAAGACTGGCAGACTGATTCTTTTGAGGAATTCCTAAAACAATGTTTTTGCAGATTTGCCTATTGAAGCTTTACCTTTACTGACCTTCTTTCCAATCCTGAGCTCTCTCTGAGTCTTCATACATGCAGTTTCCTCTTCCTGGAATACCACTGCCCTTCCCCTGGTTAACTTTTGTTTTTTTTCTTTTTTTAACATCTTTATTGGAGTATAATTGCTTTACAATGGTGTATTAGTTTCTGCTTTAAAACAAAGTGAATCAACTATACATATACATATATCCCCATATCTCCTCCCTCTTGCATCTCCCTCCCACCCTCCCTATCCCACCCCTCTAGGTGGTCACAAAGCACCGAGCTGATCTCCCTGTGCTATGCGGCTGCTTCCCACTAGCTATCTATTTGACATTTGGTAGTGTATATATGTCCATGCCACTCTCTCACTTCATCCCAGCTTACCCTTCCCCCTCCCAGCGTCCTCAAGTCCATTCTCTACATCTGCGTCTTTATTCCTGTCCTGCCCCTAGGTTCTTTAGAACCCTTTTTTTTTTTTTTTTTTTTTGATTCCATATATATGTGTTAGCATACGGTATTTGTTTTTCTCTTTCTAACTTACTTCACTCTGTATGACAGACTCTAGGCCCATCCTCTTCACTACAAATAACTCAATTTCGTTTCTTTTTATGGCTGAGTAATATTCCATTGTATATATGTGCCACATCTTCTTTATCTATTCATCTGTCGATGGACACTTAGGTTGCTTCCATGTCCTGGCTATTGTAAATAGAGCTGCAATGAACATTGTGGTACATGACTCTTTTGAATTATGGTTTTCTCAGGGTATATGCGCAGTAGTGGGATTGCTGGGTCATATAAAAATGTGGAATGCTTTACGAATTTGCATGTCGTCCTTGTGCAGGGGCCATGCTAATCGTCTCTGTATCATTCTAATTTTTTTAGTATATGTGCTGCCGAAGCGAGCACCACTGGTTAACTTTTATTCTGGCCACCTTCACTGATCTGGTGTATGCGTCTGTCTCTTTTTTGTCCCCATAAGATTCTATATTTCAACACCGTAACTTTCCCCATACTTTCATCAAACTTGATTGACTGTCTCCCTATATCCATACCCTACAGTTACTTGAGGTACTAATTTCCATAAAGCCAAGAACTGTGTCAGTCTTTTTCATCTTTGCATTTCCACTATCCATACTACTACTGAGTGGCTGGCTGAATGAACTCTATGACTATTCTAAAATCTTTCCACTTTTTTCTTCAAGTTAAAGGATACACAGAATGTTCTCATGTACAATATATTCATTCTCTAACACCAGGAAGTATATAGGTATGTAAATCTATGTGCATATCAATATATATGATTGTCAGATGAAAAGTTACACAGAACAAATAACTTTCTTATACAGCTTGACTGATATATACTAAGGTATGTATTGAACGTTGAAAGCAGCTGTTGACACTAGTTTTTTAGGAAATAATCACTAAGTCTCTACATTTTATTCCTTTAAATTCAAGCTCGGAAAAGTTAAAAAAAAAAAGATCTGGTGTTCATGGGATACCATTTAAAACTTGGGAGGCAGCCTGATAGAGTAGAATGCGTTCTGTATTTAGGAACTCAGTTCTTCTGGACTGCTCCTTACCTAGCTAGCCTAGGTGATTCCTTTAGTGTCAAAGGCCTCAGGTTCCTTATCTGTAAATGATTAGATTAGATAACAAGGGCAACAACCAATATTTATACAGCTTTCAGTTGATGACTTTGACATATGCTATCTCATCCTAAAAGACCCCTCTGGGTTTTCACAGGTGCTGTGATGTCAGTTTTACTCAAAACTATTAATTGGTTATATGCCATTTACCAAACTAAATCCAAGAAGTAAATTTGTTCAGATAATTAATTTCTTATTAAAAAAAAAAAAAAGCACTGTTGTACTGCAGTAGCTAGAATGACTTAAAATGTAATGTTGAATAACAATTAGGTGCTAAATCACCTTCAAAGAACCGGCTACCTTTTGTTTTGCTGCTCACCGGAAGCATCACTGGGCCCTGCCTGATGGTAAAGATCAAGGGGCTGGCTTTATTTGTCCAAGGAGAAAGAAGCAGTCACCTCTGCAGGAAGGGTTCTGTCAGAAAGAATGCCTGTCCCTACCAGACTGCACCACTTCTCCCCAAGGCTTGAACTTGAACTACTTAACTCTATAATACTCATAGAGTTTTTAATGTAATTACTACTGAAAGCTCAATGCATTTATTTAAACTCACATTAAAGAGTAAATGACTAATTTTATAATATTTCCCCAAAGCAGGTTTTGATAGAAGACAGGAGTCAGCACCGTGGGTGTCTGGCCTCCAGTATGAAGACTACACCGGGTATTTTTTAAACGCAAATTTAAACCATAAAAATAATACCATAGTAATCACTCTACCTCCATCTTGCATCCCTATAACAAAGCTTCTTCACAAAGATATACGTATACATTATAGATAACAATTCTACACGGAACTGCTCACTAACAGCTAAAGTAAACTGGTATCCTTATGAATGTAAGGTTCTCTGTACTGTTGATTGTAGCTACTGCTTTTGAATTTATTTCCCAAAATTGACTGACCACAAAATAAAACCATCTCTTTACAACTTCTCTTTTTCCTTATGTTTGCAGTCTCCAGAGGAAGACTCCATAATTTCATCTTGAGAACTTCCTTGTCAGTAATCGTTAGTGGTGGAGACAGAAATTAAAATTGATTATTTGAATTCTACAAGCTGCTTAGGCTCGTAATTATCATAAAACTATGTTATACCCAAAATGCCATCATCCTCTGGGAATGTGGGTGAGGGGTTTACGTGAAATAGTCCATTTATGTTTCTCCAGGTTTAGGCCAATGCATGTAGAGTTGTATGGAAACTTAAAAACACATTCTTCTCGGCTGGACTAACCAAGGCAGGAAGTCACTATCCTCTCTTAGTAGACCAAACAATTCTCACTTCATTGCTAGAATTAAATTCCAGAGAATTTTTTGGATTCTATTTAATGAATGAGGATATATTTTTCATGTGGTGTCATTGTTTTACTACTTCCCATGTTTATTTGGACAGATTCAAGCACTGGGTAGGAAATGTATTGGTTGGCAACTTCAGTTTTGGAAGAGAAAGTAAACACATGCTGATTAGCAAACAGTAAACTCTACTGTGTTTAATTTTGGCTTCTCTTAAAAAAAAAAAAAAAAAACAACACAAAAAAACCACTATTTGGTGTTGTGTTCCAAGTAGGAGCATTTGTCCCTAAGTTCTTTCCTAACCCCTTACTGGAGGGCTTCCAGAATTACTCTCATTTTTTTCCCTTCTTCCCCTAACACCAGTGGCAAACGCCAACATTATTTAAGAAAATACTTGTACATATGGTATCCTCCTAGCACAGATTTGCCATCCAGTTGAACAGTAGGGCCACTAACCCACACAAACTAAACTGCAAAATTATGAACTGCATAAACATAAACAATTATTTCCAGCTCTGATACATTCAAGGTAAAATCACACTTCAGAAAATCCCAGAAAGGCTATTGACTGAAAACTATCAGGTCTGAGAATTGAAGGTGGTAAATATGACAATAAGCTAGAATTTCAAATGCTCTCTTTAGAGCCAACTTCTTTCATTTATCTCATTCGCTTGCTTTACTACGGCCGCCAAATTACCCTTCAAATTTAAGTTTATCCTTAAGCTTATCCTTAGCTCTCTCCTTGTCTATCCTCAGAGGCTCATTACAAGCAATATCACCGAAAAAGTGTCCAGGAACAGCACATACACGGAAAATCCTGAGTAACTAAGATATATCCCTGCCCATCGGGCACAGACCCTTTTCATTATTTCAGAGCTCCGTTTCATAAAAGAAAATTCATGTTTGATCTTTTATTCCTCATGATTAAAGCTCACTTACCATTATTCAACTTCCCATGATGTCTCTGAGGTATGCAAAATGTTGTCCCCACTCATCAAATGGGAAAGCCAAGGCATCCAGAAGCTACATAACTTGCCAAATGGCCCAGTAGAAGAGGTACGCGCCATCTCTATCAGGTCTACATTGTTTATTCAACAGGCATTATTGTGAATCTGCCAGGTTCTGCATTGTGCTAGGTACTATACCTATGTTCTATTATGTCCTAGGCCCAGGCAAAAGAGTGCTAAATGATCGAAGTTCCAACCCACATGAGGCTAACAGCTGGTGGGGGTGAGAAGCAGTAAACCAGGAAACGGGTGAATATAAAATATGTCAGGGAGCTATAGGGCGAACAGTCAAGCAGAGTAAGGGAAAAGAGGCTTGGAGGAGGGAGCAATGGATAGAGTGGTGGGAGAAGGCCTCTCTGAGCATACCTCTGAATGAGGTGAGGGGACAAGCCCTGCAATGATCTGGGGAGAAAGGCTTCCCAGCAGCAAGAACAGGGAGAGCAAAGTGCTGGAGGAGTGGCGAGAAGGCCAGCGCTGCGGATGCTAAGAGAGCAGGTGGAGTGCGACCCGGGCAGGAGAGGGAGGCAGGGGCCAGGGCTTACAGCCCCGGGAAGTCACCATGAGATGGGGAGACTGCAAACACAAATGAGACTAAGCTAGAGAGAAAGAACGAGGGTGATGAGTTTGATACATAAACTCGTAATAAAACTGCACTGCATGAAAAGGAGGGCATGCTTCTCTCTGCCATCAGGTGGAGACTATATAAGCACAAACACATAGAATGGCCCCGGTCTGAATTTTTCACATGCTAGGAAACATTTTCACGCTGGCTGATCCCATCAAATACAAAGAAGTGGCTCAACAGCATCCAGTACCTAAGAGAGACCAAAAGCATTTCCTTCTGTAAAGCTCTGCAGCTGAGGGCTTACATCCGCCTGGTCCAATCAGTTCATTTCCAAACAAAGGTAGGAAATGGCTGCATCCTAGGATTTCATTGTGGGCTCATGAGTCAGTGCTTTGGAACTTGGTGTCTTTGGGAGTGAGTGTCTATTCTTCACGTCTCTTGCCACAGGGGGAAAAAGGTACAGATAAACAGTAACACAACTTCACCCTACTGAGATACGAATCTGTGGGCTTTTCCACCCCTTCTCAAAAATAAATGAATGAATGACCGAAATTCAGGTCCTTCTTGTTTTTTTCTTTCTCTCTCTCCTTTGTTTCCTAATTCCCAGCTCTCCCATGTGTTTCCTAAACAACATAAAGTCAACTGATGGTGAAAGTACACCACATGGTAATTATTTAAAGGCTGTTATGTTATACCATGAAGTTTAAAAGAAATTTATATTCTATAAAAGTGGCCAATAATGTATCCCATGACATAGGGATCTAAGAAATGAAAATTAAGAAATTTGTTGTAAAGAACAAAATGATTCCCCATAATTTAACCCAAAAGATTTGTGGTATTTTACTTTCAAAATGTTAGAACAGTAATTTAACTTTGAAAACTATTTTTTATAGAACAGTTGCAAAGAAAACAATATATAAATTGTAAGTGTAAAGTAAGCAAAGGAGAAAACAGTGTGTATGTGTGTGTGTGTGTGTGTGTGTGTATTTTAGGAATATTATTCTAAATAAAAAAAGCTTCAGAGGTATACTTAACCTACAGGCTATTTTCTTCAGGAAAAAGTATATTATAGTAACACCTGAATTGCCACAGCACTCCCATTTCTGATGAAAGTTATAGAAGGAACTATGTACTGTATCTGATCTAATAATAGAAGTCAGTTATTATCTATGATGGAAAAGGGGAAGAAAATAAGATGAGGAAACAAGGTTTCAATGAGAATGAGAAAGGGGTCCCTGGTCTAACATAAATATATATAAGCATATCAATCCAAACATCAGCCAAATTAATTTATAACGATATCCTTGTGATCAATGTGACATAACCACAAGAAACTTACATGATTATAGTGAGAAAGTTCAGAAACAGGGTATTTCCATCTAAGCAAAGTAAAAATTATTTTCAGGATATTGGAGAAATCTGGTGTTTTCTACTCAGGCAGAATGGATTATGAAAACAATAAAAAGAATCTCCAGAGAGACAGAGTGAAAGGAGAATATTACACTTCACTTTTCCAATGTGGAAATAAACTGAGAAAAATTGAGGGGCAAAGGTGAGAATGGAGAAAAAAAAAAGAAAAAAAGGAAAAATGTAATAATGAAACAGGACTATAGTTTTAGCTTATATTAGTTTTTATCCTTCCATTAAAAATTATACCTTAAAGTTCATTCCTCTTGACTATATTGCCAATTTCTCAAATAATACACCGGTAAAGTTCCAAAATCTCATTAGACATATAAATTACATGTATAAAGGTTCTTGTATAGCCTGTGGAAACATTTTAAACTTCTTGTGTAATATTATTTTCTTCAGCAAAATTGGGCCTAAAGTTTGGAAAAGTTCCTAGAGGGTGAAACATCCCCCCCCTCCCTTCTCTCTCTCTCTTTCTCTCTGGATAGTATTACCCTACTACATACCCAGCCATATATCTTTACACTCCAATTTCCTACCTATTCCCCTATCCATACATGTATAATGCTTCCATTTTGAAGCATATGGCTGGGGAGCCAAAAGAATTTAAATTGCCTTCAAAATGTGCATCGCATTATAAATGGTGTGAAAAAAGATCTCACTATTCAGCTCTCAACTTGGAGCATAAAGCAAAGAGGAAGCAACACAAGACTGCTTCAAACTTTATCCAAAAACTCAACAGCTTCACTTGTTTATAGAGGTACAAAAAGTATGCGACACAGTTTATAAAACAAGAACGGCGTACTGTATGCAAAAGTAAAGTTAAAAGCAAAGTATAGTAACAGCCCTATCTCGTTACAAACACTTGGCAGAGTGTCTAAAGTACCATGGTCAAAAACACGATACTGTCTGAGCTGAACTTCTGCCAGAAAGCACTCCCTAAGTCCAAGTCTCTTTAGCCATCATCACTACCTCATTTGGCAATCTCTCCCACGCCTCAGTTCATCTACTCAAAATTACTCCACAGAAACACAGAAAGCAGACAACCTCTCTAGCTATACAGGCTGTAAGTATCACAATGTGGTACCACTGGCAAGTGACAGTGTAAGATGCAGTTCTAAGGTTAGAAAGCCAGGACCAACTACACTGCATCCTCAAAGCTAATTTGCATACTAAGTTGAGCTGGGCTGTCTTAATTTTTGGTAATCCAGGGTTTCTTCCCTACTCTCACAGTAATTCCAAAGGGTCTTTCTGAAGCACAGCAGCTGAGAAAGAAGGCACATGGTAAGAATACACTCAGGCACCAAATATATTTTAGGCAAGTGAGGAGCAAATGTATTCAGAAGTAACCTGCCATTTAACCATTCCAGGCAGAGCTTTTGAATAATTCCAGATCATCAAAGACTGCAACCCTAGCTATATATGCATGGCATACCAGGCAATAACAAGGCTAGGGAAATGTCAAGACTTAGGTAGTAAGTAGATAAACAGAATATGTCAATACGGGCATCTACGTCTACACTTGGCATTTATAACGAAAAACATGGCAATGTATAAGACAAAAGTACAAATGTGGCAATGAAAAGATAAGTGATGGGAGAGAAAGAGCTGTATGAATTATTAATATTCTTTGGGCATGGTAGAACTAGCTTCCAAATTTTTCTTTAATTCACTTTTCTCCTAGCATATTAAATAATCCAAAAACACAGATATTCTGATCTTAAGTTTACAGCTTGTCATATTTCCTGGAAAATAAACAATAATTAACAAATTTCATCGTTGTCCACCCCTACCCCCTTCTCTTCAAGAAACTTTATACTTTGAAATGTAGATACATAAACTACTTTTGGATCAGGGCTCACAAATATGTTTCCAAAGGAATAATATGTACAGGTTAGTCTGGTATACACCAGACGTAAGAAAAAGCAAATTCACAACCAGAAATATCAGTATTCAACAGAAAAATATATTTTTAATTAAATCTCATTCTTCCTCTCCTTACAGATACAGAATCTAAGAAAACCAATCACAGGTATAAGTTTTTTGACTTTTACCTGAAAAAGAAAAATTCAATTTGACTCATGAATCTAGGTTTCCTATATACATAAGGTTACAAAGATAATAAGATGGTCATTTATAAACTGGCTTCTCTGAGTGGGCCACCTACCATATGCTGATATTCAACAAAAAGCATCTGTATGAAAAGACCAGAAAATTGCAAATGTAGAACTTACAAGGTAAACTAGGCAGAAAAAGGCTGCAAAGCCCAGGTCTCCAGCAGATGCTTAACACGTTAAGCCTCGATTACCAAAAACTTTACGAATTCTCAGTAAGCATAACCAGTGAGTCTTCACTTATCAAACCATTCTAAATGCAAAGTGAGCACATTACCTGCACATTGAAATAACTTATATGTTCTTTTCTCAGATATTAGAACATGCATGAGAGTACTAAAAACAAACTACAAATCTCCCCTCTCTCTAGAAGTCTTGAGAGTCTAAAGTTCGCGTTGTCATTTATCGTTTCCTACGCAAGCCTACAAGGATTTGGTCAGACTGACAAAAGTTATTAAGAAAAGTCCTGCAGGAAGAAATAGATCGAGGATTCAGATCACCCATGCCTAACCTTTTCGGGGCACCATGATCTCTCCCCTTGTGCTATACGTCAGAGACGTAGTGAAAGCCAAGTTTTAATTTAGAATTTAATAAAAATTGATTAAGCATCATGGAGCACAAACAAAGCTGCTCCACAAATCTTTCAGCCCTTTTTGTGCTAGGAAGAAAGCAAGCGCTGTCTGCTGAAGCAGATGACAGATGCTGGCTTAAAGATAAGTATTATTTATACTTCTGTACCAGATTTCTTCTTATGCATATCTTATCGTGCATGGGTATATGATCAACAAAGCAATTTTGTATCAGTCCGAGACGTTCGAGCGTACCCTGGCTCCATGGGAATGCGTTAAAGAGTTCAGGTCTAGGGTTCAATTAAACCAAGGCGGAGAGGGAAGAAAGTTTTGAAAGAAAACCAAGTATCAAGCTGGTTGTTATTTGAAATGTTCTTTCACACACAGGCTAATGAATATATATGCACTGAAAATAACTTTGTTCTGAACATATGCCTATGCATTTTAAATAAACGATGCATGTTGGAAAGATAAGAGGGTTTACCAAATCTAACCACATCAAGTTATCTCTATATTAAACTGCAGTTATTTGCACAGTATGTTGGTAAGAAGACAGCACCTTGAAAGAAATCCAGTACTTACATAAAGAGATCACGGATTTAACCAAGTTTGCGAATATTTTAGTCATCAAGTCTGCAGTTTAAAAACTTAAATCTCATTCTTTCTCTCTATATAGACACAGAAACTGTGAAAACCAATCACGTGATGAAAATTCCAAGAGGTTTTCTGACTTCTAACAGAGTGAGGATAGCCAATGATTAGAAAGAGGAGTAGAAACTATTTACCTTACCTTTTTAAAAAAGATCATATTCTGCATTATAAGGTGCTTGAAAGTGCAGAATCTGGCACGTGACTCCGAAACAAATGTAACCCAGAAAGAGAAGCCACCAGGTGGATAAAAAACAGCAATCACAGCTCTCTTGACCTTCCTTCTCTACCCCAATTCCTGACCCCTTCCAGGATCTAGATTAAGGGTAGGCTCTCATTTCGTTGCTTCTTTTTTTTTTTTTTTTGAGGGAAGATAAACTGGACATAAATGAGTCTTCAAGTGCAGCCAGAAAATCAATCTATGGTTAGATTCACCTAATTAAGGTTCAAAAGTCAAACAAATTAACAAACTTGTGTTTATCCATTTCTTTATATGGTATCGTATTGTCCTTCATTTCCCTTACCATATTCCTTCTAACAGTTCTTTCTGAGAAATCTCAACCTCACCTCAGATGGCCTGAAAGCTGGAGATACTCACCCACTCAAAGGCCAGGAAACCACAAGTGCTAAGGCTCGGGTGAGAGTAATTGTCTGGGTGAGCCCAGAACAGAATCCTTGCTGCTCAAAGGGGTCCTGCACAAGGACTAGGTGAAGCCACATCTACAGCTGCAAACATACACCAATGCTTCAACCTGACACCAACAGCAAAACTAAACTGTCTGGTTTCTTAGAAATTACTGCATAGATATCTCTTGAGAACTAGCAATGCACTAAAATAGGATACACAAATCAGTACTTTTATGTGGTAATACTAATCTGTCACACGCAATAATTTTTCTTTCCTGAATTATATATGAAAATACATCAATAGGAGTGCAGCAATTATGAGCCAATATTTTCAGGAATTACCATTGTGTACGTGTCTTAAGCATACAACGCTACATGAAATCACTAAACCACCTAACTGCTAAAAATATCCAGGTTTCTCTTTCCAATTAAATAATGCCCTTTACTATACACAAAGTCAGGTTGTAGGGGAAATGGTAGATAAGGGTTATTTTTACATGACCTTACAACAGAAAACAAAGTTAAAATATATACCACATATGTATAACTGCATCACTTCGTTGTACACCTGAAACTAACACAACATTGTAAATCAACTATACTTCAAAATATGTACGTGTGTGTGTAGATGTATATGTGTATGTGTGTGTGTATATATATATATATATATATATATATATATATATATATATAATACCATATACTAGTGCAATTGGATGGATATATTTTCAATCAGCTGATTTAAATGATAGAAGTTCAAAAAAATGTAAATCATCCACTTATCCTCTCACCCAAGTAAGAGAGAAAGAATTACATGTCTTTTGAGTTAACGGGGATGACTATAGTTAAGTTTTTTTGTTTGTTTGTTTGTTTCTTTGTTTTTTTAACATCTTTATTGGAGTATAATTCCTTTACAATGGTGTGTTAGTTTCTGCTTTATAACAAAGTGAATCAGTTATACATATACATATGTTCCCATATCTCTTCCCTCTTGCATCTCCCTCCCTCCCACCCTCCCTATCCCACCCCTCTAGGTGGTCACAAAGCACCGAGCTGATCTCCCTGTGCTATGCGGCTGCTTCCCACTAGCTATCTATTTTACGTTTGGTAGCGTATATATGTCCATGCCACTCTCTCACTTTGTCACAGCTTACTTACCCTTCCCCCTCCCCATATCCTCAAGTCCATTCTCTAGTAGGTCTGTGTCTTTATTCCCGTCTTGTCCCTAGGTTCTTCATGACCTTTTTTTTTTTTTTTCTTAGATTCCATATACAGTTAAGTTTTGCAGAAAACTTTAATCTCTATACTATCCTGCAGAATTCCTCCCTCCAAAAAGTAAAATAAAATAACTGCTTAGTATGCTCTGCAGTATTTGTAAGTTCGCAAAGCATGCCCAGTTCCAATACTCAGCTGTTTGGCCTTGGATAAATTATCCAACCTCTCAGTTTGAATTTGCAAGTCTGCTTAAGGATAACAGGCTTAAGGTTTGAATTAAATGAGATGTAGGAAAAGCATTTAGCAAAATACCTGGAACATAGCAAACACGGAGAAAACAGTTAAGTACTGTTATTATTATTCTTGCTGCTATTGTTCTTCTTACTATTAAAGAATTCATGATAAAACTCACTGGCCAGACAGGTCTAGCATGTGCCCCTTTTCTCATCTCTTTGATTCTATGACATTGAGCTGTCCTGATTCTCCGCCTACTTCTGGGACTTCTCACTTCCATTCTCCTTTGTTAATCCCAATGCTTCTACCATTTCCTTAAAAGTCAGCATTCCCCAAAGCTACATTCTTGGCCCACTTTCTCATCCTCTGCAGTGGCAATCAAACCCTTGGCTTCAAAGGTCTGAGATAACAACAAAGCTGTATTTTCATTTGTCTACCAGACATCACCACTTGGAATGTCCCTACGTAACCAAAAAACCAAACTCATTCTCTCACCTCCAAATTTTGCATCTTTCATGCTCCTTGTCTCTGTTGAGGGAACTGACATTTACCAAGATGACCAAGTTAGAAACCTCAGAGTCATCCCCAATTCCTCTTCCTATACCCATAGCATGTCCCCCCTTTCTATTCCTACCAACGCAGCCTCTTCCATGTCCTTGCTTCTCTCCTGATTTTCGCAGTAGCCCTAGTGCAGCTTGGTTGTCGTGTCCAACAAATATGAATAGAGCACCAGCGATGTGCCAAGCACTGTACACTTTGAATGCAA
The DNA here is from genome assembly GCF_028021215.1 of Eschrichtius robustus. Classification (NCBI taxonomy): domain Eukaryota; kingdom Metazoa; phylum Chordata; class Mammalia; order Artiodactyla; family Eschrichtiidae; genus Eschrichtius; species Eschrichtius robustus. The sequence continues at coordinate 64,118,822 of NC_090833.1, forward strand.
AACAGAACAGAACAAAACAGGAAAAAGAAAACCATACAAGCCCTTCTCTCAAGGTTCTTTGTGTCAAGCAGTGGGAAAGACTTGTAAACACATAATTATACTATGATGTTATACAAGCAATGATAGACTCACGTAAACTATAGAAGGAGGACACAAGAGGGAGAGACTATTCTATTTGGATAGGTCAGGAACACCTTTAGTGTGGAGACTGCTCCAGAACAATGTTTTGAGGGTGAATGGGAGTTTGGTGGGTACACAAATAGAGGGAAAGGCATTCTACGTGGCAGGAACAGCATGTGCTAGACCTCCAACTTTAGGCTCTCTAGCCTCCAAACCAACCTGTATGTTTTAAAACTGTGCCTGGCCAAAGCCCAGGTCTAACTATGATACTTCCCCTTTTCCATAAGACCTTCCAGGGCTTTCCACTGTTTCTAGAATAAAATCCAGATGGGCAGGTAACTGAGGGACTCCAAATTCTGATTCAATTAGCTGGGAGACAGCTCCCACTGGTCTCCATACCCCGTTCCTTGGGTACATCAGGTTTTGTCATATAGGACTGTGTCCCAGCCATCAGATAGCCTCTCTGCCCTATATCTTGGGAAATCCCATTTATCCTGTGATACCAAGATTCACTTTTCTGAAGCCTTCCCTGCCCAGCTGACCCTGGATTATTTCTTCCTCTGAGTTTTTAGACCCTTTGTTAATACCTCTATTTCTGTACATCTCACATCTGGATTTGTAGAGTGAATACCCACATGTTTGTCACATCATTTTCTAAAATCTGTTGCTCTAACTGGGAACTTCAATGAGTAATGGAAAATCACTTTACCCAAAATTAATAAATAAGTATCAGGAAATACCCTAGAGACTTCTCTGGCAGTCCAGTGGTTAAGACTCCATGCTTCCACTGTAGGGGGCCCTGCATGCTGCACGGCGTGGCCAAAAAAAAAAAAAAAAAAAAAGGAAATATCCCACGCCAAGCCCTCTTATTCAGTGCCATTAACAGACGTAAAGGGTTAGAGGGACATAGCATGCAGATGTGTGGTTCATATAAAACCACTAATATCCTACTGCTGTGGACTGAGCTGGGTCTCCCCCAAATTCATACGTTAAAGCCCTAAACCCTGATGTGGCTATATATCAAGACAGGGCCTTTATGGAGGTAATTAAGATTAAATGGCATCATATGGGTGGGGCCCTGATATGACAGGATTAGTGTCCTTGTAAGAAGAGGCCCTAGAGAGCTAAATCTCACCCTCTGACACATGAGGACACAGCAAGAAGGCGGCCGCCTGCAAGCCAGGCAGAGAGCTCTCACCAGAACCCGACCATACAGGCACCCTGATCTCTGACTTCCAGTCTCCAGAACCGTGAGAAAATAAATATCTGTTGTTTAAGCCACTCAAGCTCTGGTATTTTGTTATGGCAGCAGGACCTAAGACACATACCCTAGTCAAAAGAACTTGAGCAATCCAGGATTAAATGGTGGGATTGATTTTTCAAATGTCTGGTGTGATGCTCAGTATATATAACTTTTCAAGCAGACCAGTTAATCTCCCAACAGTAACAGTTTTGTCACCAGTTTACAGACAGAGAAGACTAAGGGTGTGAGGCCTTCCATGAGTCATCCAATAATCCAGGGAGAGCCGGTGCCCATACTGGAACAGAATTCTAAAGTCCTGGCTTTCAAAACCTTGTCCTGGAAGAGAAGCCTACTCTACGTCCACAGAAAAATGTGCCAGTAATCTAGGCATAAGTGGCACGGCTCTGCACTGCCTCAGGCCTGGAGGGCTACCTGACACGGCCTGGGCACTGTTGCAGGGCAACACGACAATCGGGGATCTGATGCCTCCAAAACATGGGCTTTGGAGTAGGAAAGCTGGGGGCTAAAGCCTGCCTCCACCACTGACTAGCTGTTTAGCTTCAAACCAGTTATACAATTTCACTAGATGTCAGTTTCCTAGTTTATTAAAGGAGAATTTTAATACTTACCTCGTAGGGTTATTGTGAATATCAGAAGTAAGATACAGAAGGATATAGCCCACTGCCTGACATACAGTCAAGACAATACTTAGCAGGTACCAAGCCTCGATGTCACCTCATCAACAATTTCACTCCCACCTAAACTAAAAGCAAGAATAGGTGATTTACCTCTTCTTACCTACAGTGGGATTTCTGCCTATTTGTTTGTTTGGTTTGGGTGTTGACTGTACACCATTTACTACTTCCTGGTAGTAACAGCAATAATTTTCCTCCGGGGGCCACTCACCGCCCCCAGTCTGAGATCATGTCCCTTAGGTGTCCTGCCTTCCTCCCCCTAGCTCCAAGAGCAGGCAGGCGAGTGGGCCTTGCCAATGACAATGCTGTACCAATTCAGTGACTGGCTCAGGGGGCTGGATGAGAGCCAGCCCAGGAACTTTTGCTGGAACTGTTGAGAAGGGACCACTTTCCTTCCCACTGGAGGTGCTCAGCTGATGGAAGGTAAACGTGCAGCTCTCCACCATGAAGGGGGAGCCTGCCCAAGAAGCAAGGTAACCAAGACAAGAGCGTCGGAAGGGAGTCAGAGAACCTTCCTTGTTACATCATCAGAGGACCTGAATCAAGCTACACCTGAGGATGCACTGAACTTTTCAGTTACATCAGGCAGTAACTTCCCTTTCTCGCTTCAGTCTGTATGACTTCAGTTCCTGACACTTACAATTAATATACAACCTGAACGCCAGCAAGAATCTGACACTTTTCAATGACCAAAAGGACCCCTGGAAGTAAACAGAGAGAAAAGTTAGGAAAGAGAGACAAAGCTACAGGCAGCATTTTTCAGGGAATGTCAATGGGCTATTACATACCTAAAAATGTTAGTTAAATTAGTGGATGAAACTATGGGAATGTCCATGTTAGTGTCAAGACAGCCTGAGACATTGGTTAACTTCTCATAACGTTTCAGCAGACAGGTTCTGGAAACCATGGGTATGCACTAAACTAGGCTGTCAGTGGCATTTTAATGACAGGGATAAAAACCCATAGGCTATCTTTAATTTAGTTCACTAAACTATAGCATTAATAATAATAGATGATTTTGTTAAATTCTCACTGTGTCAACCAAATGTTTCAAATTCAGTATTTCCAATCACATATAATATCTACTCTGGGGAGTAGAGATTATTATCCTCACTTTACTGATAAGGAAATTTAAGACTCAAAGAACTTAAGTCTACTGATCAAGTTGAAATAGTAAGTTGTGGAGCTGAGATTCAACCTCAGATCTAACTTCTTGATTTTCTTAAGTATTACCAAGAAATGGTATTACCCAGAAATTTCACTGGTATACAATAAGATCCTCTTGCTTTATGTCGTTCTGCCATCATTTGCCTCTTCATCAAACTATTTGACCATAATTCTTCATTCTGTGTTTAGTTTTGTGATCATCTGATTAGAGACATCTTTGTCTCCCACTAGACTAGCAACTCCCTGAGCGCTGGACAAGCACTGCTTTTGCTCTTCACTGTGTTATTGCCTGGTGAAAGCAGATGCTAAGGTAAGTAATGTTTAAAAAACAAAGGAGAGGGAAAAGAGAGGGAGGGAGGGAACAGAGTGGAGGGAGAAGGAAGGAGGAAAGAGGGAGGAGGCAAGAGGGAGGTGGGAGAAGAAAGGAAGGAGGAAGGGTAACCTACATCTCTGGACCACTCCTTCACCACCCCCAAGTCCATTCTTGGGATAAATGAGGGCCTGGCAACAGTGGTGATTCTGTCCCCACGCAAAGGGCTAGACAGACCATCCCTGGACCATGAAGGAATAGCATCAGGAATGTCAAAGTCTTGTGGGTATTTCCACTGGCTCACCCCCCAAACCACACTCGGCAGGAACAAACGCACTCAGACGTGTCACCTATTTGTAAACCCTTATTCAAAACCCCTGAGTCGCTTTCATCTTCTCTTGATAAGTCTTAGGATGACAAGCCAAATCAAAAACTCACTAAAATGTTCCGTTAACTATGCACCTGAGAGGCTATCACTCTCAATGTTTAGCTCTGCTGTGGAGGAGGGTTCTTTTGAAGCTATGGCCTATGGAGCATTCTTGTGCTGGGGGAAGGGAGACAAGAGGTGTGGGGACCAGGAAGAGTTCATCAAACAATATCTGAGCATATGTAATCCTTCCGTTCCCTTTATATAAATTCTCTGATGGACAATAATGTCCCCAGGTTGCTGATGTCACAAACCTCCTAAACATGAGAGAGGCATTGTACCATTCCTCAAGTATGGCTTTTTGGAAGAAAACATCAGAGTGGAGAAAGAATGAAAGCCGGGACCCAAGAGGAAGAAAGAAGTCCAGAACCTCAGCTTTTGCCATTAAGACTCCCAAATGTGGACCAAGATACACAATATATCACTGGAACTCCACTCCCACGATGGGCCACCACTGCTGCCATCTGACTATATAAGGGAGTATTGAAGTCCCGTCACAGAACTTTGGTGGCTAAGAGAGACTGTCACAGCCATCTGAAGAAAACAGAGTGTGCCTTCGGAAAATTACCAGGATAAAGCAAGATTAAACATACCACATTCATCACTGGGAGCACAACATATAGAATTATTTGATCAACCTGTTTAACTCTATCAATTGTATTTTAATTTAACTTTGTGAGAAAAGGAATAAAAGATACTAACGCATCACCTTTTCCAGAGAAAGATAAGCAGATAAGCACCTTGAGAAGTCAGGTTTATCCCCCAAAAGGGGTCTCTTTGGACTAGGACACACTGACTGCAAATACTTCCTTTCTTCTAGAATAGTCTGAATTATCAAGTTTTATTGGAAAGAACATGCATGGATACATCGATCATAATAAATAAATATTAAATGTTCATAGTTTTTCAAAGGCTTCTCTTAGGTAATATCTATTCCCAAGGGATGGCTGAAATGCAAATCTGACTTTTTGCATAATTAAAAAGGATGGTATTTTGCTTAAAAAAAAAAACAAACTAGAAACTTTAAGAAAAACTCATCCACTTGGCATTCCTTTGAAACATACACATAAAGAGCTTTACAGAGCTCCTCCTTGCCTATAGGTGTTTGTTGTGCAAGACAGGAATTCTGTGTGCAAGAACTGAATGAGGAATTGGAACCTTCCCTCCAAAGCTGTACCTAATTGCTTGCCATGATATATGGACAGCAGCTAAAGAGTTAATCTTTAGCAACTCTGCTCAAAAATCCTAATGGCAGACTGCCCATCATTCTTTTAGACAGAGCTTGTCAGGAAAACTAGGGCAGCTTGTCCAGCTCAGCAGTCAACTGATTACTAGTGAACTCAATGGGGCTCCCAGCCAACCCCTGAGATTGCTGCCAGGCCCTTGGGTATTCAAAGGCCAAGTTCCAATGTGGTTTACTTTGCCAGAATCACATGATGTCAGTGCTATTTTCTTCTGACCAGACTAACCAGTCATTCAGGTTCCTGCGAATGGTATCAGCGAGCGAGGCCGGCACTTCACTGGTAGAGGTCACAGAGACACGGAGGTGCTGGGCCTTGTCACCAGGGCCCAGGGGCCTCCGGAGCCTCCCGTGCAAGGGCAGCTGATCCGTTTGTCAGTCCCAGCGACCCAGATCCTGCACAGTGTCCTGTGCCCCGGAGTCCACTCCACGACCAGGAATGACTCAGGCTCCCTGGACAGGGGACACTTAGAGCCGAAAAACAAACAGGTCCAACTTTTATAAATAACCAGCTGGGTAGGAAAACAACAGAAAACAGGCCTTGGCTTTCACTCCTCTTACATTATTTGAGGTTTAATAGGCGAGCTGCACAAATTCTGTGGGATTTAGTCAGCTTTATCCACATGCGCCCACATTCCCTACATGGTAGTAAGGCATTAATTAATTTTTACATCTATCTGGAGATGTTTCAGTTGCTACAGGATTTGCAAGAGCGCATGCATCCAAGGGGTAGCCAGTTTTTAAAACTGTGGTTACCCTTATCTCTCAAAAAGAGAAACCATTTCACTCCCCAAAACACAAGGCAGAGAAATAAAAATGAGACCCACTTTTTAACCTTTCCTTCCTCTAGGAGAAAGTATAAGTGTCAGGAAGAGTAAAAGGGCTGGTATAGCCTGTGGACTTCCCTTTCAAAGTCTGGAATTTATTTCCCTATGTTTTAAGTACCTTAAACTATTTCCAATTTTCCTCTTTATTATTTCTTTCTTAGGGCACTGTGAGACCTATTTATGATTAATTCATTTTAAAAACTCATTTTTAAAGAGGTTAAGTCTGAAAATATTTTAAAAGTTAAAAATATTACACAAAGATTTTCTATTTTATCATGGTATTTAGCTTTTTCCATCCTTTCCCTTTCCTGTTGGTAAATAAAGCAGTAAAACTACTGAGAAAAAATATGCACTAATGTAAGAATTATGACCATTTTTAAACATCTACAATTTTTAAAACAAAACAGACACTGCTTCAGTTTTAACATGCAAAAGAAAAATAAAGAAAGATAATAATACCATTAACTGTACTATTAGCATTAAAGACAGTACATGTTTGATGAATGAATGAGTGAATGAATTCTCTATTATTCACTAATGGGTACATTCTTACTAAAAATTACCTTGGGGAAGCCTCTGAACAAAGTGACTGAGAAGAGGATTATGAAGACAAGGTGTCTTAAGGTTTACTAATGGACCCTGCCATGTTCCTTTCTGCCACAGCTTTGTTGTGGAGGCGGGCGGCAGTGGACGGCCTATCCATCTCCTTGCAGCAAAAGACTGCACCCATGACAACCACCTGTATTAAATCCAGGTAAACCTTTACAATCAAACGTCAATCTGTCAAGGAAGTTGCTCAGTGAGAAAAAACTGGAGAGGGAGGGTGAGAGGGAGACGGGAAGGAAGATCCTTAGGACAGAAGGAAGGAAAAGAGACCCCCCCCCCCCCCAAAATTATTTTTACATCAATGCGTCATAACTTTCCTTTATTCCATCCATGAAAAAAGTTTAAGGAGATTGGCCACAACTTCAAAATCGATGTGATCACCACTTATTCAATCAAAATCAGGTGCTATAGTTATCTTTCCCTGATGGTTATAGCTCATCTTTGACTATTCAACGTGTCTTTTGTCCTGGTCTTTCATTTCCTTCTCAGACGCATCATCACAGTATACCTCTAACATAACATCTTTAACGAACTAACAAATGTTTGAAAGAGAGAAGCTTGCTAGATACAAGTCCTTTGGTGCAAAGGGACTAAGGCAGTCACCACCAATTAGATTATAGCTGGATAATTTGACAGTTCTCAAGATGACTGTTTCAAGGAAGGCTGGAAATGTACAAAGAGAGAACAGCCTGTATGTGTGTCGTGTGTGCTTTTCTCTGACTAGGACAATACGCCCCAAAAAATCCCAGAAGGAGAAAACAGAAAGGGAAATTCTGATCCTTTTGACAGTGAAGAAATAACACACAAATAAAATGTTTTAAGTCAAGTTGTCTGAAATTCTCTTTTGAGAATAAGTAATATCCTGGGAGCTGCCTCCAGATATCTTTGAGGAGTTAGTACAGTAAGTACATATAGCTCAGGCCAAAGTTCAAAGCTCCCCGTGAGGTAACCAAACTGTATTTTTTCCCATATGGCCCCTGCTGCCCCATGCATAAGTTCTGTATTCCAGCCACACGGCATAACTGCTCCTGCATTTTCCTGCCCTTTGACTTTTCCTCATGCTGTTCACCTGGTCTAAACGCTGCCCACACACTTGACAAAACCCATGTCTTGGGATCAATTAAAAATACCACTTCTCTGGGTTTGGAGAAAAGGGAACCCTCCTATACTGTTGGTGGGAATGTAAATTGGTGCAGCCACTACGGAAAACAGAATGGAGGCTCCTTAAAGAACAAGAGTTACCATATGATCCAGCATGCCCACTCCTGGGCATATATCTGGAGAAAACTCTAATTCGAAAAGATACACGCACCCCAATGTTCGTAACAGCATTATTTACAATAGCCAAGACACAGAAGCAACCTAAATGTCCATCGACAGATGAATGGATAAAGAAGATGTGGTACGGATACATACAATGGAATACTACTCAGCCATAAAAAAGAATGGCATAATGCCATTTGCAGCAACATGGATGGACCTAGAGATTATCATACTAAGTGAAGTAAGTCAGACAGAGAAAGACAAATATCATATGATATCTCTTATATATAGAATCTAAAAAAATGATACAAATGAACTTATTTACAAAACAGAAACAGACTCGCAGACATAGAAAACAAATTTATGGTTACCAAAGGGGAAAGGGATGAGGGAGTAATAAATTAGGAGTTTGGGATTAGCAGATACAAACTACTATATACAAAATAGATAAACAACACGGACCTACTATACCGCCCAGGGAACTAGATTCAATATCTTGTAATAAACTATAATGGAAAAGAAACAAAAAAACACCACGTCTCCATAAGATGTTCCCTTCTCCCCCACAACCAGCGGAGACTCTCCACTACATCTCAGTAGCTCCCACATTTATACTTCTCTTAAAGACCAACACGACAGGGGTTTACATTACTTGCTGATCTACCTCTTCCACCCGACACAGCATATAAGCATGGAGACGTCCACCTTCAGGGACTTGCACTCTAATAATTGCTGATTGGAAGTGAACTGATGAGGCTCATTTATTTTACTGGACTCCAGTGCGTCAGTTCTGTAATAGCCGCCCAAAGGCCATCCACTCATCCAAAAGCCAACCTGCTGAAATACCAGTGTTTATAGTAACACACAGGTATCTGAGCTAAATAATTGAGTTATCAAAAGCTTATTAATGTCTCACCAAGAACAGAATTGGAATAAGGTACGTTTTGCTTTTTTTTTTTTTTTTTTTTAATGTTGTTTGGTTGGCCTTCTGTGTGCATGTGTGTGTAGGTGTGCGACATGTACGTGTATATGTGTCTGTTAACAGGCAGGGGCTAGAGGGCTAAGTGATAACATTGATCTTTTACCCCTCTTCAGTGAACTTCAGACAAAAACATTAAGTTACAACCCTCAGATCATTAGCATATGAAAGGACCGACCTTGTTTCCAAATTTGAAAATGAAATAAACTTAGCTGAACCAGGGGGAGTCAACTCCTGGGTACTTTCTGTTCTACAGCTGCAAGAGAATCTTGCCGAATGTGGTGACCATTCTGCCCCTAACAAATTAATGGCATATCCTTAGGGTAAAACCACATGGGGACTAAATCTCAATGGTAATACATACCAATGACTTTGAGCAACTAACCTTGCCTTGTTTTACTCTTCTCATGAAATGAACACATGGGCAGTGACTGGGGTGGGGGTGGGAGGTGATAACCTTCATGTTAACCAAGCATGATCTAAACATGCAGGGCATACTGATGACCAGGTAGAAGTGGTAAGAATCTAATATAATTAATGTGGACACGGATGTGCTCTGATTTCTTTAAAATACTTTATGGGTAGTAACAGATTAACCCTCCTAACATCCTTTAAAAGATAACAAAAATTACGATTCACTTTTACTGATGAAACAGTGGAGGGTAGAGAAGTTACACAAGGTCACTAAAAATTAACTTTAAACAATTCAGTTCACTGATGAGTCTTGGCGTGCTTTGTAGAGCACATAATAGACTATGAGGATGTCACACATGAGAAATGATCAAATGATGGTCTGACTGCCTTTTCAAAACCTCAAGTTCGACTCTATCCTGTTCAAGGTAGCTCCAGATTCCAGGGACCCTTTAGCCTCCCACCTCCACCCCCCCCGTCATGCTAATACGGACGTAGTGAACAACACAGATTCTGGAATCAAAGTACCTCGTCTACACCCACCACTCATCAGCTGTGTGATCTTGGAAAGTACCTTGACGTCTCTCTCATACGTAAAAGGAAGGTAATAATGGTACCTGCAGCCATATGGCTGTTGTGAGAATAAAATGAAACGTGCTATGTAGCTTCTGTTGTACCAAAAACATTCATTTTGACCTACCTTTTCCAGAAGCCTCAAACCAACAAAAATACCCATCAAACTCCAGAGAGGTTGAATTTGAGGGTAACAAAGTTCTTACTGAATTCCTGGTCTTAACAATCTGGGTTTTGATCTTTCATCTCCCACTAAAATGCAGTTACAGAGGGAAACAATGTGGCCAAAAATGTATTACCCACATACTCATTGTGCATGTTTAGAAATAAATACATTTCCTTCAAAATTTTAACTAGACAAGCTCCCCTCCTTAAGAAAGAAAATCTTTTCTTTAGTCCACACTCCCAATTTCATTGCTATAAATCAAGACGAAAACATACCAGGAGAATGAGATAGAAGGAAAAGAGAAAGACTCATAGAAAGATACAGAGAAACAGAAAGAAAAGAAAGGAAGATGAGTGAAATATAATATTCATATTCCTGCCTTGAGTCCACTAACTTCCAAAAAGAAAGAGAATGTGCCATACCATTAACACAGTTTAGAAGCACTAACCTGTTTGGCAACCACAGTTACAGAACCACGAGAATCAAGGTTACTTAATTGTCATGAGCTCATAAATTGGACCCAAGGTGACAAGAACAGTTGGGTGAGAGGGATCTGAGTTGAGGGTGACTTGCTCCAACATGGTACACATTACAGAGACCCTCTTCAAAAGCTGACGAGATAGACAGCATTCTCAGGCTAACTTCCAGACCTGCCTTCTAAAGAGAACCAGGAACTAACTAAGCTCCCACGGCTTGGTTTGACCTGGCTTTGCCTCTACCCCAGTTCTGAGGGGATTCTGCTCTGCCTCATCAGAACTGAGCAGAGCTGAGAGCACCTCGAGGAAGAGCCCAACTCCTAACAAAGCCTCAGTCACTTGTAGGGATGAGGCAGTTTTTCCTAATGGTTTAAGCACCAAGCGCTCCAAAGCCAGACCGCCCTGGTTCTAAACCTGACTGGGACACCTACTAGTTGTTTGGCCTTGAGCAAGTCAGTTCTATACAAAGCCTCAGGTTCCTCACTTATACAATGGGAATCAGTGCAAGGTTACTGCGAATAGTAAATGAGATGATACACGTGTATAACGGAGGCCAGTTCCAGAAGGTCGTGGACACGAGATGACTGCTGTGCCTTATTCCAGCTACTGCACAGCTGCAAAAGCGTGTGACACACCGGAGGCGGCTCTCTCACAAGCTGGCTATTAGACTGTGAATGCCCCAGGCCGGCAAAATCCAGCATCCCCAGTGCCTCAGTCGGGGTTAAATGAACAAGGAAGAAAACCTCAAAAATCTTTCGGTCATAAAGAGGTAATTCCAGGGATGACGTCTACAGAGCACCGTCTATGGTGTCTTTGTCTGAATTTATTAATACACGTAGGCAGAATTATTTGTCACAGTGCTAGAGAAAGATAAGATTTTTTTTAAAGGGACAATGGCTTTTTTAGAGCATTATATCACTATCTCCTATAATTAGGTTTTGTTTAATGCAACCGAGTAAACTGTCTGAAAAGTGTGGGCTTTTTTCCCCCCTCCATTTACGTTTTTAGTGGCGCTGGCTGTTGTTGTCAAGCATCTTGAGTGCTTTTTTATTGACATAGTAAGCTGTAAAAGAAGCTCTTTGATGACTCATTTTAGAATATAAATTCAATGGAAGCAAAGGTACCGCTTATCATTACTGAGAACTTTCATTCAGATCTTCTACTTTTATAACTGCTCTGATCTAACAGGGCAATTGATTCCAACATGCAATTTAACCAGCAGGCTGGTTAACCTTGGATGCTTATTAGTAAAGGAACAATGCTTTCAGAATTATGCTGAATAATTCAGCCCTTCCAGTCAAAGAGCTTTGCTGGTAGGTGAGAACAGGATGGCGTTTAAGTATCTGAGAACATTCTACCCATCTGGGGTACGTGGCCCTGTTCTGCTTCCGCCACAGAACAAGGAGGCAGCATAAAACTAGCCCATACTTCTTGGATGAACCCTGAGGAAGTCTCACGACTACATGCCTTGTGAATTCTCTTTCTGCTGCTGCTACCAGCAATATATTTTTGAGTTTGCCCCTGGATGTCTTACAGTGGAAGCCGTTCTAAATGAGAGTTTGCTGAACGTTGATGCGAACTAGGAAACTACTTTGAGCAACAGTCCCACTATTCCAGCTGTTTACTTTTCTGTTATACCTTCATTTCCTAAGCACTCTTTTTGGAAAGTTTTACACAGTGGCTTCATAAATCAGGTTAGTAAGGATGTCATTCCATTTTAAAGTACATCACATGGAAACATTATAATAACAGACACATATGCACCTGTCTATGTGCACATTCACACACACACTTGCTACACTTGAAATTGAACCCCAGGACTAACAAATATATCATCCCTAGCTCTTTTTACGACACCCTCTTTCTAGGATCTGCTTTCATTCAGGGGCGGCTATAGAATACCAGTGCTTCCCCAAACCAAGTTCTAAGATGCATGAACTATTCATAAAAGTTCTATAAGGAGAGAGGGAGAATTCTATAACCAAATTTGTCATTTTGCTGAGGACAAATTCGAACCACAGGCACGCAAGACTGAAAAGATTCAGTTAGGTATTGTATGAACCCGGCCAACAATTCAACAGCCATATCTCAGAGTGATTTTGTTGTTCTCTCTCTATTCATTGTTACACAGAAAGCTCATGAAGCTATGACATTGTTTCTTTGTTTAAAAAATAAAAGGCCACTGAAAGAAAAGCCAATTACTTGTGATGGTAATAGAAGTGAAGAGAAAGTGAAAAGGCCTACAGAAGTGGTGCTTCTTGCCCAAATACAGATACCTGGGGAAGAAATTATATTCCACAGAGCTACCTGTAAGTTTAGAAACTCATGATCATCCTTGGAAAAATCTCTCATAAATGTCAAGGGTCTATTATATATCAAAATGGTCTAAGTGTTTAGGCATCATGGAAATAAACTGGAGATAACTGTAGATGGCCCTGAACAAAATCCTATCTTACATATGATGGAGGAGAAATTTCTCACACAAGTGGGGGTCCATTGGCTTAGGCTCTAGAAAAAGGGGCCCAGGGGTACTGTGATATATTATGGTTGGAAGGGTCTTCTGTCTGAATGGTATTGATGGAAATCAGGTATTTTGAATTTGAGAACTGAGCATCCAATATCACCTCCAGATCGGTTCACACTGGTTCGAGTTTAGCTTTTGCAGAACAGCCTCTGATGACAGTTTCAAGTAGGAGGCTCCAAGGGAGCGCTCTCATGAACAAGGGCAGGACTGAACTGCTGGATCCTGACAGGACCCACAAGACACAGGAGTACGGAGCACAGGCAGCAGGAGTCAAAGTGCACTGACGTAAGTGAGGGCCCATGGACTTCAGAGACACGGATCCAGTTACTTCCAGACAGTGAAAGCTAAAGGCAATGAAGCCTGCAAGAGAGCCTTCTGGCCTCCTCCTGAACAGCTCCCCTGGGCGGCTCAGCGTCCGTGTGATTGCACCCAGGGCCCCACTCAGGGCTGACTACAGATCACCCCAGACATGAAGACACATTAAGAAATGTGTCCAAAGTCTTCCAAACAAAAATGCTTCCTTTTAAAAATCATGTAACTGTCCTTTTAATCCATGTTCTTATTTAATTTATACAGCTTTTATAAAACTCACTAGTTGCTTTCTAAAAAAAAAATTTTATTGGGCTCCTAGAAGGATGGTCTAACTTTTCCCCAAATCTCCCTAAATCTCAAGGTGCTTCAAATACTAGGGACTTTCCCCCCTTCTCTAGAGTTTTCATTTCCCATGGAAGACAGCCATTTAGAAAAGTCACTAGCATGCAGATACATGCTGTCAAGCTTTTCTGGCCACACAGCTAAGGCCACATGTAGGTGTGTGAGTGGAGAACATCTAGTACCAAGACTATAGCTGATTTCCACCTAGAGTGACCAGCAAAATATAGACTCTTGCAAGAGAGGTCAGACCCTGCCATCTGGAAGACCAATCACAGACTGATTGGCTTTAGACAGAGGTAACAGGCGGGTACATAATATAGCCCCATGGGACCTGCTCTTTCTAAACTTGTGGACAATCAGTTCAGAGAGCTACCCAGATAGTGACAAAAGGGAGCCTGTATCACTGATCCCTGTTTCTCCATCACAGTACATTTTGCCCTTTTAATGGCAAGGAACACTTGGGTATACTAGACTGGTGGGATCAAGGAGAGGAAAGGAAAAAAAAAAAAAAAAAAAAAAAAGCCAAGACAGCAGAACGTAAGACTAAAACGAAAACTTGATGAAGGGGAAGAAAGAAGGAACTCAAAGGCAGCCACATCTCAAACTTTTGTTTGAAAGTAACTGTAGACCATTCATATCACATGTCAGCCCTTAATGCCACCGCGGCCTCCTAAACACAGGCCACCGACCTGATGACATATTTCAACCCTGGCTTTGATGAAGAGGGTCAGTTTGGCACACAGGTGATTTCCTTGTAGATTAAGAACATTTACTTTCTTCCTGCTGGATCCCTCCCAGAGATACCATCAAACCTCTACCTACGCAATTAGTTTTCACAGGTGGCTGTTTTGCCTCCAGTAAAACTACTTTCTTTCTCCTTCTGCAAGTCAAAGCAGAGCGAATGCACATGAAAACATTTCAGATATGAAATAAACACTTTCAAAAAGGCAACTATGATGCAACGCACCGTTCCTGACTGACCCCAGTCATAGAATGAACTCCACACACCAGCTTCAAAGTTGGGAGGAATCATTTCTGGGAGAAGGGGCAGGAGGAGATTTGGAGGGGAGAGAGGGCAGGAGGAGGGGAAAGAAGGTTGGAGATAAGGAGAGGAAGAAAAGCCACAATTTATGCTGGTTCATCATCAAAAGGGGTTTTCCGAGGACTTTTCTCCTTTAGCAAACTCTTCCTGTTGGAAGTCTGTACTCACCATACACAGAACTGAGAGAGGGGGATAAAAAGATGCTCATACACGTGAACAGTAGTGGCTGATGAAGCGGTTGTGTGTTTGTTGGTTGGTTTTGTTCCTGTTGCACCAGGACACTTTCAACATGAAACTACCAAGTTGTGAGATGTGTTGTTTCTCTGGTCCTTTTTCTAGGAAAAAGCTCCAATTTTTGAGGCAGCCACTTCCAAAGAAAAAAAAAAATTCAATGTCGACATAAATCCCTTGAACTAAACATCTGTTTAAACTGTTTCTAGGTCAGGGGTCTAAAACTGTGAAACGCTAGGGGTGCAGACATGATTTCTTTCCCAAGGCCTCCAAGTGCTGTGGCCTGCACACATCCCGCAATATTGTTTAAACATCTGGCCTGCTTCCCCCAAAAGGAAAGGCCCTGATAGGGTGGGTTGCTGTGGCTTTTTATTTTAACCTATAACATGATTTTGTTACTTGTGCAGCCTCTAAATAAACTACTGTTAAACAAGGTTTTTTTTTTTTCCCCCTTTAATGTATTATTTAAATGTTTCAATGGCATTCTGAATGGCATAAGGGGGTCTGTTTCACAAAAGCTGCAAACTCAAGGATGATCATAAAGAAATGGTTGCCATCAGTTCTTCCCTGTGCAGGAGAATTCTTCCAGGATTTTTTCCCCCCATTATTCTCCCTCATTGCTCTGACAAAATAGAGCAGATACCCTGATCTTAAGTTAATTTCTATACCTGTATTTGTATATGGAAAAAAGACTTTAAAATATTAAAACATAAACTCATTCCAAAAATATGGGGGGCAAAGAGAGAAGAGGGATGCAGCTTCCCTTGTGGCCTGGCTCAAACTCCTGATATATATGGAATTCAGCACCGGTGACAGCAAAGGGAGCTGAGTGGCCATACACAGGTTTGCCACCCAGATTCCTCATATTTACAGCTCAAATCACCCAAAGAATTTGCCTTATGTATTCGTTATGGAGGACAATTATGGATCTCGGTGATTAAAGAGCTTAGGGAAAGCAAGAGGGAAAGTGAGCCCCAGACAAATGGAGCAGCCCATTCAGTGAAAGTGAAAGTGAACGGTGCAAACTAAGCCCAAATACCAGAGTTTGTGCTCAGGCTCTGGCAGCTACTCATCCCCCACCCGCTAGAAACTAGTATTGCTACTGTGTCATGTCTCTGCCCCTAAAACATACTGGAGGTAAAAAGGCAATCCTAGAAAACTCCCAGTTCAGTGAGAAAGAGTGATTTTGCTGATGTAGGGCAGAACAATAGTCCATGGTTGTCAAGTATCATAAAGGGATTAGAGTTGTGTTTTGACTTATTTTAATGTACAAAGGAAGAAGGGAGACAAACTTCAAAGGGTTTGCCTCTGGCCCAGACTTCCGGCCTTAGGGAAACAAATTTCCCAGTGAACATTATAGAAATATAGAAATGCTCATTTAAAAGTGACCAAAAAAAAAAAAAAATATATATATATATATATATATATATACCTTTCTACTAAGACTAGATATATGTTATATTACAAAAAGTCAAATGCTTTTTTCCTCCCTCTCTGCTACTAGGGGAGGTGGTCCATCACACACCACTGCCCAGTCAACAGCCATTCTTATATCCAGGGAAGGTTATTTCTATACTTAGGTCACTTTTTCAAAATTCAAAAGTATATGTCCAATAATGTTTTTAGGAATAAAGAAAGTAACTACAAGAGGTTAAATAATTATCAAAATAGAGAAACCAAAGGAACCCCTAATGTCTGTGTGCCTAGGAGCATTTAGGTGAGAAAAAGACATTTTACTATGGTTTCTCAGGAAAGTAAAAATAAACAGCGATGAGTTTTTATGTGTCTCAGGATTATCCAGTATATAAGACAAATATTTTCATTAATTATTCAAAGGCTGTGTTCTGCTATGTCTTCTGCTACAACACTATAGAGATACTCTTTCCTATGTCTTATTTTCGACAGACAGTATTTCTAGGAAATGGAGAAGAAAAGAATTTCAAACAGTCCTGAAAATATGAATTTTTAAATTCCAATCAGAGGTTGTTAGAGCCAATAAGAAACTTGAAAGGAAATCTGGGCTATCCCCCCACCTAAGGCAAAGTCACACCTAGAGCAACCTAAGCAGATAATCATCTAATCTAATTTAAAAATAAATCAGGTTCCATAAATTCCCTCCCTAACGCATTCCTGTGCCTAACACCCTTCTACTCACGAAATTCCTTTTCAAGTTACAGCCTAAGCACATTCAGTCATCATCAAGTGAATAAAAAGACAGATTTAGTGGATAACATGAGAAACTCTGTAAGATCAGTCATAAAAATTACTGGATCAGAACTGATTTATTTTGGCTAGGTATATGTGGGCCATCACAACAAAGTCCTTTGGATCAGGACTCAGAGCAAAGGCAGATGCTTCCCACTGTGGATTGGACATTATATCATATTTGCAACTAGGAATATCTATCTATCTATCTATCTATCTATCTATCTATCTATCTATCTATCTATCTACAAACCACAAATAGTACCCAGCTATGAGGGAGGTATTATGGACTTAATATTTGTGTACGCACCCTCCCTAAATTCATATGTTGAAGCCCCAAACCCCAATGTGACTATGTTTGGAGACGAGGTCTTTACGGAGGCAATTAAGCTTAAACAAGGTCACAAGGGTGGGGCCCTGATCCAAGAGGATTAGTGTCCTTATAAGAAGGGACACCAGAGATCTTTCTTGCTCTCTCTCTGCCCTGTGAGGACACCATGAGAAAGCAGCCACCTACAAGCCATGAAAAGAGGCCTCAGAATGAAAACTAACTTGCTGACACCTTGATCTTAGACATCTTGGCCTCTAGACCTGTGAGAAATAAATGTGTGTTGCTCATTCACACACATTTGGTAATGGCAGCCAAGGTGACTGAGACAGGAGGCACATCATGAACACCCTTATGTTGATGACATGTCCCTCTCTTTAGACACTCATTTGTCTTCCCCGACATCTCTGAGACAGCATTCCTCTCACATTTAGGATGACTCCTTCTAGTTTATTTTATTCATTTACCAAATGTGTATTGAGCACCAGCTATGTAGCAGGCATTGAGCTCCGTGCGAGATACCTTCGTGAATGAGTTTACAGGGCAGTGGGGAGAAAAAAAACAAATGAAGCAATTCTAATACTATGTGATAAGTCCTATGACAGGGAAGTACAAAGTGCTGTAAGAGCCCAAAGGAGAAGCTACCATCTCAGACAAGGGAGATCGACTTACTACAGTACAAAATGTTTCAGATGGGCCCTGAAGGATGAATGAGAACTAGTCAGCAAAAGGATGGGGAATGGGGGTTTTGGTCTGATGACAGTGTACCTACATGCCGTGCGCTGGGAGATGTGGGTTCCTCTCCCTTAGTCACTCACTGTAGACCTCCCTCAGGGGTCCATCTGCAGCCCTCAGATCTTCTCTAGAAACAATCTCTCCCTTAATAGCTCCGTTTACTTCCAAGTCTTCAATTATATTCAAATCTGAATTCCTAACCAGAACCCTCCTCTTGTGCTCTAGCACTCTTTTTAATTGACTGATCATCATTTCAGCAGGGCAGGTGACCAACAGCTTGTCTAAAATCTAAGTCTTTATCCCTTCCTCAGATCTGCTCTTCCTCTTGGATTGCCCATGTTTGCAAATAACCCCAGGCTTCTCCCAGTGGTGTAGCCATCTTCTCCTTCTCCTCCTCCTCCTCCCTTACCCTCCATGTCCATCCATCACCATGCTCCCTTTCCTCAATATCTCCAGAATGTGCAGTCAGGTCCCAAGCATCAGATTTGAAGACTAACCTATATTGATTTATTATTACAAATAATGACTTGACACTTCACTTAATCGAAAGCTGCAAAAATCCATGAATGAAAACGCAAAATCCAAGAGATAAAGGCAGACACGAAGTGGAAGTTGCTATCATAGAATCCAAACAGAGATAAACAGACAAATGAACACAAATGTTGAGCTCTGAGGTTTCTATCATACAGGGAAAAGAAGATGACGAGACTGACTACACAATTCTCATCATAGGATGAAAAGAGGCATGCCAACAAATCCGTTGCCTGGAAGGGATTTCTCAGAGACATAGAATACTAGGGCGTTGAACAAGGGAAATGGAACAACATAATAGGAAAAAGCAGGTTTTGTGAAATAAGCAAAGATCTTCTACATATGGATCTTTTACATATAAAATATTTCTTAAATATTTCACTTACAGTGAAGCCACATAAAGTTAAATCATGATTCTGCAAATTCAGTCTATACAGGAGTACAGTGAAATGTTTCTTATAGAGAGCTCTCTAACAATCATGAAAGCCTCACCTGTCCCTGAGACCATCTCTGTAAGTGCAAATGACTAGAAAGGATTTTTAACCAAAGCTATGTTCATAACTGAGGTCACAAATTAGTGCCAAACATACTAGGATACCAGACTACTTCTCATCTTTTCCTATTTCATTTCCTCAGCAAGGCTTTCCCAGAGGACCTTAGCTAACAAAGACGCCCCCCACACCCCAGTTTAATCTATATACTGACATCGTATCATTCTCTTTGTTTCCTCAGAGCAGTTACCACAATCTGAAACGACTTATTAACTTGTTGATTTGACCTGATCATTCTTCCCCAACAGAAGGTAAACTCCCTGAGGGCAGAGCTCATGTTTGTCTTGTTCACAATTATATCCACAGCCCTCAGAAGTACCACTGGTTTGCAGCAGGTGCGCAATTAAAATTTTTTTAATTACTGAAACGAATAAGGATGTAGTCTATGCTTTCTGTTTTAAATCTTTGTATGCTGTACCCCGTACATATGGAAAAGACAAAGATAATATTTTATATGAAAATTTTAAAGCCTGGCTTAAAAGGTCCTCTTCCCTGACTCCATTTTCTCCCTTCTCCACTCCATCTTCCATTTTGCTGTCAGAGTTGCCATCTATAAGACAATCTAATTATAACTGCTCCAAGATTCGTGAAGAGCTACCCACTGGCAACTCTTCACAGTCGCAACTGAAGCCCTCAGCAACCCGAATCTTTCAGCCTAGTCTTTTACGAGTCTCTTCACTCTTCCCACACAAGTGAAATCTACTCACTGTCCCACTGGTCATTCATGTCCCACAATCACCAACATGCCCGTACCCATCCCCAATGACTTACCTTTCCTTGTGCTAATCCCAGCATCCAGGAGCCCCACTCCTCACATTCCTGTCTGAGGAAACTGTACTCATCTTTCTAGCTCATTTCTTAAGTCACAAGAGCCTTCTCTGGATTCTTGTGAATTACTAAGTCCCTCCTCTCTACTCCAATAGTACTTTTTACCTGTCTGTATGGCATTGTCTACCATCTGTTCTATACGATTTAGGTGGTTAGTTTTATGTTTCTGTTTCCATAACTAGATTAGATTATGAACTCCCTGAGAACAAGGACCAACACTTTATTGATCTTCATATTTCCCCAATCTTTAGCACACTGCTAGGCATATGGTAGGCACTCAACAAATGTTCGTTGAACTTAACATCTGCATAATTAGAACAACTCAAGAGGCATTAATGGTGACTGCTCTGGATTTCAGTTTTACACAGTTGAAGGCCTGGGTGCAGCACCACCATTTACTAGATTAGCTGCTGGATTTCAATTTTGAACAGTTGAAGGCCTAGGCACAGGGAAACCATTTACTATATTAGAAGTGTATGAATGTCCACTTTACTAGCTTACAGTATCATATTAGTAATTGTTGCATGTAGTTCTGTTGCAGAAAAATTATTTACGTTCCAGTACACAAATACGCATTTTTTCCTAACAATGACTCATGTTACAAGATGCTCTACTATATTAAAAACATTTTTAGAGACTCCGTCCGTAGACCGAACTTTTACTTTTTTAATCTGACATCACATATAACACTATATCTCATTCTGTGCAGATTTAAAATGATTCAGGGACTTTTTCAGCCGCATTTGCTGATAAAAAGACAAATTTTTCAAATTCGGCATCAAATGTAAAACTAGTTTTTTTCCCTCTCTTTTTTAAGATTACAGAATTCTGAAAACCTTACATTTGAAGAAGTTTAATAACTCTAAGTACTCGGTTGAGAACTAAAATTGTGCCACTTCTTCACTGCTTTCAGTACTGCTCCCCCACCAAGATTAAGTTTGCCAAATTACCACATCATTTCCAAAAGTACTAACAATCAACAGAGAGGGCAATGAAGGAATTCGCCCATATGCATCTGTCAGGCTATTGAGTGATAAAGCATACAGGCTGAGAGAATGGTATTGAGACATATGTGTTCTTACCATCTGCACATGGTGCAGCAATGCATTTCACACATATGACACACCTGAAGCCTAATTTTGCATATGAAGAAGAAAAGCATTCATGCCAACTCTCAGCACAACTCACGTCATATCGGTTTCACAATTGGTGGCTTTATGTCACTTTATGTTCCATATGCCTGTATGTCCAAAATATTTTTCCTTGTGACAAATGATCAAGACATAGAATCAGGTATCTTTTTTAATCAGAGAGGATACTGGCTTTAATCTTATGCTAACAAAATCTCAGTCACACTAAAACAGAGTATTTGGAGACAGATTTGTTTGCCTTCTCAGAACTAGTTAATTTCTACTTTAATCATACCTCAGAAGACTAAAGAAAGGAAAGGAAATTGAACTGCATAAAAAAACAAAGTGGCAAGCTATGTATATTAATTTTACATTAGATATTTTGGAAGGGCAATTCATTATTTATACAGGTGTTACCTGACCTCTGTCCAGGGAGTTATTCATTTTAACCTATTAATAAGCACACTATAAACAACAATGAAAGTTACGTGACCTTACACAGCTGTCTCCAGCCACTGTACTTCCATCGTTAAGGAAACTGTTAGATGACCCTGTTGTCAGAACACACTAAATCTGTCTGAATAAGGGAAAACAAGACTTTTTCTCCAAAGGATAAAGCAAAAATCCTGGGCAGAGTTGCTGCTCCCACTGTACAGTTACCCTTGTTATTTATCATTTATTATTTACCTATGTTTTTCGTATAAGCATTACAGGAAGCTTTTATGCTTCTTGTGGCACATAATCAGTTGCTTATTGCCAAGGGAAAGACTTCTTCCCCAGAAAGACAATCTGCGCACACACTAATTTGAAAGACAGGATAGGAGCTGCAAGTGTTTTAATAGCCCATTATCAAAAATTATCCCTTGGCTATAAAATCCCCAGACCATTGGCTTGAGATCAGCTCAAAGAAAAATGAGATTACAGAATTTAATCTAGTGAAGGGGAGTGAGAGATGAGTTTTAAAAAGCCTTAGATCACCAAAAAAAGAAAGAAAAAAAAAAAAGACAGCAGACAGAACCGAGATCAGCTTAGATTAAACCTTCCACATGTCTACCTCATACAAATCTGACATGTTCCAAGATTGATCTTAATTTTTAAAAGTATGCTGTTACTTTGCAACATTTTAATAAAGAGTGGGTAAGGTTCAGAAAAAAATTATATGGTGAGGTGACAGGAAACAAAACAGCATTTTGTCTTAAATTTGCACAATCTAATTTATAGCAATAAAGCAGAACCTATGAGTTCTGGTAAATGTCAGGGCTGTCATGTCCATTACATATGTGGGTAGGTATGAAGCAGAGTCTCCGTAGGCCCTTCAAAAATTGCACACAGCCGCACTAATGCAAACCAGAAGTCTCAGGCTGCTGGATGAACACTCGGATTCATTCCCATGTGGATATTTAGAGAGGGTGCCCTCCAACCCCACCCCATCCTCATTTATGTACATTTCAAGAGACCAACAGGAGGCCATAACCATGGAGGTGGCTCGTGAGAAGACAACTCCCACCCCAACAAAATCTGGCCCAACCCCTGTAAAGCAAGCAAGAGTCCTGTAGAACCTCCCTCTCCCCCCCTCCAACCTCTGCACTCTTACATCTCCTCCCCCTTCTCCTCCCCCCTCCCCTCCCCGCAAGCATCTGCCTTGCCCAATCTCGCCTGGGCCAGCTCCAATAACAACATCTGCTTGGCAGCTTTTCAAGCCCACGGATAGTTATCTAACTGAGGCTTTTGTGCTGTACTGTTTATTCTATGTGAAGAAATGCCTCCTTAGTTGAAAGAGTACTTTAGAAAAACTGTGCAGCTATTAGCAAGTGAAGCACAAGGCTAATAACCCCCACCTGCTCATCAAATTAATTATGACATCTGAGTCATTATAACTCAGAAAGAAAACACGACTGCAGATTTGTCACATGTAGGAATAAACATGTATTAGGACCAGAAAAAAAAAAAATCAGACCGAGAGACTCAGCTGGACAAAACACATGCTTCCACCTTGCAGAAACTGGAAATATGGATCCTATCTTCCCAAGTGAACTGATGAAAAAGGATGAGTGGTTGGCCAGACAGCCACACTAATGTTAAATGAAGCAACATGAGATAAAGTCAGGGAATATGGAACCTCAAGGAGAACACTTAAGGAGTCAATAATAATTTCTTTAAACAAACCAAAACACAATACAAAGCCATCTCACCAAAGAAACTATGCTGTTCAAAATGAATGTGACCCCCTGTCACTTGGTCCATCTTAAGTATATTCGCAAGGACCCAGGAGAGAGAATTCTTTCCCCTAGGTACAGAAGGATATTTTAGCAATGCTAATAATAGTCTAGGAAGAAAATACATTCAAGATGAAAATAAAAACTTGTCATGAAGCTATTTAGCATTTCCTAGTTTTATGAGTGCATAAAACTAGCATTGTCAAAAGGCAAATTCTGTTCAGTAGCCATAAAAAATATTAAAATTTAAAGTCAGATATTTAACATCATATCTCATAGTCAATAGTGTTTTGCTAATATTTCATAGTATTGAAAGTGGCAAGTTTTCAGTATATTTTTTCAATAAACTTAAAATAGCTAGCAATCTCTTATTCGTTCTATATATTTCTGGCATTTGGAATGATAACATATCTTTTAAAATATCTTATCCCCAAATTTTGAATGTTTTTAATCGTGATTTAGAATACAAGTAAATCTTAACAAAAGTAAAACTTTCAAATAGAACATGATTTAATAGATGATGACCCAACCAATACAGCCATGACATATTCTTTGTCATTATTTCAAAAGAAATAAAATTCTGAAAAAACATTTGCATGAAGCACAATAAAAAGCACTCCCACTTAAATACTGGCAACTATAAATGTAAAGCCTTTTCACCTTTCTGCGGTATCTTTACTACCGAAAGAACTTTTTTTATATTTGTGGAGTCCTTGTGTTGCCTATCAGAAAACACGAATCCTTCTTTAAAAGCATATTACTACTTTGCTAAATGATATCAGCCTACTACATTTTATAGTCTACCTCTAGGAAAGTCATCCCATTATAACAACAGCTATAACCAGCTCTGGCAAATACAGTTCTTCTCATTCTGTTTTATAAGAAGCAAAACCCACAGAAGAGTTCATTTTAACACAGAACACATTAAATTTATAAATCCTTTGAGGTTTAATATAAAATGAAAGCAAGTCTCAGGAAGCAATACAATTCGTTTTTTTTTCTCTCTCTCTCTCAGTAAAACAATTTTGTATCAGAGTCCAGCGCTGAGTTGATTTATGTAAATGTGTTACTTAACCTCAACTTAAGATATAAATCCAGAGCAAACATAACAATGGCAATCCTGACACTCTACTTTGCCAAATCAGAAGATTTAGTCAGCCTAGACTAAAAATGAATTAAGATTATATGGAGAGTGTCAGTCCTAAGTCAAGAAAACATGCACAGCCAGAGCAGGCCAGGGAGATCACTCATTAAGTAGTCAGCGATGTTACAGAGCAGTTGCATGTCTGGGAAAACACGTTCCCAGTTTTAAACTCCACAGCAAATCAAGGCAATCTTTTTAAATGGGTGCATTTTCTGTTTTTTCCACATCATCAATCCTGAAAAGAACCTCGGGTCTCTGTTTATTATCCGCATAACTGTCCACATGTTGAGCTGGAATAGGACCTGCATCCTTAAAGGTAACATGGGCCAGAGCCCCAGGTGGAGAGATGCACTCAGGGCTAGGAGGAGTTAATGCCTCCCTCCTGAAAATAATCTCCAAGTTGCTTTTTAACAACTGCTTCCCACAATTATCAAATTCCTTTACCGTGACAGGTAACAGCTACAGATCCCAAAGAAGTATGATTGTGGACTCTCCAGCAGCAGATTTGTCTGTGTCTCCTGAGACACAGACACACACACACACACACACACACACACACACACACACACACACACACACACACACAAGTTACAGCCATGCTGGTCAGGCATGCTGTACAGAAGTCTGTCTGGCCAGGCCTGAAAAGTCAATACATTATTTTGTGAAAAATATCCTTAGCAAGTATCAGTACTTGTTGTCGGTTGGCCTTTGCAAATTCTAAAGGCACACCAGAAAGAGGGCTACAGAAACCCCAGCAGTTCCCAGATCATACACAGTACAGGGATTCTCGTAGCCACTTAATCTCAGCACGCATCTCCACCCCTACTTCCTTCCCAATGGTATGTGGTCTTGAAAACACAAATGTTCACGTTTCCTGAAGCTAAGCTGCAAAGGAAAAGTCCCCTCCCAAGAGGCTGAGCTGTAGGCCCTTAGTGCCCCTGAAATTGTTCACTCCAGTACAACATGATGTGACACTCACCACAATTAGCCACAGGGAAACAGTCTTTTTTTCACCTCTGATGTCATATAATAGATAAATCCATGATTTGAGATTGTATCAGTGAGCCATGTTATCTACAAACAAAGTATTTTAGGAAGAGTTTAAGAGGGCCACATTATTGCAAGGCTAATAACTTAAAGTGTCTAAGGGGCTGGGGTTCCTCTAAATCTCATCTTGAGATACTCTTGGTTGAAGAGTAGAAAATGACAGATGCAAATGATTTTTCAGAAATTAGACATTTTCACTGGTAGTTCTTCATTCTACGTAATCCTTTCTTCTCTCATTCTCTACCCCTTCTCTGGCTGGCATTTTTCTTCCCTGTGTGCATACACACGCGCACACGCGCGCACACACACACACACACACACACACACACACACACAGGAAGACAGCCATTAATATTAAGAACAGTCTTCTGTAATGTTTTTCAGAATTTCTCAGGGGCTTAGGAGGGCTGCAGCCTTGCCAAAATTACAAGCTTTCCTCTAGTCAGAAGGGATGTCTTTTCAAAGCCCAGCCCTCATTTTTCAGTCTGATGTAAGTAAATTTACCTCTGTGTGCTGAGCTGAGCAGCTTTTCTTTGTCGTTTTTGTTTTTCTAATAGCTGCTGCTCTGGCAGAGCTATTCATTTCAAAGGGAAGTTAGAAGCATTCTTCACTCTTCCCCTTTTAGATTATTTGCAGTTACTGACTCTTCTGAAATCTTAGATCGGAACAGAAACCTAAAGCGTAGCACCATTTGAATGCAGCAAATCACCAGCTTTCCTGGGGTCACATTTCTCTAGAACAAGTATTCAACATGAGGCATAAGAATTAAGTCTAAATAGGTTAAAATTCACAAAATAAACAGGGAGGAGTATCTGTTTTAAAAAATGGTTCTCCTCCATTCTGATAGCATGTTGAAGGATAATAATCTTTTGGAAACATTGTTGAAGCGCCACACAAGAGGTGGCAGAGTTTTGTTTGTTTTTTAGCGAAATTAACTTATTTCTTGAGAAAATCAAGTCAGCTGCACAGAGACAGCTAACTTTTGGAAACATTGTTTAGGCAACCAGTAAGAGACAGTGAAGTTCTGTTTTTCAGTTGATTTATTTCAAGAAAAAGTCAAATCAACAGTCCCAGGCCACTAATCTGATAAAATCTATGATTAAATCCAGTGGATGAACCATCGGCTTAAAGTTCTTAATCTGTCCCTGCCTCAATCTATCCAATGGACCTTAGTTCACACAATGTTGGACAACACTGTTGGTCCTTTTGCTAAGGGTTTACATGGAGTGGGCCAAGATGGCCTCCCTGAATGCACCGAGGTCTGTAAATTCTCCATCGGTGTCACACATTTAAATGAGTAATCCAGAGTGCATTACCTTTCTGGTTACCTCCTGTTAAGTTCTTCTTTGTCAATCAGCATGCACCTCCTTTAATGAACACACTTGGGTTAACGATGGTTTTGGGGTCTTCGTAATTGTCAATCTCGAAGTCATAGTAAGAGATAACAGTAAAGGGATATCAGTGCCCTTGGACAACATACATGGAGCCCTGGTGGGGGGACCCTGCCAGGCCAGAAAGACTCTCATGACTACCTCCTGAGTCATCCTATTCACCAGCATTGCCTTGAAGAATAACGAACATGTATGTAAGTGAAAACCCTTTTACACACTGGGGATTAAGGCTTCAGCATCTTTATTTCCTCGTTGTGCATATTTATCTGAAAGGTCATGAGTATGGTCCTCTCCTTCATTGCATGCTAAGAAACTGATGCAAAACAGCCTGCAGGAAAGGGGAAAGACTCTACCTTCCCAGGGCAATTTTCAAATGTCACTACAAATAGATAAAGCAGTGAGAACCAACTCCTTCTTCCCCTCCTTTCCCCATGCCCCTCCTTTCTTTTGTTTTTTACTTTTGCGTGAATTCAGTCACCTTAATCTATCTAATTCTATTATGCTTAATGAAGCCAAAAGACTAAAAGTTGTTGCTGTTCAAACCCCTACCAGTATACCACAAACTTCCTTGAAACTAGGAAGAAAAAAAAAGAACTCATACTGAGAGAAGACTCTCTCAACCGTATACAGTAGCTCAACCAATTACCAATTTGCATCTGTAATGTGAGAAGATGCTTACAAAGAATTACATGGTCAGGTACTTCATATTCATTTTTCTGTTGTTTTTTAATTAAGCCCAAAAGTTCTAGATTTACCATACTCAACTTTTGAGTATGAGATGGAGAGCCCAGCATTGATATTCTTTGGACTTGAGCCATTTAAAATGTAATGGAAAAAACAGTTGGGGAAGGATCCCATACTTAAGCCCAGCTCTCGACTACCTGTTGGGTGACGACTTAATGGTTCTCAGCTGTAGAATGGGGACAATATCTACCTCACCCAATTGAGATAAATATTAAATAAGATACTGTAAATAAAAGACAAAAGTGTAAGTAATTTATAAAGTATACTTTAAGCCCTTAATAAGGAAATACATTAACATAATCCACATGCAATTACCTTCACAACAGTATGGCTTGCAATTCAAGGGATAAAGGGAGATGAATGACTGAAAGGGATGGATCGGAGAAGGCTGAGAGGTAGTGTCCAGGGCATTATTTGTGGAGTCAGACAGGCTTCAGATTAATCCTGCCTTTGCCACCTCCTAGCTGTGTGACTTTGGGAAGCTTATTTTAAACCCTTTGGACTCCCATTTCCTCTTCTTTAAATGAGGAATAATAATGTCTCTCTTGTAAAAGAAGCTGGAATGTTTAAATAAAATACTACACATAAAAGCCCCTGACTTTAAAAAATAATATTCATGCAAGGGGAAGTGGACCACACCAAAAATTTCTTATGGACTGTTTGTCTTCCACATCTGTCTTGTTAATGTAACTTCATGTAGTTACCTTCTAAATATCTTCAAGTATTCTGGATTAAATTCAGATTATGTGCTTTTAAAAAGTGTATCTTTTCTGTATCAAGCAGAAACGTGGCAAAGGAAAAATACTTTTGTAAAAGAATAATTTATCAACCTAGGAAATTTCTTTATGGTGCTATGAAGAATTTGTTTTCTTATAATGAGTTACTATTTGTGACCCATCTGTAAAAAATAAAACCTCAAAACACATTTTAAAACAAATAGGATATTTTAACCTTCCTAAAGGATAACCCATTTTATATGTTGTGTTTTGGGGAGCTTTTTTAAGTAATACGTTTGTACTTAACCTGAAGGGAAAATAGAAAGTAACTGCCCAATAATCAGCTATATTTTTTGTTGTCTACAATTCAGAATTTTGAAACAAAGTCCTCAAACCCCTCCCCTGAAACAAGTATAATACACGTGGTTTGCTAGCATAACTTATTTTAAGCATCTTTGGGCAATATGGATGTATACGCACGCTCACACACACGTGCACACACGCAGACACACACACACTACAATTTTTGAATCAATAAGTCATTTGGAAGAATCTCCAGAAGTGTGCCGAGGCATGTTTTTGGTGTTTTGCCAAATTATGTGCTTCTGTTTGTGGCTTTCAAATATGGATTAGACAGACGCACAAGCATGTACTGCTTGGCAAGTAGCAACAATGGTCTAGTCTGAATTTAGTAATGTAAGCTTTTCATTAGTCCTCTTAGGTGAAAGAAAGAATTAACAACAACTTGTTTGAGCTCTACCTTTATATCCCTTTGTCATCCATTCTTGTTCACTTGCCATAGATTAGAAGCCAAAGGAATTTCAGATGTCCTCTGCAGATAGACCTAAAGCAAGGGCTTCAAACAGGGGTTCAAATGTCGAGTACATTTAAACTGGAACCTGAACTTTTGTTCATTGTTAGCCTAAAGCTATAACTCTGCTTTTTCAAATTCCCCACTGTACTTGAACATCCAATGTGCCCTCTTTTTTTTCTGACAAAGAAACAAAGATAGAAATTACCTAAAGAGATAAAAGGTCACTTGAGATTTCTGTTTCTCATGTCTTCAAATTATCATACACAAAAGTAGACTTCTACATGACAAAGAGCTCACAAAGATGTGTCTGCCTCTATGATGGTTTCTGGGAGAAGCTGTGTCCTTACTGCCCTGTTCACACCACAGTCACTCCAAACTTCAGAGGTCAGCTTCTCAAGACGATGGACTTCGGTGCTAAATTCAGAAACATTTCCAAAACAAAGTGAATCCCAAATTCTGTCACAACCATCCTCATGACAGTATGTCTTTCTAACCAGGACCAATAATCATTATGATCGTCGGCCCTTCTCCAGATCACCTTAGAGAACACCAAGGGACGTTCAATCGATCTGTAGTATTTGACGTTTTCTTCTGTTTGTGCGTAAGAATAATCCTGATATCTAATAGAAAAGTTCACAGGAACCAAGAGGTAAAAAAGATTAAATGCTGACAGTGGCCCATTGTTAACTGAGTCCCCTGTGTGAAGCTACAGAAAGATTAGTTTATACAGCTGCTGCTATTTGTCATAACACTGCTAACAAGAAAAATATGTTCAATCGAAGTCTTACTTGGGACCTCCAAACCTGGACAGTTCAACGGTCTGAAACATATGTGGAAATCAACAAACAACACTATGGAGAAGGAAGACCAGTGTATCCCCTCTGGTTGTCTCAGAGGCCAAGGAAAGAAAAGACATGAGCCTCTGTGTGAGCACAGCCTAGAACATTCCGATTTGGGGTTTAGAGAACAAAACATGTAAAACAAAGGTGAGCTGGGGATTGGGGCAGGACCCTGTAAGGAGCATTACTAAGGTGTAATGTTGGGACTGCGCAGTAGGGAATTTAGACCTTTAACCTCAGCGTGATTCATAAATGGTGACTTTCTCTGGAGAAAGCGAAAAACTAGGACTCAGAGAAAATATCTCCAGTCAGGAAATGAGACGAAAACCATGTCCTGTGTCCCTTACATTTTCCAACAGTAGAAGTCTGCTCCGCCTATCAACTATAGGCAGGCACACTGAGAAAAAACATGTGTTAATTAACTTTAGGTTTTCAGTGAAACACCTAAGAGAGGCTAAAAATCCAAAACAGGCTCGATACAAAAACATTATCAGTAATACGTATTAATCAAGGTGTCAAGAATAAGTCAAAGTTCATAGTCTCAGGAATTTTTCATTTTAGTGCAGAAAGAGAGGGTAGACAAAAAAAATATATACATCTATATATATTTACACACACACACACACACACACACATATATGAGGGTGGAGCGCCCAATTCAGTTCACAAAGCCCTTCCATACACGTTATCAAAATTTATCCTCTGCATAACTGTTACCCCTAGCACCATTTTACAGATGGTGAAACTGAAGCTTAAGTATCAGTAACTGATAATGGAACCAAAAAGGGAAGCCAGGTCTCCCACCGTAGCTCTTACTTCTGTAGTAATAGGAGAATATTATGTCTACCGATCCCCATGAATGAAAAAAGTGTATCAGGCCTGAAAACTGTGAATCCTATTTTCAATATTAATAAATATATTCTCAAAGTTGTATCCCCTTTCCATTACCTTTCACGCAAACATTTTACCTAAGACTCGACTGCTAAGCTTGAGAGCTTATTGAAAACCCAAATATAGGGAAGTTGAGGCTAACAGTAATCAGACTGTTTCCATAGAAATGGCAGGTCAAAGGGCTTCAAGGACACTTCAAGGAAAGAGTTCTGAGGCAGGAGGAACTGAAATACCATACTTCAGCAAACAAAACATAAATCTAGCTTGAGGTAAGTTGCTCATCTACAGCTCAGTGAACCTTAGACATTTTCCTGGATGAATATTTAAGGGCCATACCATGTATGGCTTCTAATCTGAAGTTGCTCCTTCTATACACCCCTTCCTCACTCTTCCTCTCCAGTTCATTATCCTATTAGCAGCTGGCTGAGGAGGCCATCTTGAGCCTCATGGAAGGTACGATTACCATAAAGCTTCTGACTGCAAACAACGGTCTTATAAAAATAATGCAAACTCAAGAGGTGAGAATGGAGTTAGATTCCTTTTGCATATTCTTCATCTAAAGCAGTCCTCCTTCCCCCACATCTTTTGTGCATTTGACTAAAGCATCAAAACACACTTTCCACATACATAGCAGAATTGCTTTGCTATCAGCTGAAGAGCCTGTTCCAACCCTATTAACTTGATCCAAGATGGTACTTCAAAACAACACACTTTGGAAATGACAGGTAGAATCCAGTATCCTATTTCTGAGGAAGAGAAATTAATCTTGAGTCCTGTATATCTAGTTTAGTACAAAGTCTGCTAAAGAGGTTATTCCTATCCTGGATTAGCTTCACTAAGCCAGCTTAAGATCTGATCTAAAATAATAGATTAACAAAATTGCCTATGTCCAAATCCTGATTCCACCACTTACTTGTTCTGTGACCTTGGACAGCTGATTTAACCTTTCTGTTCCTTGGTTTCCTTACAGGTAAAAAGAAGATAATAACAGAGCTTGCCTCGCAGGCTTGATGTAAGAAACAGTTGACTGTGTGTGTGCATACGTGCATTAAACACATAAACCCACACACACACTCACAGACTCAAGTGTTTAAAAAGAATGCTGGGGCTTCCCTGGTGGCGCAGTGGTTGAGAATCTGCCTGCCAGTGCAGGGGACACGGGTTCGAGCCCTGGTCTGGGAAGATCCCACATGCCGCGGAGCAACTAGGCCCGTGAGCCACGATTGCTGAGCCTGCGCGTCTGGAGCCTGTGCTCCGCAACAAGAGAGGCTGCGATAATGAGAGGCCCGCGCACCGCGATGAAGAGTGGCCCCCACACAGAAACGAAGACCCAACACAGCCATAAATAAATAAATAAATAAATAAATAAATAAAACCTTTAAAAAAAAAAAAAAAAAAAAAAGAATGCTGGTGGGCTTCCCTGGTGGTGCAGTGGTTGACAATCCGCCTGCCAATGCAGGAGACACGGGTTCGAGCCCTGGTCTGGGAAGATCCCACAATGCCGCGGAGCAACTGGGCCCGTGAGCCACAACTGCTGAGCCTGTGCGTCTGGAGCCTGTGCTCCCCAACAAGAGAGGCCGCGAGAGTGAGAGGCCCGCGCACCTCGATGAAGAGTGGCCCCCACTTGCCGCAACTAGAGAAAGCCCTTGCACAGGAACAAAGACCCAACACAGCCAAAAATAAATAAATAAATAAATAAATAAATAAATAAATAAATTTTTTTTTTAAAAGAATGCTGCTATCTACCCACTCCATCAAATCTTTACTCAGATGTTGCCTCCTCAGTAAGACCTATCCCCACCAATTATAACACTTCAATCTTCCCTACCCTTGTACCCCCATTTTATCGATTTTAAAACTAGATGTGAGTATTTCCCACAGGATCAATGCTCCTACGTTCAGTATTCAATTTACAATTTATAACATGCCTTAAAAAAATGAGGCATCTCATTGGCTAGTCTCCTCCTATAGCAACCAGTTCATAAAGAATTCCATTCCTCCATCAGCCAGTGTTCGGAAAGGTAGGACCCAGAAAACAGCTCGGGGTGGGCACACAGGTGGGGACTGTGGTTCCTTGGGGGATGCATCTCTTTTGTGACCAATGGAACACTCTCCACAGTAAATAGCAAAACAAAAACAAAGTAACTCGAGATATGGAGAAGGCCCGGAAGGGTTACAGACCCAACTGGTAACAGTGGTTTCCTCAGAGGATGAGCAGAAAGAGACCAGGAGGAATTTTAGCTTTATTTATTTCAGCTTTTACAATGAGAAACTATTTAAGTATCACTGTATAACTGAAAAATGATATTTAAAAGCCTGGATATAGTGCTACCCAAAGTCCTACTCTGAAATTTGTGACATAGAAAGAAGTCTGATATTTCTCGGTAAACACTGTAATAAAAGTGAGTTGCAGCACTCATGTAAGGAAAAAACAAAGATTAGTCAAGTATAGTATCAAGCCCCTGTAAGTCTTTATGGTATTCATGTAAACTCGTTATGCTTTTTTGGTAAATATTCATTTATTCATTCTAACTTTTCCTCTATGCACCTGTTTTCTCTATCCAGTACCAAAATACATGCACACAAAGCCCCAAAACTGTGCATTGTTAGGCCAAATATCTTAAATACCTACAGATTACTAAAGGAAAAGCAAATATTTTATTGTTCCACAAGCATACTGACATGCACTTAAAGTGAAACAGACAAAAAAAATTTAAGGGTGCCTGAGAGTTTGTTTATGTTTGAATAGAATTTTCTGCTATAATAATTCTGATGTTCATTTCATATCATATAAGACCCACAGCTGAACACACCCATAAGTGTGTTCACTTGACCCATAAGTGAATACACACAGGTAAAAGAATGATTTTCTATAAAATTAATCTCTAGTTCTATGGTTCAATACCAAACATTTTTCAAGTTTATGGTGGTTCCCTTTCAAACACCTCTTCCAAACTATGGACTCAAATCAGTACTATTTCGAAAGCAAAAATTCTCTTTTGTATTTTACATCATTGAGGCCATTAAAAATATAAAAAGGTTTTCTTATAGCAATTTTTCTGGAGATTAGACTGCAATACCTCACATGCAAAATAAATTAGTGATCCATAAATTGCATTGCTTCTTCTTTGCTGCAATATGTAAGGTGAGCCAAAATGGGAAATTACATATATTTTTCTAGATAAATCCTGTCAAATAATCATGAGAACAGCAACAAAAACAAAACAAAACAAAATAAAAAAACAAAAATCTGCATTGCAGTTGCTAACTTGAACCATGCCAATGAACATTCAAAAGATTAATCAAAGGCTTGACAGTTGTTAACAGTTCACCATGGTTCCCACAATTATCCAATTAAACATATAATGCAAATAGTAGAAGTCTTATGGGTTCCATAGAGCATGAATATCAGGCTGCTTCAGAAAACTATTAACTGTAATGTACTGTCTGCTGAGTCAGAAGAAAGTGAAAGGAGAACCAGTACGTTTATAGAGGAAGGCAAGCAGAAGAAAAATAGAGTGGAGAGACACGTAACTCAACCACCCTTTATGTGGTCATATAAACACAACAGACAGTGGTAAAATCTAGAAAACAAAACTTAAGTAACAATTATGGTAAAACCAAAAGAATGCAAAGCAATGATTTTACCCTATAATTCCTACTGGCTGCACGATACCCACAGCATACTTCAACCACACTTCTCTAGTTTGCTGCTACGTTAGAAACATGGATGTAATTATAGTTGTTGGCTTTTGACTCTGTCTATAAACCATGCAGAGATAAACTGCTATTAGTGAACATACCAACTCCATATAATTGTGTTTTGACATTATAGGTAAAAACAGTGAGAAGAAAAACTAACCACAGCAATTATAAACAGCATGCTCAAGGTCATGTCAGGTCACTTGTGACCTTGACTAAATTGCTGTAATCCCTAAGCTGCATTTTCACACGTTCAGATGCACGCACACATGCACGCGCACACACACACACACACACACACACACACACACACGCATGCAGGTGAATACCCCATACTTGTCTTTTTTAGGGAAACAAATTAAGTGAACATAAAAACTACTAAATTATATGTTCAGAAATACCCAAAGGAATACAAAATTTGTACTGTATCGGTCAAATATCTGTACTTTTTATAAAACCATTATATTTTAAAAAGCCAAACGTAAATTTTAGAAGAAACATTTTGTGGTAGGTGTTCACTCTAAAAAAATACTCTATTTTGCAGCTGTATCTTGTCAGGGGAAAAGAAGAATTGAGGCAATTTGATTCAGTATCAAAACTTCCGCTACTGTATAAGTTGGGTTTAGGTTGCCTTTTTTGGAGGGTAATTTTTAAATGCTGAATCCATCTACTTACACTTATAACATTGCTGTAATGATTATCCAACTATTTACCTCATTTTATTGGCTGCAGACAGAACTATTACATCCATTTCTTTTCTTTTTATAATTGTCAGCCTTCCCCTCCCCCAGCAAAGTGATAGCAAAGGGCATCAAGAGGGCAATAAATATTCAATAAGCATTATTTAAGCATGATACTCGGGAATAAAATACAGTATTGTTTTCAATGACTTTTCCCCTTACGTAAAATATGGTTTGTACCATCAGCAACAACATAAGTGTGAAAATCACAATAACGTGTTATTATATGTGGTGGCCCACATTGCAGAGGTCCAATTTATAAGTGAAGTGATTAATTTTCAGAGATTATTTATAAAAGTGGCAATATATATATACATAATCTTTAGTATGTGTTGATGCCATTAAACTCATCTCATCTATCTGTATATTTCTTAAAAGTATACAGAGATTTGTTTTGGATTTTTTCCGTAGGCTTTTCTTATTTGATCTCCTTAATAATGCTGATCAGCAATGCAAGAGGATTTGCTTTTATTACAGATCAGGAAACAGGTTCCTGAAGGTGGGCTTACTTGCCCAAAACCACAGGACAAATGAGAAGTCAGGGAGCCAGGTGTGCAGGGCTCCAGTGCCCAAATACCCAGATTCAAATCCCTGCTCTTTCTCTTACCCACTGTTGTACAAACTCGGGTCATGGCTGCATCTCTTTCTGTCTGAGTATTTTTACTTCTAACAGGATGATGATGACCCTAAGAGTGATGGCTTCCATGTCAAGTGCTGGTGAGGATCAAATGAGAAACACTATGCAAAGCCTTTTAACAGTGCCTGGCATATAGTAAGAGCTTAACAAATATTAAATGTTGTGACTTTGTTATGGTTACTGCCATCTTAGAGCCAGCTAAGACAACTTGGACAGGGTTAAAAAAATAAGTAAATAACCCCATAAATATCAAATCCAGAGATTAAAGTTTGGCACACATCCTAAAAGAAAACTGACATAACTAAACATCCCTGTAGCTCTTGACTGGGGCAGGGAGGTTGGGGGGTTGGCAGGGCCTGGTCTTAGGGAATGAACTGCATTGGCTTTTCTTAAAGGTTTTCTCACAATATACTCATTGATTGTGTCATCCCACCATTCACTGGACACAAGTTTAAGGAATTTAGATTAAAGTGAGAAAAAACTATACAAATTAAAACTGTGGTGAAACGGCAACAGTGCACTAGTGTCTGTACCCACTTTATCTTGAAGATCAAAGTTCCCCTGTCTTAACTGCCACATTCCAGCCCAGACAGAATAGTTTCTGTGTAACTAACTGGCAAGTCTAGCATCTTGACTGAAAGTTCACAGTTAAGGGCTTTAACATAATGTCTTGGAGGACAATGGACGCCTCATTCAGGGCAAGAGCAATCCCGATGGTGTTCAGGGCTGCACGAACTCAAGCTGATTCAGCCTGGGCCTTCACTGGTCTTTTTATAAAGTATCTCTGAAAAGAAATCAAAGGGATAGGAAGAGAGAAGTATCTACATTCATGTTTGGGGGCAAATATATAAAGCCAACATGTTTAAATGTTTTGTGACAATGTCTAAGAACACCAGAGAAATTTCTGTCACTTGTTGCTCACTGAGGGACAGAACAGCAGTGTCTGAGGAACAAACCAATGCACATCTAGGCAGCTAGAAAGAAGAAATATTTACAGTGGACAGAAAAAATATATGTAATTATTTCTTACTCTAGGTAGGAAGGCCCACACTCAGATTTGCTGACAGCTCTTTAATTGACAGGTATACATGATTATAAAATGCAACTGACATCCCTTGAAAATGAAGAAAGACCCTTTAATAAAAGAAATTGTTCTACTTGGAGATGATGAAGGAACAGGCTTTTTAAATGGAGAAGTAGTAGTAGTGACGTTGGCAATATGAGATGTGAAGGGGACAGTCATGGGTTCAAAACTTAGCTCTGTCACTTACTTGCTGCCTGACTGGAGAGTTATTCAACATATTTAACCTCAACTTCTTCATTTATTAAATGATGATAATATACCTACTTCTTTGGGTAACTATGATGATTACATTAAATAATTCATGTGATACACAGGACATTCTCAACACACTGTAGTTATTTTTGTTATTCCTACTATCAGTACCAATTATTACTATCATAATAATAAAGCAGCAATAATAAGAGGGATCCCTGTCTTTTCTGAAGAGAAAGCAGAGTCACTTCTGGATCCTTCCATCACATTATCCTTCTCAAAGTCTCACTGTCTTATCTAAAAAGGAAATGAATCCACTGAACCACAAGGTCAATGAAACATATAGGAATAGGGGATGGAGGAGTGTTTGCTCTGCAAACCCTAGGATGATTTACAAATCTCATAACCTCTGATCTAAATAATCCACAAAGCAGGCACCAAAAATTCAAAAATAGTTTTGTCTCTGTTTAGAAAAATTCTACAAAGGAACTATAATGGAAATCAAAATACCTGTCCTTCGTTCACGTACCTATTTTCTTCAGAAAACTCTCATCACAGA
Organism: Eschrichtius robustus; assembly: GCF_028021215.1. Classification (NCBI taxonomy): domain Eukaryota; kingdom Metazoa; phylum Chordata; class Mammalia; order Artiodactyla; family Eschrichtiidae; genus Eschrichtius; species Eschrichtius robustus. The sequence goes on from NC_090833.1 coordinate 64,156,800, forward strand.
AGGAACCCAGAGTAAATTTACTCAGATGTAAGCAAACGTCAATAAACCTGAGAAAAATGTCCCAGCTCTTCTAACAAATAATAATGATAGAAGAAAAAATATTCTGAGACTTGTAAGGAAAACCATTAGTTTAGCACGGCATGAGTAAAGGAGGGAGGGTTTTTATCATAAACCAATCATAAAGGCCATGATGCCTATTCTCGAAGAATTGGATTACCATGTATGGCTCTTGACTTGCTTAATCCTCTCTTTAAGGCTGTTTTATCTTCCCTATGTATCCTTTGTGGTCTACACAATAAACACATCCAATTTCAGGGTCTCATACAAAAGCACACGAGAATAAGAGGAAACAACAAATGAGAAAGACCGCTTAGCTTAGGAGAAAAGACTAGCTTGGAAATCACTATAACTTTTACTTTCTATATCAGAATTAGTTATTCAGAATTGAAAGAAACAACTTACAAGTCAAAGATAAAACAAATGATCATTTCAATCCTTTTAAAAATGTGTGAATAAGTTAAAAGGAGCTTATCATTTTAACATGCAGAGATTATTCCTCACTCTATAACATTTTCTTTTATTCCTTCTGCCCTAATGTGAATAGAGTAACTTCACCATCTAGAAGTAGGGTTAAGAAAGAGCTCCAGAGACAAACTACACAGGTTTAAATTTGGTCTGAGTCACTAAACTAGGCCACAGAGTTCTCATTTGTGAAAGGGCAGTAAAGTACCTTACATGGTTAAGGAGGGATAAACAAGTCACACAGATAAATCTCTCCAAACAATGCCTGATACATAGTAAGTGCTCACTAAGTGTTAGCTGAACAACTATATACTAAAAAGCATAGCGGAAAATCACCACAGCCTAGAAAATCCTACCTTCCTTTACTCAAACTATCTGTTGAGTCTGAAGTCGCCAGGCAAGACCTTTTCCAAGTCATTAACTCATTTAGCCCTACTAAAAGCTTTTAAGATTACTATCCCCATTTTACACAGAAGAAATGGAGCCTCGGGAACTCTAAACACTTGCTGAGAGTCGTACAGCTAAAAATGATAAAAACAGAGTTTTAGGCTCAGTACTTCCAATTCCAAACTTATGACACTGTTCTCATGGCTCCTTCCAGCGAATTCCAACTCCCTGTGTTCCAGTCGCTTCCTCCAAAATCACAGTCACCTCTCAGGCTGCCATGTTAGCTGCAAAGTCTGCAACAGATCTGCTGACATCTGAGCAGCTGGAGAAATTACTGAGTGTACCTCCAATGCCACACTCCCATTCTTCTGTTTCTTCTATTAATTGCCATCATCATCGCGAAGCCTAACACATACACACTCTTCCCCCAAGCTTCACTACTGCTCCTGATTCTCTCACCTCTGAATGGTGCTAATGCCGCTCAGAGCCCAGTGCAATGGCTAGGGCTAGGCCAGACTTAGGAGCAAGGCCAGAGTTCAGAAAGGCAGGCATCCTGACATGTTTTCAATTTCCTGCAAGAAAAGCTACACGCTATAAGGTGTCACAGAACATGCTTGTTATTACCATATGCACCCGACAAAACTATTTTTTGTCATACAGCTGAAAAAATCATGCTTGTTCATCAACATCATCTATTCTCATGGTCTCACTGTTTTCTCAGAAATTGTCACAAGTTTTCCTAAGTCACTTCCTTCAGATGATAATCACTAACATTACTCTTTCCACAAGTGTTTATTAAGCAGCTAATAGCAACTTTTCAGTTAAGAAAAATGATAATAAACATCAGATGATTCCTCTTAAATTGTCTTTCCCTATTGAAAAGTTAGTACAATGCTCGTCTTCTCTATATTGAAATCCCCGTACCCGGCACAGTGCCTGATACACAGTGGGTATTCAATGAATATTTGCTGAATGACTAAGCAACTTGTTTGTAGATAGGAGAATGGCTTTAAAATGCCATCATAAAATGGCAAATTGAGACCTTTCCTTTTAAATTTCAGTGTTTATAATCTCGCTGTATCTGCACAGCATAATCAACATTCAACTATACAATCAATACTGTATATATCCCCTCATGAGGAATAAGGGGAAGAGAAGTATGCAAAAAGATCACTGCCCTCTAAGAACTTATATTCACATCTTATTTGTCCGAGGAGGTGAGGAAGCATAGACGAACTTAGCATTTCACCCACTGGATTCAATTCTTTCTTCACGGGTTAACCCTGGTAAACTTTAAGGCTTGAAAGCTAGTTTAAAGAAGTTACCTATGCTATAGCTACAGCCAAAGGATTATCAAAGTTTTCATTTATATATTTTCTCTAATTTTCTGTGAGAAAACATTATATTCTAGAATAGGTATCATTTACAGAGAGCAAAATATATTAGGAAAATTCAGTATATAAAGCTGGGCGTTATTTCATTGTTGGGTGTGTCACTGTATCTATCCATTGCTCTCAGTAAAAAAAGTATAAGTTTGCATCAGATCAGATATTTCAGCCTGACTATAAAACATACCTCGTCACACTGAAACAATTCTTGTTTTCTAGTGAGTTGGAGAGCCACACTTGATTTTTAAAATAATAATAATAATAGTGATATAAACTGGACACGAAACTGAATTCAGCTAACTTTAGAGTATATTTTAAACAAAATATTTTTGCAGCACATTCTGTTTTCCAGATTTTTTAACTGCCTATAGAATTATCTTCTCAATTCTAAAATATCTGAAACAAATTATTAGATATATGACACATGAAAAATATATATTCACATTTTCCGTTCAAGATTATAAACAATAAAAATGCTAGACTAAATTAAAAAGATATTAAATAAAACATTTTTAAACAATGTATACAGGATTACACTGAAATCTGAAGCTATATATAAGAATAATGTTGTTTAATTAGAATTATTAGAATATTATTATCTACCCTAAAAAAGAGATTAATTAATCAAAGCCATTTAGTATTGAGTATTTTAGCATCTGGGCTACAACTTACTATTAGATTTTTCCCTTATTAATAAATTATTAAAAACACCAAATCTGTTAGTCTACCAAAATAATAAAATATATAATTCTCATATAGTATATGTCATTGCCAAATAGAATTCATTTATATAAGATGCAGATTCTTGGTTATCTACCTCATTTTGTTTTGTTTTTGTTATATAACCCCTGAGAAAACTCTGCTTGAGATTCACCTCCTCTCTGTGACCTTTCCAGTGCAGTCCCACAGGGTCTCCACCCAGAGAGCTAGGCAAATCCAACTATATATAGTAGTTGGTGAGACCATTAGCTGGTTGTATACTTTTTCCACTATCTTGGTCATTTTTCTTTCTTTCACTACAGGTGACCATTATCGTCTCTTTTCTACTGATAAATTATTTGGGAAAGGTCATCTATATTTTCACTATTTTTTCCTAACCCTTTAAAATATTGAAATGCTTAGTACAGAGCTCCCACTCAATAAATGCATTTCTCAACTGTTTTTCACCTGTATATCAAGTGTTTTATATTTTCCTTGAAAGATACATTTTAATAAATCCATACGTGTCCACTTTCCTGACTATATGATATATGGAGAATCATATTAATCACACACCAAATAAAAAGAATTAATGTACCATATCTACGTATACACACACACACACACACACACACTCTTCAGGAAAACCTAATAATGACTGGTCAAATGAATAATAACAGGATAAAGATTATTACTGAATAACTATTGAGGAAAAGTTGCCAACACCAAGATTTTTTAGGCACTTAAAATATACGTTAGTGAAATGATTTTTTTAAATTATGTAATGTATTTTTAATGAATAAGACAAAGCAGTCAAAAATTATTCTTCAGAAAATAACCTTACACAAAATACTAAGATCTCTCTTCCCAGCTTTTTGCGGGACTATAATTCCGCGCTATCAGAGACACAAAGGAGAAAAAATATATATCACCATTTGAGCCCATGAAAAGGTTTGGGATTTTAAAGTCTTGGTTTCCTGCATAAAATGCCAGTGCCTCAGGTATTCCCTGCTAGGCAACAGTTACAGATATGTTCTTTTTTCTTTCTGATTATGTTTATGTCTGAGATTTCCTTATAACCCAAATGAAAAGCCTTATGAAAAATGGATAATGTAAAGTATACTGGCTTCTAAGCAGAAATTTATACAGGAATCCAGCATGTCTTTATGCTCCTAGGAAAGGCTATTTCCTTCAGTCACCTACAGATACTGAAATGAGCATTATGATTCGCTGTGTTTCTATATCGTTCATTTCTTTATGGATCGATTTTGAGACATTACATAGAAACTAAAATATTTTAATTTTTGCTCTCATAATATGTTTCTTCCTACTTTTGGCAGAGTACTGTCCCTAATTTAATGCTCTGCCCCACAAAAGGGAGATCAAGTCTTCCAGAATCCTTAGTATAGGTGGTAAGCATTCATTCATTGAACAAATAAGTACTCAGTACATACTATGAGCAGGCAACATACTGGTTGCTAATTACAAGTCATAGCAATAATTGCAAACATCTTACGGAGTATCTGCAATATGACAGGCATGGTGTTAAGCACCTCACAAGCACCTTCTCATTTCACCCTCACAACCCCACTGCACAGCTCAAAAAAACTGGATCTTAGAAAATATAACCAATTTACCTAACCACATAGTGAATAACAGTAAAACAAACATTTCAAGCTGCAGCTTGATTCTAGAATATGTTCTATTGCTAATCCAGATACTACACTTCATATGGTTTTATTTTACTCATTCCTGAAACTTAAAGCACATATAAGATACAGACACTTCTTATACAGTGACCAGTCACCAGTGGAGATATAAAAGAAAACAAAACGAGTCTCAGTAAAAATCAGTTCTTCCCAGTTTGAGGAACTTTTAAATTACCACAGTAACAGTTGTCTGACTTGCCCCTAATGTTCTATATTCAGTTTAAGTAATTTATATTCATTCATTCCATAAATACTTATTATCTATTTTATAATGTGCTCCCACAACATTTCTACTGATTTTGCTGTCATGCACTTACATAATACCCGACTTTTACTCATCTATTTTTCCATCTACAATTGTGCCTTTAAAACATGCTTTCAAGCTTTCCTCATAAACTCTCAAACCAGAAGTTAGCTGCTAAAAGTAGCTGATATTAAACTTTTTCTAATACTGCTAATATCTCTGCTTTAAAAGTTATTAACCTCTGCTATATTCAGGGGTGCCTTGATATACATAAGTACGTTACAGGACACTCATAATTTACAGATAAATCTTTCATGTTATAAAAGAATTCTTACCTTAGCAAAAGGATTCACTGAAAGTTTCCTTTTAAAATTGAATGCCCCTTGTGAATTTAACGTGTTTTAGTTTCTAAAATTAAACTAAGAAAAAATTCTTAGAAACATCTCAAATAAAAGAAGGCATATGAATGTTTGTTTTAAACTGGAAAAAAAAAAAGCAGTTTTTTAAACTAAGATGAGAGATATACACCACACAAAGGAAAATGGAGACACAGTAATTATCAAGCTAATCTGAAAATTGTAGACATCCAGGAAGCAGAACTTAAATCAGCTCCTCATAACCAGCTCCCATTTTTTCTTCCAATACCTGACTTTCAAAAAAAAGTTTTTCTTAAAACCAGTCTCAAACATGACCTTTAATGGTTACTGGAAACCTGGCAGTACATTTTTAATGGATCCTTTCTGTTTTCCAACTACGATCAAATCCATATTAGTTGACCATAACTTAAACAGTTTTTTTCACCCACTGAAAAAGATAAAGATAGTCATTCTCATGAAGACCATAGCTCTAGGGTGACTTCAATAGAATATATCCTATGAAAAGCTATAAAAGAAAAAAACTGAACTCTTGAATCAATTGATTTCAATAAATTACAAATGATAACATATATCTTTTAATCACAATTTTTCTCTTTGTACCTAAAAAAACTTGCTGCTATGTTCACAAAATAACACTTTTAATTATTTATGCTTATTTATGTCCATGTAGCAGTAAAACTAATGCAAACAACCAAAGTGGCTTTGGGCCTCTCTTAGACTCAGTACCCACAGCTGTAAAGTGAGAAGGTCTCTAGGGATTCTTCCAGCTCTAAAAATCTATGAGTTAAAGACCTCTTTCTTTAAAAAGCAAGCTTTCTATCTAGATTGAACCAAATGATTTGACTATTGGACTTTGAATTGAGCAACATGAAAGTGTTACTCAAGAGTCAAGTTACACATTTTCTATTTCTCTTTAATAAATAAAATGTATCAAAATCCCAGATTTAACAAGAGGATGCTAAACTTCATTAAATATTGCTTAATGTGAAGGGGATCTTCCCCCTGCCAGGGTAACCAGAAGCCAAATCCCTAAGATGCTGGAGCTAAGAGGGATAGTGGAAGTCTTCTGGCCAACTCTGTCACTTGACAGATAAAGAAACTGAGTCACTGAGAGGCCCCCCCCGCAAGTCTTCCAGGTACTTGCAGGAGGGAGGGCTACCAATTTTCCTCCCTCCCGCTTCAGCATGCTGCTTCACTCACTATGTGGCATAGAGTGAAACTCTACATCAGTAAACAAAGGAATAGAAGAAGGTAATTCCATTACCAGGTCACTAAATAATTTAGAGCCTTTTTTTTTTTTTTTTTTAATGCAAAGACCTTATGTTCAGAAACTTACAGTTCAAAGTACATTAAGTAAAACCATGTCCATATGCAGATATGTCTTCTCCCATATGCATCTTAAGAAAATAGCAAAGAAAAAAAATAATTTATCATCAGCCCCTAGGAAACAAAAACTGAAATTAAAAGAAAGAATGGAGTAAATCTAAATTGTATATTTTCATTCCTTCTAAAAGGATTAAATAACAGAATTCTAAATGGTTTGTTTGTACTTTCCATGCAATATGTAGATTAACCATGAAATTCTGTTTGGGACACTTTGACATCTGTTTTCCGTGCATTACAATGAAATCTGGGGACTTGATACATACATTTGCTGTAATAAAACTGTCACTAATCAGTGTTTTCCAAAATATTGCCCATAACTATTACTATTCAGTAGTCTCATTTGCATGATCTAATATTGTTGCTACATCATGTTTTCCCTGACAATGTGTTAGCTGGTCCCAGGCACATGCTCTAAAATGGCTGCAAACCACTCAATAATCCCAGCACTTCCATGGTACTCTGTACATATGCATGCAATCTGCCCCAGAACTGAACTAATACTACATCCTTCACAAATTTTTTTCCCTGTAACTGGAACACCCAAGGTTGAATTCACATCCCCGGGTGTGAAAAACTCAACAAAAATAAAAGAACCCACATAGAGGAGGAAATTATGCCTCATTGGGCTTCCACAACAGAAGATGTAAACACAATCCTAACTCAGAACTCTAACAAATCTGTTATAATTCTGTTTGAATAGTGAATGCCCAGTCTGTCCTTAACTTAAACCATTTCCATGAAACACAGAACAAGATTGGACCAGACTTTGAAATTGGGTCTGCTTCATTTTCTCCAGGATTAATAAATAGCTGTATCAATGCAGGGACCAAGCAAGAAACACCAGCTCACAAGGTGCTAACACACCTCCTGGATATTAGATTGAACAAATGCTTCCATTTCATACTGCATATATCTGGTGTGTCATGTGCAAATCTTGGACCTCAAGTGGAAGGTGATTCTTTTTTTTTTTTTTTTGAGATTTTTTTTTTTTTATGTGGACCATTTTTAAAATCTTTATTGCATTTATAACAATATTGCTTCTGTTTTATGTTTTGGTTTTTTGGCCATGAGGCATGTGGGATCCCCGACCAGGAATCAAACCCACAACCCCTGCGATGGAAGGCTAAGTCTTAACCACTGGACCACGAGGGAAGTCCCAAAAAGTTATTCTGAGAGCCCAAAAAAAGGTCTTCACCAAAAAAACAAAAACTTATGAAAAACAATTTGTCTACCTATGCTAACTCGAAATGAATTCCATATTTTATCAGTACTTAGAATCATATTCATTTTCCTTAACAGTCCAAAATAATTTCATTTTGCCCTCCTATGAACTCATCTTAAACCTGAAATATGTTTCTCTATACACATGTTTTATATTATACAAATGTTGGATACAAAAAGCAGATTAATTGTAGGCCCTAATACTGTGCTGTTAGTACTAAGAAGTCATTCCAAATGTTCCAAAAGGGATTAATGTAGTATAACAAGTCTATTTAATTATTGTAAGACCAGTGATCCTCATATTACTATAAGCAGCTTTTCCCTTATTTGGAGACTGTAAATAGAACAGATACTGTTACATGATAACTATAAGTCTTAACCAAAAAATATTAATGCTTTACTATCAGGAAATTTAAAGAAATATGTTAGCTTCACCAGGAGGCTAAGAAAGGCAACCAGTATTTAAGAATCATGTATGCATTCCCATTTCAGGTCAATATCAACTTTAAATCCTAAGTGCAAACAAAGCTTTTCAAATGTATTAGAAGGACAAAATACTAAATCCTTCTGCCATCAACAGCAATCCAGTTTACACATGTCAAAAAATTCTGGATGTACTTTTTTATGTACTAAATAAAATACATGCTTCTTGATTTTGAACAGAATAGCAACTAAACACCAGGTATGTTCTCAAAAAGAAAAGACATGACACAGATTGGTAAAAATTATGTGCCAGAATCAAAGCAAGCTAATCAATGTTCTGATTCTACTTTCTGCACACCCTAGTTACCCTTTAACAGACAAACAGTGAGATAACTTTTCCTATTAACTCCTGGCCAGAAACCCTAAGTATAATTATAATTAAAATGCTGCATAGAAGAATATGAAATTTTTTTGCACTGCATCAGTGTGACGTGTGATTTAAGATATTTCCCTAGTAGAGATTGCAGGTATGGGCTAACCTGTCCACTTTGCAAATCTGCTGTACAAAGTAAGTGAGAGGAGCAACCCACTGCCCATGGGCAAGAAGCACCATGACTGGTTCCCCAAGGAAAATCTGGCCCACAAAAGAGCCTTCAGGACCACCGGATCCAACCAACCAGAGCCACAAAACTCAAGCGCTAACCCCAAATCTAATTTGGGAAGAAGAAGAAGATGTTTTAACCACTTCCCATTTGGCTTTCAGTTGTTCTTAGAAAAAGTGACATCACTTTAAGTAAGAAATATTAACTTTTTTCCTCTAAAGATTATTTAATTTTCTTAACACCATAAAAAAGGACGAGTGGGAAAGACTGACTTAAAGAGGAAGAGTCCAGTGGCAATAAAGTGAAAACAATTCATGTAACTAATGAAACATTTTGAGTTTTGACCCAACTAGGGATCATTTTTAAATAAGACACTTTCAGACTTGAGTCTTAAAACCAGCAGCTTGCTCCTCTAGAACAATCCAGTCCACATCATCACCACTGCTGTCCAACCAAATCTAAAACGTAAGTGTAGCTCTCCCAAATGTTGGCAATTTCATTTTTTTATAACTAAAAGTCCTATGTTTTCACTGGAGTACAATGAATTACAAGTACTTCGTACAACACCCTTCATTTGACACAAAGTTATTTACTCAAAGAGCCAACTAATAAAATTATTTTACTCCTTCCTTTCAGCAACTCCTAGATTGATCAAGAAATTAACTCTCTGATAAGTCTGATATAGAGGATTGCTAAAACTGTACAGTAATTCTACTTCAAGTTGATATAAAAACCATACACAACTAGGAACATGTTCCTACTAGGAAATATCTATACACATCACTGAGATCAGGACTTTCATTTTCTCTTTGGAGTGTCTTATCACCTGAGATACACATAAACTAATTGATGACCTCTTGCTGCAACACCTAATCACTCATTCTCTTCACTACTGGGCATCTTCTCCGGATGTCTATATTATGCCATGTTCCTTTATAAAGAGCACAAATCACTCTTATTAATAACATCATTGCTTTTACTTACATGAATTATTTCATGTAATCCTAAAACAGCCCTGTGAAGTGGGCATTCTAATCCTCATTTTACAAAACAGAAAACTAAAGCACGTGGAGCTTAAGTGACGTAGCCAAGGTCACAAAGCTGATAAAGAGAAGAACCAAGACTATGAAGACATGTCAGATTCATGCACTTATTTTTCTATGTTCTACAAAAACTAAAAGGCAGGAAGAAGGGAGATGTGCTCAACTGTGAAGGAATCCAAAATCCAAAGCTGACAGAATATTTTAAATGGTATGTTATTTACTCCTCAATCTGTGAATGAACCATCCTTCTTAAGTAATTCCTGAAAGATCTAGGCCCTACTTCTCTCTTTTTTTCTCTACCTTCACTTCTTTTCAACTCTGCAACACACACACACACACACACACACACACACACACACACACATCAATTACACATGATCCAGGAACTTTAGGCTCTTTAACTCAGCAGCTGCGATTTGTTTTAAATCATTTCAGTGGAGGAACTGAGGCAGACTTCTGGAAGAAATCACAGACATTTTTTTAAATCCTTGGGGGCTAGCCGCTGTTCTTGTACCACAGTCCCACTGCATATGACCCATTAGCCCACTAACCACATCCAAACTCGATTCTTTGTGGACTCCACCACTGAAAACACCAATGAATGAGCAGAAAGTCATGAGAGGTGTTTTCAAGTCTAGACTGGGTTTTATGGACAGGAGAGAGAAACTGAGGCTATTGACTAAAATCAGACGTTTCATTCACCTTTCTTCCTTGGATCCTCAGGCTGCTGGATTATCAACACAATTAATGCTGAAAAGCATTTAAATTCCTTGATCTTGTGAACATTCCTGGGGAAAAAATAGTTTAAAACAGCAACAACCAAAAAAAAAAAAGAAAGAAAGAAAACGAAAAACTCTCTCACCTGCCATTTCAGATAGTTTTAAAATGGGAATAGAAAAATCGCATGCTTTTTTCCAAGGTTCCAGCGCCTGGACCACATTGTCTCTCATCTGTCAGTGTATCCACACACATGGATAAACAGTATGGGGCATACAAGTAAGGAAATGCACATTCTAACTTAAACTTCCTTTTTTCCTCTAATAATTTAAAAATAAAATGTAACAGCTTGGATTTTAAATATTTAATCTGGCAAATATAGGAAAAATCATGAAGTACAATGTCATATTTGGCAAAGAAAAATTTGGTAGGATAAAAATATCTGTGTTTTAACATTTTAGAAGGCATTTCCAATATTTTAAAAATAAAATTATTTCACTGCTTCGGAAGAGAACAGAGGTAAAATTCTCTATTTTTGCATAGGAGGGTTTCATAAAGAAGGGAAAAAACAATTTTTATATTTGTTAAAATAAACATTGAATTTCACATGCTGGCAAATGCCCCCAAAGATGTAAAAGCTTCACATTTACCAATGGTTCGCTATGTTTTGAAATTTAGCTATCTAAGTCACAAGAATAGGTTTCCCCTAAAACTATAAGATGGACTATGTAAAGTTACAACATGACTCTCATTTCTTAAAAATTTTGTTTTAATCCTACATGTTTAGTATACAGCTTTTTCCAATACCAGACAAGTTTAAGAGGTGAAGTTTAAAAGTCAGTCATTTTAGGACTCACGCATTGCTAATCCAAAGCATAACTAAATTTACCAGTTTTACCCTATATAGTGACAATAAAATATTTTTATTGTAACAGCCGAAAATGTTGAAAAGTAATTATTAAGGAAACCATAAATATAAAAAGCTGAAAAGCCAACCTCAGAAGAGAGGGGAAAGGGAAATGGTGATATGAATAATCATAAAACACGGAAACTGAAAATCTAAGCAGAAGGAATACAAATCCCTCTAAATGCCAGAATACTATCCCCCACCTCCTGGAGCAAGGAGGACTGCAAATTTGTCCCCATCACTGTCAGCAAACAAAAGAAAGTCACTTCTACGGCTAGACCATGTCAAACAGAAGACATCACTACTGCGGAGGGACGCCTGGAATCCACTGGGGTGTAAAGTCAGGGCTGGGGCTTTTTGTCAGCTATTACCATACAAGAATAAGAGGAAACAGTGACATTACTACACAATAGAAAGGTCAAACAGCTTGCAGCCATTTCATGACCCAGACAAGTCAAGGTCAAAGGATTCAGGTAGCAAGTTAGCCAGGGCATAAGTTACAACACAAATGAATTGTTTTAACACATCAGCTTTGGTCAATTAAACCTAACAAGGCAAGTTGCATCACGTAGCAGGGTTCCTGACACTTAAGGCCAGAAGCTGAGACCAACCTCATAAAACAAGGCTTTTAACATAGCATAGCAAATTTAAGGTAATCCATCCAGAAACTGCAGATGTCAGAATAATAAAATACAAGTTGCCTAAGCAGGAACATTTTTCACACTTCAGAATTCACTGATAGAGGGGTATAGACTTCATATTGACATACTCGGGTTATTAACATGGGCACAAATGTAATCCCCTACTCACACGAATTACAAAATACACCCTATTTCAAATAACTATCTTAACATCTGTGCTTATGATCAGATTGTTGTCCTAAGCTCTACCATTCCCTGTTAACAGCAATACATTTCTCCATGTATATTTTTCAATATGAGTTTTGAAAAATGAAGTTTTAAATAAAATCTTCAGCTTCATGCTGCATCAAAATATGTATTAGTGTCACAATTATGAACTGATGCTTGTTAAATGCTTTTGTGTAGTTCTGTGGGAGATACATGTATTTTACAATTCAACTCAATACTATTTATTAAATTTTCTATTTTGAGACATGGAGTTGACGCTAGCCAGAATTTTAAAACTGCAATATATTTAAAGAATTTTTCTCAAAAGCAATTCTTATTTTCTTTTTTTGCGCTTCTTTAAACAAATCCCATTTTCAACTGATTTGTGCTTCATCCATAACTTACTACATGCTCTGAACTGCCTTAAAATGGGATTCTGAAAATAAACAACCTCCAGGCAACTCTCAGCTAGTAAAATTACTTCATCCATCACCCCATATTTTCAATTATATAGTTCTTATTCAGAGTTCTTTAATTTGTCTGTGATTCATCAGTGCTGTCCTGTTTAAACTATCATCATAAACAGAGAGAATATGTGTATCTAAGTGTTTTATTATAAACAATATATTTATGCACAGGAATAGTTTGCATTCCCCTCTTAGAACATTGCTTGATGTAATTTTGAGGATATTTTTTTCTTGTATGTGTGGCCTTCAATTCAGCCTCAAGGTCTTTCCACCTCATTGGTTAATTGGTGGCCATTTCTTCCAATTTTCTCAATAATATAACAACCAAAAAGCCCAAGCACGCAAGTCCCATTAGCCTCACATCCTATACCATCCAGTCTAATACAAACTAATCCCACAGACTCCCTCCTCCACAACACGCACTTGAAGTTCGCAAGTTCTCTGCAGTTTGGTGATTTATTCTCTATGCCAAATCCCAACAATGGAATTCAGTGAAATTAACCACATCACATAATTAGAGTTCAAGGACCCAAGAATGTATTTTAAGATGAGACGACATACCACGCTGCCACAGAAAAGTGAGCCTGAAGAGGAAGCTCCCCTCTTGCTATGCCTGGCGCTGAGGCGTGCTGCTGTAATAACTCCTGTTTCCCATCACATAACCACTAGTCCTTGAGATTTCTAAAATTATTCCTCTGCCACAAGGATGGAGGGAAAAAAGGTTGTAAAACTGCTTTGAACATAACGTTGGCTGATCATTTGCTCTGTCACAGCACATACACGGACAAACTCCTCAAGTGTCACAAGTTCAACTTTCCTCAACTTCAAACTAGGAAATGCTACCTTTTCACAAACTGAAGAGACACTTCCAGCTAAAACTAGTTTCAGAGCCAGGGGTCACCCTTGCCTTTGCCCATCTTTTTCAGATATTTAATAATTCCCTATTTTAATGAGCGCCTCTTAGGCTACTTCCACTCTGAAAACCTTAACCTTCCAACAAAGCAATAATGATTCTTTTGATTATAAAGTCAGTTATCATGTAAGCCACTGCGATGAAAGACGTGAAAACCTATTTATCGAAACTTTTATGAATTCCCGAGAATTCTGGCTCAGCCTCCCACTGGGTCCCTCCCTCTTCAGGTGCTGAAATTCCAACTGGTTGGCAGGGATGGCAGGAGTAAAAGTGTCATAAAACAGTTTTTTTAAGCCCACTGGTCTAGTTTTTCAGTTCAGTCAAGCAGAATGAAAGTTTATGAGGAGACAGACTTTACTCATTAGATATGTTGGATTGTTGTTCCAAATTATAGTGCCAAACTTAAGAGTAAAAAGTTAATGGAGGGGGCTTCCCTGGTGGCACAGTGGTTAAGAATCCGCCTGCCAATGCAGGGGACACGGGTTTGAGCCCTGGTCCGGGAAGATCCCACATGCCGCGGAGCAACTAAGCCCGTGCGCCACAACTACTGAGCCTGTGCTCTAGAGCCCGCGAGCCACAACTACTGAAGCAAGCCCGCACGCCTACAGCCCATGGTCCGCAACAAGAGAAGCCGCCACAATGAGAAGCCCACACGGCACAATGAAGAGTAGCCCCCGCTCGCTGCAACTAGAGAAAGCCCGCGTGCAGTAATGAAGACCCAACACAGCCAAAAATAAATAAATTAATTAATTTTTAAAAAAAGTTAGTGGAGGATTAAAACTTTAATCTCCTTTTGGCAGTTTCCTTGTAAATTCCAAATTTAGGGAAAAACAAGGAAGTAAATAAAAAATCCTACCAAATCTACAGTACAGCTATGTGTGGATATTACCTCTTAGGTACCACTTTAGAACACAGAAACTTTAAAGAATTAAAGCAGTGGCAACAGGCCTCCTCAATGGCTCCTGCCCAGCTGAGTCTGCAGGCACACACCCTGTATCTGTCAGGGAGCACCCCTTGGGAGACCTAAGTAACATCTCCTGTCATCGCACTGTTCCCCCAAATTACCATGATTCCTGAATAATGAACATCATTTTGGTCCTTTTGCATATGGAGTTATTTTCCCACACAAGAGGCATAGCGCACTAAATTTGCAAATCCAAACGTGTAATCTAGATGAATATTTTTCATTACAAAATGTGTAGTGCAGTGTATACGGTGAGAGGGTATAATGCAGAGAGTGACACCCAATGCTGTCAGCAGGACATTTTACCAACCTTTGCTGCCTCCAAAAAGTGGATCATTATATACTTTTTAAATATTTGAAAATCATAATTGATATATCAAATGATATACCTCTCTCTCCCTCTCTCTCTCTCTCTCCTTTCCTTTTGAAAAGTGAGATCATATTAAGAGCAATGCAAGAGCTTAGTCTGCCATATCAGAACACAGATGCCAAGCTTTCCCAGCTGGCAACTGGGGCCTCAGAGCTTAACTCTTGAATTGTCCAGCAAAGCTATCAGGGCAGGAACATCATGGCAGAGAGGGCAAACTTCTGGCCCCTTCGGCTGTGTTTTCTTCTTATCAGTGAGAAAATTGCTACGTATCTTATCTTACAATATATGTTCCCACAAAGGTCTCATTAAGCCTAGGAGCAAGACATGCCAGTAAGAGCCCTTCTTTATCTGGTGAATTGTGCGAGAGCCAGAATGCAAACAAGTGTGCACTAGAGTTCATAAGTTCAGTCAAGGACAGGACGCTAGATGGGAAAACTTAACAGTGTTCCCCTAAATCAAACATGCATACAACTGTCATGCTTTCTGAGCATTTCACAATGTAAGCACACCAAATCATCCTGGAGAGCAGCCTCGTTCTAAAAGATTATGAAAGCTTCCTTTTCCCCATAATGGGAAATATCTGCAAATGAAGTGAAATTTATTAAAAGGTTAAAATATGCTGTCAACTTGCAAACAATTATCTACTTAAGCTTTTCATAAAAAAAAATAATTGCTACCCAAAAGGATTCTAAAAGTCAGTAACTGAAGGAGGAAAACAATTCTTAGCATTTGCTTCCTCCCTAATGAGATGTGACAACCAGGAAGGATTCTATTTCAAAAACAATAATAACGATTACAACTTCCCCTGTAAACAAGTCGCGTTTTTCACAATGTCGAAATGCACTTTGATCATCATATCAGTTACCAATAAAACAACAGAAGTTGCCATCCACAATTTTAAGGATTCCACAAGGCTAAAAAGGAAACTCCTCTCTCATGAGAGCCGCGAGGTTCCAGGCCTCTTTAGCACTCCAAAACATGTTTAATAAGAGTGCAAAGCACAGTCCAAAAATCAGGCAGGCTGACCGAGTTGAAACTCGAATCTGTTAAATTCATGACAACAGTTACTCTCTCTTGAGATCTTGAAACATCTTAGTGTGTAGTGACCCATCTCTTTCTTCAAAACCCTTTCCTGCCTCAGAGAAAGCCCAGCCCCCTACAACACGCCACCCTTCAGACAGGACACAGTGTGGCCACTCAACGCCTCCATAGGCCAGACTTCCTTCTGTGCAGCCTTTTGGGTAGCACTGCTAATCCTTCTTCTTCATTAACGAGATAATGGTGGTTAACCAGAAAGCAATATGAATGCAAACTATCTAGGAAACTTCAACCCAAATAATTTCAGCCTTTTGGTTGGTCTTCCTGACGTTAGGTTTCCTCATGAAGGTTTTTTCTCATTTTTTTTTTTTTAACCTTTACCCTGTTACACATTAGTAACTAGAAAAAAAAAATAGAAAGGTCCTCTCAATGGGTTACTGTAAAATTTGGAAGTGTGGAAACTGAAGGAACTCAAAATTGCCTAAGAAATCAGCAGGGATGTGACTGAAAGCCACAGTCAGTCCTGGCAAGTGCGTTCCATGTCCCTGCAGCCAGCTAGCCCTCCATACCCTTCCCAGCGCACACCCAGCATCCTACAGCACACTGCCGTCCCGGGAAGGTGTGCTGTGCGAGGCTCGCCTGTTTTTTTGTTTTGTTTTGTTTTGCTTTGCTTTCAAGAAGGCAGTAACAAAGACAATATGGGGAATAGGTACCACCTGCCCAAGAATTACTGGACATCTTTAATATCTTGGGGAAAATGGAGGCCACTTTAGAGCCGTTTTTTCCTTTAATCTGTCACCATCTTAAAAAAAATAAAAGAAACCTAAAAAAAAAAAAAAATAGATAAAAGGAAGGGTTTTCTATCAGCTAAGGTTTGCTGCAGCAAACAAGCAAGCAGCTTTCATTCAGGGATTGTCAAAAACTTTTCAGTGTGCCCACTGCAATGCGGATGCCAACCAACGAATCAAAGGCATTCAGCAACTAGACAAAGAGGGTCTGATGCCAACCTCGGTGCCACTGGCAACCATTATTGGCATCCAGCACAGTGTCTGCCTTTTTTTTCCCCCTCGCCTGGCACTTCACAAACAAAATGGCGGTTCTTGTAGCAACGAAACAGCCGAAGCGCAGCCCTCTGAATCAATACCGTCAAATGATTTTATGGATTTAAACGCAGGGACTCCCACATGATGTGTATATTTTAGGTAAAGTGGGGGGGGGTGGCATCATTTTATAAATGACTATATTGAACATGACCCTTTCCTAAACATGGAGCAATACAAAAATGGACTAAATTGTGGTCAACCAGACTCTAGGCACAGAAGAGGCTGAATAACAAAGAGATTTAGCTTTAAAGGAAATTCTGCCTTGCGGCCATGGGATGCACAAGTCTAATGAACTATATATCAAAACTGATTTCAAAATGCATACATTCTCCCCAAAACTGTATCAGATACAGATGTAGCACTAGAGCTTGTGTCAAAGCTCTAGTAACTCTTTCCACATTTCAAAAAAAAGATGAGGCTGAGGCTGCTGGGCATGAAAAAAAAAAAAAAAAAAAAAAGTGTGGGTTGAACCAAAAGAGAAAGAGGGAAAAAGCATAGGAAGTTGGTCAACAATGAACTTTATTATTTGTTGGTCTTTATTTCATCCTCCAGAAGAGATGCAGTTTGTGATCTTGTATAAATAACCAAGAGGACTATTGACATTTCTAGATCTGGAAATTGTCAATATATTGTAACATCACTCCACACTGCAATGCGGATGCCAACTAACAAATCACAGGCATCCTGAGCTAAACAAAGAGGGTCTGATGCCAATCCTGGTGCCAGTGGCAACCATCTTTGGCATTCTCTCTGTTCTTTCTCATGTTTTCCTCCCAGTCGTTTAGAAGTGGGGAGGGAAAGAAAAAAGGGGGGAAAGGTAATTCTGTTGCTCATTCTGTTGCAAACATTACATTTTTCTTTTCTGATTTTTCTTTCATGTTTTTCTTTGTACTTTTTCACCTGATTGATAAAACATACTTAAGTGGGTTTTCATGCACTTAGAGGAGAAATAAAAAGTCACGATGGGAGATATGCAGCCCTCTGACTGACTACAGACTTATCTTTTAAAATGCTTTCTTTAATCAAATGCACTGCAAAATGACATAATTAACCTACATTTGACCAAAGGAAAAAGATACAAATTTTGAAAAAAGGAAAACACAAAAGCATCCTGATGTGACTTTTTCAAAGAAAGAGCCAACAGATGTTAAGAAGATATGGTGCACTCACAGGTAGCAGAAGATAAAAATTAGGTGCACAGTGTAAAATAATGAAAGGTTTTTAAAAGAGAGACTAAAAACAACAACAAAATCAATGTTTTATCTGAAAATGTGGTCTGCAAGAGTTGCTTACAACTTTATGACTTTCATGACCGATGGTGCAATGCAGAAGGCATTTATGCATTTTTCTTTCTTCAATCTATCTTCACAAATCCAAAGGATATGTTCTTTATTGTCAGTTCATCAACCAAGAGAGTTGGCTGCCTGCCCCAGGAGTGAATGTACATGCGTGCACACCTCAAGGACTAGCCTTCAAGCAAGTTAAAAGGCGAGCAGCAGTGAAGTGCTTGCAAACCTTCCCTCCCTGCACTAAAAAGTTACATGACCCACTTTCTGAAACTTTACTTCCAGCCTTGACTTTCACCACAGAGTTACAACACACTGACAGTCAATCCAACACATATATACAGCCCACCTTAAAATGTCACCTCCTAGACAGCTGTCAATCAAATTAAGTGTCATGTGTTAATGAGCTTTTATTTGGGGACACACAGGGAAAAAAAAAAAAATTTTTCCCCAAACCGTCATTACTTGGACTTTAATTTTTAAGTGTATAGAAATCGTAAATGCAATCTTTCATTAAAAAAAACAATATTTCCAAATGTATGGTATCAAGCACCATTATTTAAAATCAAACTAGAAATTTTTAAATGACTTGTAAGCGTATCTCTAAAACTATACCAAGGAAATACAAAGACAAAAAGCACATAGTAAGTATCTAGATTTCTGAGTCAAAAGAGTAATTCTGATCTTTTATATTTTGGGATGATGATGAAGTTCATACCATTTACTAAATCCCACACTTATATAACACATATCAGATAACCGCCTGCCACCTGGCTATCTGCAGGCCACTTTCCCTACCACCAGGCCAAGTTAAGCAAATGACCCACCACCTATGGCAGATTAAACTACAGTCCACTTTTGGTAGGTTGTTTTTTAAAATGTTTTACTATGGACTGTGCTAATACAAAGACATCTATATACCGATACATTTATTTGAAGTATTTCTTTAAACCTCCTTAAAGAAAATATATTAAGAAAAATAAAAATAATAAACATGTTCCATGAACCCAGAAAACACTCAGCAAAATATATCACCTATTTTTGAATCATTCAGGCAACATTTATACCACTCTCTTTATCAAGGATTTTTAAAAATAGGTACGGTATGCGGTTTCTGCATTCTTTTTGAGATTTATTTTAAACCAGTGTAACCAGTGTACTTTCTGTTTTTGTTCTGTAAGGAGAGCTGCGACTTCCCTCCTCGGTAAGTTTTATGAATTTACACTCAAGTAAACGAACAATATTAAGTGTTCCCAAGTCACTCTGGGAAAATATTATAACATAAATTATTTAGACAAGAACTATGATCCCTTTAATCTACAGCGAATATTACACAATCAAAAGTAGGTGTTGATAGAAATATTTAAATTAAATAAATCTAGGTCTACGTAAGGTATACTTTCTGATACTGGCTATCTTAAGCATTCTGTAATAGGAAATGTTAATTCTATCTTTTCAAGGCAATAGCACTAGATTCGTGAACAAAGTTGATCTACCTCGTTAGTTAGGAGGTTAATGCAAAGATTGTTAAAGAACGGTTTGACTATTCATAAATCAAGTTACATTTTCAAACTGGGAAAAGATGACTAGATGTAAAGAATGTAGCCGAGGACAAAAAATAAAGTGTAATAAACTACAGCTTTCAGACTATTCTGTGTCTTTGAAAAAGTGTATTATTTCAAAGACACACTTGAAAACTCATCTCTTTGTGGTCTTTAAATATCCATGCCTATCCAGGTAGGAAAGCTCCATGCCTATTTCCATAGCTTGCGCATGGCAGTGGACAAGCAAGTGGAGGAGGGCATGCCACTCTCCCCAGAGCAGGTGAATGAGACCTAGGCGCCTCCAGGACCATCTAACCCAAGCCAGGTGTTCCTTGTGTGGGGTTTGCGGGCAGTGTGTGCCGGGCTAGAAGAAAGAACAATCTGCTCCTACCTTGCTCCTGCACGTAGTATGCCAAAAACAAATCAAGCTCCTTAACTGATACTGTGATATGATGTGGCTGGACACAAAGTGCTGGGTTTGTGCAATGTGGGGATTTCATGAGCCGCTCTCCATCGGTACTTTCCAAGGGGATGCCTTTGAACAGGATCACCATGACTAGATCCAGACGCCAGACTTTGTCTGCCTGTCGCAGGCAGTCGATTCTCCTAATCTTACCCTTCTGGTCGGGATTGGATAAGACACAGCACGGGTGCTTCTTGCCAGTCACGGTGAGCACAAAGTCCTCTCGGTACTCCTGGCGGATATCTTTGCGCAGTTTGGCCAGGAGCCTGGATGCCCACTTCTGTTTGATTTCAGGCTTTTCGCTGAGAAGCTCATCTTTGACTGCTCTTTCTTCATCCTTTGACATTCGCTTCTCGTGCTTTTTAAAGTACTTGCGTTTCCGAGCCTGCAGGTTGAACCAAGTATAGGCAATCGCACGGACGTGTGGAAGTAGTGCCTCGATGAATGGGTGAAATTCATCCTGTGGAAGATGAGGAGGAAAAAGAAGACATACACAGTCAGTTTAGTTTTTTAAAGGCTCCAAAACATCAGACCACAACCCATTCCCAATTCGGTACCAAGAGTTATGCATAAAAATAACATTCTTTTCTTATTTAAAATTATCAAAATAGCAGGACCAGAAGAAAATAAAGTATGCCAAGCTGCCCCTTTTCCACCAAAACTCACAGGTTGATTCTCCCTCCTAAAAAAGAAAATAAGGTTTATATTTGTATTCCCACTCTGGCCCCATCCCCCTCATTCCCACCATGTATCCTACATTCTTTAAAACGTAA
Organism: Eschrichtius robustus; assembly: GCF_028021215.1. Lineage (NCBI taxonomy): Eukaryota > Metazoa > Chordata > Mammalia > Artiodactyla > Eschrichtiidae > Eschrichtius > Eschrichtius robustus. The sequence continues at coordinate 64,178,194 of NC_090833.1, forward strand.
GCGACCAAGATGCTTGGCACCTAATTCAATATTTAAATATTTGATTGACCAACTAACACTAAGCAGTACCATTTTACAAAGAACACAGTGAGTTGTTTTTTTTTTAATCGGAGCAGAGCTGTTCAGAAGGCAGGAGCGATGCCACAGTTCATTTCTCTTCTCTGTGGCACAGAAACACAAAGCATATAGATGCTCAGTGTAATGCCACACAGTTCCCGCTTTTGGAGCATGCTCTCAGCAAGAGGCTGCTGGTGGCACAAAGAGCATGCGCCATTAAACTTGATCCATTTTCTTATCAAACGTCCAACATTCCAACACTGAAACAGCACCATTCCAAGAGTGGTAACTAGAGAAACTGGTATACAGTGAGGGAAAGTGGGCAAAGGACACAGCTTGTCGTATCAGTGTCCTGAACAGAAGGTTTCCATACTTTGAGCAGCGCATTCCCTCCCTCCACCAGCAACGCTGGCCCCCAACACACACACACACACACACACACACACACACACGAACGCGCGTGCGCGCACTGCCACTCTCTCACAGACCCACAGACACGCTCTTGCATTTTTAAATAAAAGTTTCTAAAGTTGAAACAAAATTGACTCGGATGTTCTTCCGGCAGCTTTCCTATAGAGTCTGAAGCCCCACAGAGTCAGTTAATTTGTTAACCGATCACATGAGTGTGGCAATTATTCTAAACCCCTTAAAAATCAATCTGAGGTGAACAATGAAAAATGGCAACTTGGCACCAACTTTACATTTTTTGTGTCTCTGCATGCAGTGGCAGGGTGACACCAGGAGTGCACCGCTGGTCACTCCCTGCTTTTGTGGAATCAATACAATTCATCTGTTACGCCTCTGAATTCTTGGACAGGGCTGTGGGTGCCCGTATGCATGGACTTGTGAATCTGCACGTGGAGAGATCCCGTCTTGTGAATTAAGTGGTTTACCTTAGGCTTCTGCGTTTTTCCTGCCTGTTTCATGTAAGCCCTTTATAAGGGAGGGAGGCGGCGACGAGTGGCAGATAATTTGCACCTCCAGTTATTTCAAGTTACTTCCCAAAGCAGTCAGTATTTCATTACTTCCTGCCATAGGTAAAGCCTGTCTCCTAAGCTCAGGCCTCTTACTGTTCCGAGAAAGAGCTTAACATCCAGTTATGCACACTGTACGCGGGCAATAAGGCCAGATCTGAAACAAATGAGAACTTCCACTGCGGCCACTTTTCTGGTCACTGTATTGTCACCTCAACCACAAAATAACTTTCTCTAACTGTTTATATCCCAAGTTAGCATTGACATCTTAGTGCTGGTCACCCTGAGCTATGTGGAATAAATTCTATTTAATCAGCAGACTGATGAATTCCATCAGGTAAAAATGATGAAAGTATCACAAATGACACTCTAACAAAGAAGACACCCCCAAACTCCCATAGAGTTATGAACTCATTTTTAAGATCAAATTCAAAGTTTCAACGCTAAAGACTGCAGCATGTTCGCAGTGTGCAGTTCAGATCCGGAAGAGGTGTACATCCCATCCAATCAATAACGCAGTTTTCAAGTGTTTTAACATATTGCTGTAAAATGTTTCTAGAGCAGAATAAACCTAAATCAAAATTTTATAACAATACAGAATGTAGATGATTACATCACAGCATGAGGCATAACCAAATGCCATAGAGGAAATCATTAAACCGATCAGTAGTTTCCAGCAGAGATTTGAACAATTCAGTTACTATGCGAGCGCATTAAACTAGGCCATGGAAAGAGTTAAACCACAATCTGTTCTTTGTGTGGGAAGGCAGCCCTGCTCACAGCAACCACAGCCCATGATAAGACCTCCCTATCTCCATATACTGTCTGATGCCATGCTTTCAGCATTCACTGTAACTACAAAAACTTTGTTTATCCCCCTTAGAAATATATGCAAAAGGAAACCCTGCTCAAGGAGATGTGGACTCAAACATGCTTTGGGAACTCACTTCCTATATTCTGACTTTAACTATGATTTATTGATATGATCAAAAAACATACATATATACTCATGAACTAAAAACATGAGATGTAAAGAGTACATGGGGGCGGGAGGAGCTTTGCCTCACTCACTTTACCCTTGCCATACTTTTAAAAATACGATATTATTTTAACAGATATTAAGCAATGTGTTAACTTCTAAGTACTTTTATCCTTAAGTACTATGTTCAGTAACATTTCATTTTCCTATAAAGACATCAAACATACTTTGATTAAATTTGTTTGAGCTCCCAATCATCTATCATGTAACAGATCTCAAAATTTTAATAACTTATTTAAACAATCAAAATGCAAATTTGAGGGCTGGATTTGGAATTTCTTAGCAAATGCACACAAAACAATGTTTTTTAAGGCTGCCTTGAGTTTGTTGCCAATGCTGCCAAGTAATGTTTTAAAACATACTTTTTTCCTATTGATAAATAGAAGTAGCAAACTTTCTCAGTCCACAGTGGCCTTATAAATATCTTTCAGGGCTTTACTATTATGTGAATTCCTTTCAAGCAAGACACTTACTTCTGACATGGAGACATAGCCTCAAAAAAGTGATAAGTAGAGATTTTCAGCAAGTCACACATATTTCTGTGTTAACATGACTAAAATATCATCTCCCAAGTATGACTGTTTTCTAATGCTGTTACAACATATTTTTAGTGATTCTGAATGATACGAATATGGAGCATAGTAAATTGTCTTCATCAAAAAAAAAAGTGATTAAGGTATTCAGATGTCCTAATTAATAGATTATCACAATAATACTTTAAACAACTATGAAAATTATTTTTTAAGAAAGCATGTAAATGATCTAAGATCTAATGGCTCTATGCTAAGGTAATACGCCACCTTGCTCTCTCAGAATTTTTATTAAAACACATTGGCATTCAGTAATGCCAATTCTTTCTCTTTTTAAACTTCCTTTAGTTGAACTAGATTGATAAAATAAATAACCTAGTTACAAATTTCAAATATAAAAGTAAACAGTCCTAATTCTACTGGAAATATTTCTTCTTCTTCACAGAAACAGTGGTCTCCATGAAAGGGATGGAAAATTAGACCAATATAGAGGCGGAAGAGTAAATACTAGATGTTCTTGGAGCACTGCTATATAACAGTAAACCATTTTTTTAAATGTGCCTTAAGAACTTGAGAAACAGTGAAAGAAAAAAAAATTCAATGCAATCATTCCAAGTGAAAGTTGTACTATTAAGGATTTACATTATTTTTAGAAAAAGCAAATACAAAATCATATATGATGGTTCTTAATTTTCTTTTTACATCTGATTTATACTGATACATAAATACAGATTTATATCCATGTACTGATACTTTTGAATAACACTTCGATAAATATCAACTTTAACTGTAACTCCTTCTGAAAATTCTTTCTAAAGCCTAGATATCCTTTTGTGACAACTGACACACTTAGTAAAGTTTTCAATCAATTAAGAATGTTTCTCTATATTGTATTTACATATCCTAAAAAATGTTTTGCTGCAGCTATTAGGCTCTTGTAATACAAAACTAAACTACTGGTCTGATAATCAAAGTAACACCGTTAATGTTACTTTTGCAACACCTTACACTACCTATAAAGTCACACAGATATTAAAGTGAGAATTCTAAAGCTAAAATTTCTTCTCTAGTCTAGACCTTAAATCCCCAAAACAGTTTCAATATGTCAACTTAGATTTACATTATTAAAACAGTAGAGAATATCAGTCATCATGAATTAGTGTTGGTAAGCATGCACCCTTGAATACTAATGTGATAGCTGAATGACCATGCTGTATATGCTCCTAATATTCCATATGTCACGATGCTACAATATTATTTTTAACTTACACAAATTTAGATAAAGCTAGTGACTTTTCAATACATATTTAGAGGAAACCGAAAATGCAATGTAATCGCTAGCAATGTTTCTGAAAAGCCGATGCTGGAAATATGAACTAATATAGAAAAGCAATCCTTTACATGAGAGTAAGTGGTACAGCACTTTGCAAGTGAAAACCTTACCTCAATTTGTTTTATTTGAACTATGCTTCAATAATGTAAAAATAATGTCAAATGGATGTGGTTTACCAGAAAGAGAGAAAAAAATCCTGCTGATGGGTAATATGAAAGGTAACTTTTGCAGCTGAAGGCAATTCGTTATACCTGAAACAGTTTCATCATCATATTTATTGGCCATTATTCACAGCCTTAAAAATACAAATAGCTCAGCAACTCATTTTTCCAGTTTTGTTAAATTAAAGTGCACGTTTACTTGCTGAAAACAGCCATATCTAAGTTAATCATACTCAGATGCCAAACAAAATATAAACAATAAAAAATGTGTCAGCCAAAAAGCTACAGGACTGTATCCAATCACTGAATAAGCCTTATCATTGTTTTCATCTTCATTCACAATTTATGAATGCCTCAGTCCTTTTGAATCACAATGGCTTCTAATTGTCATACAATTGAAACCTTAATCATTTGTTCATCAGCAAAATGCATCATCATGATACTGGATTTTTAAAAAATTGTAACACACCTTAGACTAGGCGACACTTCTTCAACTGTTTAGTTTTTAAGCCAATGTCAAAGAAAATGGTTCTCAATTACTAATCGTGACATATCCTCCTAAAAGCTGAAGTCAACTGCCCCATACCTTTAGAGGTTTAAAATACTGCTTCAAATAACAACTCTGGGCTAAGATATTTAGTCAGCTCGTCAGTTGGTTAGTTAGCTGGGCAGCGATGAAAGATGCCCCCAGGTAAGTCTGTTTGGTCTCGGCACTTTACCATTTGACCGACTGGTTTAAAATTATATAAATTGTGTTCCTGCAAAAGTATAAGGCCACTATTTTATTTCATAACACTGTTCCTAAAGTCTTAGGACAATTTTCAGAGTGAAAAAAATTTAAATGACCTTACTTTCGAGCATTTCTTTCTGTCCTACGCCCAAATATCTTCAAAGGAACAGGTCTCCACAAAATGAACATGTTTTAAAAGTCCTTAACTTTCACCACGACCAACTAACTCGACTCCACGTACAGACCGCCTTTGTGGCGTGGTCACTGGAAACCTCAAAGTGCGGATCGCGATGGACCTGGGTTTCAGATCCCCAAATTAAGCAAAGGAATGGGCCCCCGGACCACAACCTCCGACTCGCTTCGTCTCCCGCCCACTGCCTGCAGCGGAGTCCAGAGGCGCCCACAAGGACTCCTACTGGAGTCCCGTCGCCCAAGTTCACCGGTTGTTTATAAGGGCTCAGTCCTCCCCTAAAGCTCCTCTAAAGCCGGAGTCCGCCTCGGCGCGCAAGCGAGGCGGCGGGCACCCTGGGCAGGGGTACAGCAGGCACTAGTGGGGCCGCGCGCGGGCTAGCGCTTGCGGGCCCGGGCCCTGCCCATCCCCGGCGGCCTCGCCCGGCCCAGCCGCCCTGGCAGGGCGCGGGCGCCCGCTCTCCGTGCCCAGGACGCTGGGCTCGGCGCGCGCGGTGGCCGTGGTCTAGGGGCCGCGCGCCGGCTCCCGTGCCGCCCTGCAAACCCCGCCGCAACTCCGGGCCACTTCTTCTGAGGGGGACCGGGGTGTGCGGAGGTTAACTAAAGCCATTAATTGTCCGCAGACGAGAGCAGCAAAACAAAACAAAGGCATTTCGGGCTAGAGAGAAAGCTCGAGAAAGTGACCGAGGCATGTACCTGAGTGAGACAGATGGGAGAATACATCATGACTTCGCCTTAAAACGCACTTTCCCGGAGATGCCCAAGAAAATCTTCGAGAAGCAAGAATTTCATCTATTCATTTTACAGTCATCTGAGCCCCGCGATGCGATCAATCAGGACGGGGCTCTGCGCTGGATCACCGCAACTTCACAACAAACCCAGTCCTCCTTAAATAGCCAAAGATTCAAGTTCACTCGGCGTGCTAGATTTCCCGGGGTGAAATCCAATCTACACTTTTAACCCTCCTGCAGTCCGAGCGCGCTGGCCGTGCTCGCCGAGGCCGCCGCCGCCGCCGGTGTTGGCTGCTTTTCGCCTGGGTTTGGGGATTTGTTTTCTGTTTTGCAGTTGTTGTTTTTGTTGGGGGCTAGGGGGTGCGCGAAGATTCGGTGTGGGTTGGATTGGGGTGGTGGTTGGTGGTGAAATGCTTTTTTAAAAAAGGCGGGGAGGGGGGCGCAGGAGAGAGGGCGGGAGGGAGAGCGAGGAGAATGTGTCACCGCGCTGGGAAAGTTCAAGGTTACGGCCCCGAGCACTGCGGCAGGATCCCGGAGTGGCGACCGCAGGCGAAACTTTGCCGCGAGCCGACCATGTGTGTGCGCGAGGGGGAGCGTGAGCGAGTGCGCGCGGGTGGCGGGGCGCGCGCGGGAGAGGGCCGGGGTGGGGGCGGGGTGGGGTGGGGGAGCCGGGAGAGGCCGGGGTGAGGGAGGGGGCGCGATCGCAGGTCTCCCGGGCGGAAGAGGCTCGCGGCGCGCGGTCCCCGGCTGCAGCCGCCGCTGCCCGCGCCGACTCCTCCACGCCCGGCTGCCCTCCCGCGCGCCTCGCCCCGCGTCTGACCCGGCCGAGCGAGGAGGCTGCTGCTGCCGCCGCCGCCGCCCAGACGGATCGGAACGCGCTCCTGAAAAATCCCAAACGATAAATCCCGCTCTCCCGCTCGGCTCCAAACTCCTCTCTTTTCTGCTCTGGGCTCTTTTTTCCCCTCCCTCCCTCGCTTTCTTTCGTTGCAAAACTTGGAAGTTGAAAAATTCACCGGTTCCACCCTCCGGACCCCGGTCGAGCTCTCTCCAAATCAGACTTAAGGATTGTTTTATTATTTAATTACACAATCATCGCTTTACTCCTCCTCCTGCAAACGCGCATTCCTTTTGCACCAGCCTCTCCACACCCCCCGCCCCCCACCTTTCTCCTCCTCCTCCTCTTGCTTCTCTCTCTCTCTCATTTGTTAAAGCTCTCATACCACTGCAACAGCACCACGACTTTTTTTTATTATTTTAAATAGATCTTCTTTCCGCCCTTTGGGCAAGTCCCGCATCCCCCCCCCCACCACCACGTACACACCCCTCGAAAACCCGCCCTGGAAGAGGTATTTCGGTGCTCGCTGCGGACTCTTTAAACCGCGGGAACCTCCGAGTGGGAGAAGCACTGAGCCGGACTGGGCCGGAGAAAGGAACGAATGGAAAATTCCCTCACACCCAGGCCGCCCCGGGGCCCAGGCTGGGGCGCCGACTCTCGCACCCCGGGCGGGCGCGGTCCGCAGCGCCCGCCGGCTGAAGGGAGGAGGGGGAGGCCGGGGAGGTGGGGGCCTGAGCGAACTTGGGCTCAAGTAGTTGGGGCGCGCCGGCGCGGATGGGGGCGGGGCCCTCCGGGGTCTCCCTTGCGCAGGCCCGCGTCCCGGGGCAGCTCCGCAGAAGCGGCGCGCCTCGCCGCGGTTTGCCGCCTTCCTTGGCGGTGCCCGGTGCACGTGGCCTCGCTCGGAGCGGGAGGACCGGGCCGAGCTGCCGCCGCCGCCGCCGCCGCCGCCTCCGGCGCCTCCTCCTCCTATTCCTCCTCCTCCCGCGGCTTGCTCCGCTCTTTTCCTCCTGCAGCCCCTCTGGCTCGCTCCCAATCCCCACCCCCCCCAGGGGCCCAGGGCGCCGGCGGAAAGCGGCTCCCGCCCCGCCTGGGTGCAGGCAGGGCGGGGCCGCGGCGCGCCCGGGGCTGCGGGGCGGGCGGGCGGGCGGGCGCGCGCGCGCGCGCGAGCGGGATGCGTGTGCCGCTCCAGCCCTGCAGAGGCGGCCCCGCCCCCACCCCGCCGCGAGCCGCGGGCCCCGAGTGAATGAACTTGATTTCGGATATTTGGAGGCCGGCGGTTTGCCTTGCACCCTTTCTGCGCGCGCGCGCGCGCACGGGCACTGGCACACACAGACACACACTCTCACATACACACCCCGCCCCCCAAATTCCGGTTTTCGGCCAGGGGTGGGTGGGGAAGAGGTGGAAGCAAAGGCTGTGCAGACAATGGAGAGAGGAAAAGTGAGTGCCAGGGGCTCCGCGTCTACCTAGCCGGGGGCCGCGGAGAGGACTCGACGGCCCCAGCCCCGGGGCGGGGCCGCCCCCACCTCCAGCTGTGCTCCGATTTCCCTTTCCTCTTCTCGTCGCTTCCCCGCTCTCGATTTTTCCCCTCAACTTTCTCCTCTCTCTGTGTCTCTCCGGCTCCTGCCCACCTCCCCCCACCCCTTTATCCCCCCCCTCGCCGAGGACCCGAAGGAACCAGTGACTTTTTCCTTCAGCAAGTGGGAGTTATCCACATCAAGCATTTCACAACGACACATCAAGAAAAGTAGGCAGGTTCAAGTCAACCATGAAATGGTCACTTTTTAACCCCGTCCTGTCCTCATTAGGGAAATGCTCAAACACAGTCCGTTTTCAAAGAGCACTCTTAATGAGGCGAGCCTGCCAAGTCCACCAGCTGCAGCCTCCGTAAACCAAGAGCCCAAAGAAAAAAAGCACTGGGGAAAGAGGGGGAGTTGAGGAGGCCAGGGGTGGAGGTGGGGGGAGCGTTGGTTCTGGGAAGACAGGTAAAGTCGGGGAAATTTAGCGAACTCTCCCGAGTTAACCCTTTAGGGCACACACCAGCGGGAGCGGCCTCCCTGCTCCCCCGGAGGCAAATCCTCCAGTCAGGTCTCTGACAACGTTAATTTCCTTTGTGTGGGTCATTTCTTCTTTTTTGAAAAACCAGGATAAAGTTGATCGTCTTTATAGATGAAAGAAATGAGGTGACAGTCCGGGTTATAAATACTCATTTCTCTCTCAGAAATTTTTAGGCGATCTCATGCTAGATTTGCAAAAAAAAAAAAAAAATCCCCAAAGCATCACTTTGTATTGCACATTATGCTGCATCCCTTTTCTCACCCTCATACCAGAGTCTGAGGGGAGGGGGGGCGGGGAAGCGCTACTGATAATACCAGCTTTAACTACTGGAGTTTCCCTTTGAACAAATATTCAATTTAACCGGAGTTAATTTACCATAAAAGACATTCCCCTTGGCACGAATGCACTCCTGTCCTTGAACACACCTCTTTGAATGCCTGAACTCGTACAGAAGCCATTATTTCGGGGTCTCTTTAAAAATCAAGCGCCCATCTCTCTCTTTCTCTCCCTCCCTCTCTACTTCCCTCCCTCCTCACCACACCACCCCCAGTGAAATCCTGGCACCCAGAGAGAGCTTCGTTCAGCCAGAGATCCTAGAACGAGCCGCTGTCCCCTAGCAAAAGAGGCCCAGCGCTGAGCCCTGGGCAAGTGTCTGCAGGCAACGCTACTCCTCCTCCCTTATTAGTTTCCCTTACCAACAGAAACGGTTTCCTCTTGCCACCCAGACTAGGTCGCATCCTAAAGTTTCTCACAAGCTTAAAAAAGAAAAACGAAAAATTGACAACTCTTACACAGAAGAGTCCACAAAAGCTGCAGCAGCGCCAGGGGTGAAGAAGCAGCGACAGACCCAGGTAAGACCCCAGAGAAGTGAAGATGTCCGGGGCCTCCCAGGCCTATCACTGAGGGATTCAAATCTCTCCCTGTTTGTAGGGCACTTATGGTTGGGCACAGTTGGATGAGCATGGGGGATGCTTGGTAGTTGGCGGTTTGGATCTGTTTCCGAGAAAAAGGGAAATAAGAAAGGAGTAATGGTGAGGAGGGGAAAACTAAAAGGGAGGAAAGAATGGACAACAGAGACATCCGGAGTGGCTTATGGGGTGCTCATTTGATATGGCTTTGACTGTCCTCTCAGGCCTTGGAGCCATGGGCGGGATGGCTGACCCCCCACCCCCACCCCCAGAACACTACTTCTTGTACAGCTAATGCCAAGGCCACTGCAGGTCTTCCCAGGATGAACTCTAAGAGAGGCTTCTGGAAAGAGGAGCTGATGGATTGGGGTGTGTGGAACATCTGTCTTCTCTCAGCAGGACCCTTCACTATCTGTGGTTTGAGAAATGCCAATCTTTTAAATCCCAGGTAGAAGAGCAGAGAGAAGGAAGTGAGAAAGTATATACGGTATTTTAGCCACTTTCCCTTTTACCCAGCATTTCTGTGCCATGGTATTAAGAGTGGTTTTAAAGTATCTCTGAAAAGCTTCTGATACTATCAAAGTGGGCCGAACACTTTTTAGACTGGTACTTACCTCTCCTAAACTGCCTTTCTTCTCTCTCTCACTCACTGAAAGAGTTAAAGCAAGTCAATTTCATTCACCCCAAAATCTGTCTGGAAGAAAGAAGTGAAAGTCTTCTGCAGCAGCAGGAAAATCTGATATTTCAGAATCCCTAAAGACCTCCTCCCTAGATCACCTATTCCCTGCCACCTTATAGGGAGAAAAGTTTCTTTTCTGACAGATAGTTTATTAATTTCAAGAAATGCTAGAGTGTCTGTGCTTCAGGTGACTGGATTTTTCAAAACTCAATTGTATATTTGAAAAAGTAAGCAGTATTACCCAATTGGAGCCTTTCATTGACCTCCAGAGAGGAGCTTAACATCTCAAGGGTCTTCTAATATTGATTTTCTTTTAACCTTCTCCCTTCTAAAGAAATTCAGTGACAAGTTGTGAATCCTGAGCAGTTTAGGGAAAGGTTCTTGGAGCTTAACAAAGCTGTCATTTTCAATACACCCGGATGACTTTTTTTTTTTTTTTTTTTTTTAGCTCTTGCATGTGATTAGAGGGGAGGCTCAACTATTCCACACACCCTGGCTGCATGGCCAGTATCAATATTTTAAAACTAAATACAAAAGAGACAGATGACCTCCTGACCCCAGGAAACAGGCCTGCAAGACTGCAAGTATCCACTATACCATGCCCAGGGACCTTTTCTTCTTCCAAATGAACCATAAAAATCATACACGTGTAGCCTGTAAAACACAATTTTATATCCACAAGCAAGAACATCAAAAATCCACTCAACAATGCATATATAAACAACCAACAAGTACTGAAATTGTCTGCACTTGATGGGAATTGCAAAATCATGCCCAGCTCTCTCAGCCCTTAAACTACTACTGTCAAATTAGGGGAGCAATTTTTCCCTACTAGAAAATTCACAACCGGTTAGCTTCCCCAAGCCCCATTGCCAGCACTTTGCCTTTCACTGAAATGAATAAATAACCGTGGACTTTTTTCCCATCCTCTGGGAGCTGTTTGGTGTCCCCTGAGGACAAAACTAAATGAGAAAAATGACGCTGTTAATAATGTCGCTGCTGAAATGCCTGTACTCGACTGTTTAAAAAAAATACCATCCCACTAAGTGTGCCTACATTTCGGGCGCATTTACAAGCCACCACTGAATCTGAACACAGACTGGCCAGCATTAAGATTAGCTGGTTTCCACTTCTGTATAGAAATGAGGCTAGTTCATCAACAGAGATTCCCAACTTCTGAAGACATTTGCTTTCCGGGATTACAATGTCAGCAGTTGCCCTGTAATTTTTGCATGATTTATTTTAAACTTTGAAAATCATGGTAATAATTGCCTTGCTTCACTCACAATACTTCAAAAGTTATAGGCACTTTCACATACAGTCTTCTTTGCTGATCCTGTGAGAGTTGTAGCAATTGTCCTTTTTCAAGATAGCTGACCTTTAAAGTAAAACTATACTCTCATTTCATTTCTACATGTAAATTGGCTTCTGTTACCCATCTACATGTGCCTCTGTGACATGAAAACAGATCACTTTTAAAGATCTGTTTAGAAAGCTTCATCCAGAATGGCTAAGTCGTCTTTACATTCTGCATTAAGTGTAGAAAGTGCGTTGCAAACCAACTCAAACTTTCTGCACCCCTTTCTCTCATTCTTTCCTTGAAAACTGCCTTTCTGTTTCAAAACCAAAACAATGCATAACAACAGGACTGTGCATTTTAACTTTCAAAATAAAATTTAGCCAACAATCGCATAATTACAAAGATAGAAGACAGTTGGGCCTATACAAAATACATATTGATATTTAAGTAAACTTTATCTCTGAAATATATCTGAAAAGATTTTACAATACACAGTTAATAAATTCCAAAGCAATAATATTGCCAAATTGTGTGATGTCACAAACTCTGAAAGCAAAGTTACAGATGTTCGTGACATTACATTCACCAGTAATTATACTGCTGCTCAGTCTGACCATCTTAAAATTAAATGGATGCCTCTGTCTACTAAAGAATAAAAGGAATTTATTTTGGACATCAAACAATGAAACTGTCACCATTTATTGTACGAAACACTCAGCTAATCAATTTCCTATTAAAACAGCTTTCAACAATACTCAGCTTTAAAATTCATCAGGGCCAGTAAAAACCTTTTGCCAGTGCACAAGAATGCAGTCCCAACCACGGACGATAATTACCCTTCTAATACTTTTATTGCCCAAGCACTTTTTCCTGTGCTCCCCATCAGTTAGGCAGGAATCTGCAGTATAGTGTATCAGTGAGTTGGAGTGCTTGACCTTTGCCCACATATGATTTAATAGGGACTTTTCAGCACTGGAGCTTTCTCCATCTCTCATACCATTAAATGAAAACATCAAACCTCAGATGTAAAACTGGAAACCACAACGCTTTGTGTTTCACAACTCTTTGCAGTTTTTACTTAGGCTGCTTAAAGGTCAGCTTCTTCGCCTCACAGTGCTCTCCCCCATACAGTAAATGTACTCAAAAGTCACACTAATTCTCATTTTGATTAAATCTTGAACTCCCCAGTCAGATACACACATTCATCCTGCTTATTTACATTTGCATTCTTTTCTAACCACATAAGCATGTGTGTATGACTTTCTGGATTTATTCCATTTTAGGGCTGATTTAAATATCTGTTCAAGTATGGGTTCACAAGTTAACTTTTTCCCGCCCGTTGGAAAGTTAAAATTACAAAGGATGGTGTTATAGGATCCTGTCAAAGAAAGTTAGAGTTAATCTTGTGTATTTTGGCGTCTTTTCCCTGCCAGCTACTGTACTTGGTGGGGGGGAGCGGGTTGGAGATCTTGTCTGTCCCATCTCAAGTTCAATGGCAGTTCTACTAACTCCAGGAGAAGATGGCCATGTTCACAGCACTAATAATAATTCCAATCACGCCACTTCGGCATTTTGTGTCAGAGTCGAAACTGGCTTCCCCGCCCCCTTCAACCTGAAAGCTGCCAAGTCCTCACACACTCCGCATTCAACCACAACTTAATGGATGGGATATTGTGCATTAAAATGTGTTCCAGACATACTGGCGAAGAGAGGACAAGGAAAAAGGGAGACAGACACACACACACACAGTTAGGCAGAAGGGAAAAAATCCTAGAGCAAAAACAGCAGGGCAGGGGAAAAAAAATTATTAACAGGAGCGGGAAGAAATCCATCATAATCTTTTTTTTTTTTTTAAGGGAGGGGGAGAGTGGGAAGAGGGCTAACAATTCTGTCCTGCCACTTCAGGAACAAGGGGCTAGGGGTAACTAAACTTTAAAATGAAGATTGATTTTAAAAACTCCAGTACACCAGAGCTAAATAAAGACACTTTTAAGTGAGCATATGTAACAAATCTGTGCATATTCACCTTAAAGAGAAGAAAAATGCTCCAAAAAGAGAGAATGGGCTATAAGGTACAACTGAAGTATCATTTGTACAGTAAATTTTTCCATCATGGGGGAGAAGGGGGGGGGGGGAGTAGGGAGTTGAAGCAGGAAAAATGCTACATTTCACACTGTTTTGGACTCACAATGTTATCCACTGATTCTCGCCATAAAAGTGTGACATATACACTAAAGTTGCCAAAGCTTAAAAAAAAAAAAGCATTAAGGCTGGAAATCCAACACTATAGCTCAACTTGTAAAGAAGAAATGACATTTAGGTAAAGTCTCTTTACAATGTACAAACAGTAAAAAATCTGTGTCTGGGGATAGAAGGGGATGCAAGGGACAAACAAGACAAGCAAATAAAACCCGTCATTTCAAAGCCACATACCACCGCATTCTATTACGTTAAATAAAAGAGATGTTGAGTCTGTAACAGAACCCTGGGCCGCTGACTTCACGTATCTGAGGTACAGATTTGTGGACTTTCTCAAGGGTTGTTTTGGTGTCGCTTATTGTACTTATTAATAGTTTTTATTTTAAAGCGCAATCCAAGAGTTAGTCTCTTACTTTTGTTTTTAATTATTATTTCTGCAATGCCATAGTTCTTGGCCCAAGGAAGAAAAGGCGGCAAAAGTCAAGTCTAAAAGCAGGCAGCCCCTCAGCCTGTCTGGGTATCCAGTTTTGCTTTCTCTCACTTGCAGAAGACTGTTTCTCGAGGTAGACTTGAAAGCCGTGCAGAGTGCTATGTGTGTGTGTGTGCGCGCGCGCGCGTGTGTTTGGTGGGTTTTATTGTTTTAGCAGGGCTGCTCTGGAGCTGGGGGCTGCCTCCCCGCCCGCGTCCGGGCTCCGGGCGGGCTAGGCAGATGCAGCCGGCGCGGCCGCGGGGTCGCGCGTTCGCCCCTTCCCCGCCCTGGGATCGGCCGGGCCGGCGGCGGGGCTAGCCCGGACCGCGGCCACCCGCGCACCCTTTCCGCACCCCGCCCGTGCTCCGCCGCCGGCGCCGCCGCCTCCCCGGCTTTCTCTTTCTCCGGCCCACCTCCCGTCCGGCCCCGCCCCGCCCCGACCGGCCCGGCGCGCGGGAAGCGCGGCTCTTCGCTTCCGCCTGGCGGCGGGAAGGAAACCGAAAGGAGGAGCCGGGGGCGGGCGCGCGGCGATGCATATTCATCAGGGCGCCCGAGGCGGCGGAGGCGGGAGCGGGCCCGAGTGGGTGTGGCGGGCAGCCCGGCGCGGGGGCTCCTCGCGAGTGGCGGCTCCGCTCTTTGTGCCGCCCGGGCGGGGCCGGAGCGCGGCGAGGGAGTGCGGCGCCGCCTGCCTGCGGGGCTGCCGGGCTCCGCGCGCCTTTGTGCTACCGCGCTCGGGGGCCTCCCCGCGGGCGTGCGCGAGAGCGGAGCCGGGCAGAGCAGCCGCGGGAGACGCATCACCAAATGATAATAACGAGCACGGGATTGGTGCTCTTCCCTACTTGCCGCCACGTTTTCGGTCCCCTTCGCCAGGCCACGTTTGTTTGGGTGTAAAAGGAGTTCTGAAATGTACCTCACTGCGTAGCGTTATCATTTATAGGCATGCATGTGAATGTCAATAATTCAGGGGTAGGTGGAAGAAATAATCAGCCCCAAAGAAATATGCAACCCCTGGGTCCCCAAGAAGTAAACACTCTAGATGAGATGTGGTAGCGGGCTCATGTTCATAAAGCTGTTTTGATTAATATTTTTTAAACTTAAATATATGTAGGTTTTTTGCTTAGTTTTCAAGTAATCCAGTCATTTGCATTTTAAGCATCTGTAGTGTGGTAACAATGTTTAACGTTTAAACCAAGTTGTTACATAGCTCTGATTTAAAAATGAAGTATTAAATGTAAAAATACAGCACTCGCCCTAAATTTACTTAGTACTAACCCACATGTGTTTAGAAAAGATTTTATTACAGAGATCCTGACTAATTATGTAATTGCACAACAGGCAACAATAGCTTCAAATATCCTCTAAAAACCCTGTTCAATTATGTGATTACCAGTGGGACCGGAATAGCTCCCAATGAATTGTTCTTATCTTTCTACTAAATGTGAGCATGTCAGTATTTTAATCCCAATTATATTTACCCTCAAAGTCCAAGAGAACTTAAACAACATTGTTCAGGTTCTTTGTTCCTACAATACGCATTATAAAACAAAGAAGACATTTTGGCCTCATTATCCAAAAAAAAAAAAGTTTTTTTCTCCTGTAACAGCGTGGGCACACACACATGTATACATGCATATATTACATACCTATAATATGTACATATTATGTAGATGTTTGTGAATAGTATACATATCTCATTTCAGTGATAAGTGCAAAACTGAGAATTGGATTGACCCAACTGAGCTTTAGAAAATGCCAAACTTTAAAATGGGTTATTACCAGTTCCCAATTTCCCTTCAGAAAAAAAGTAACAAGTGTATATCTATATAGCTTTGGGAGGGAGATGAAGGATGGGGACACACACACACGTATGTATGTATCTCCACATTTAGCTATAACTTCCCAAGGAAAATTAATTTTTAACATCTATCTTGTTCCAAGTTAGGTAATTTTAACCACTCAGCTAGTATAGCTCTAATTCAGTATACCCAGGCAGTCAATTCAAGTGGGTAACAAACAGATCTGTTTCCATTCTAGGATTTCCTAATAGTAGTTTCATGGTTCAGTAAATCACATTTAGCACTAACGAATCAAATATAAAATGTGAAAATTCAATGTGGCTAAACTAAAATATATTATTTAGGGTGGTGGAGGGAGTGTTTAAGTGAGCAATGTTATCAAATTCTAAGACTTTTACAAGTGTGCCTCAGAAAGCTTCTTCTCTTATAATTATTTGACGTCCATAGCAGAGTTACCAATCCTTCCCAACATCTATTTCATGCAAAGGAGAAATGACGTTACAGAGAGAATCCAGTTTTCCTTAGGAAATATCCTAAGACACGAAATGGGAAAAGGAACAGGAAAGGGGAAAGGGAAGGATTTCCTGTGCTTCTGGTGATGACTTGAATGAATCTAGATTTAGTGTCACCTGTCAAAGAATTTCTTCCTAAGCATATTATTTAGTAATAGAATGTACCATTGTATGTTATGTTCAGCGTTTCATAGATTATCTTTTTTTATTTGCATGTCATTTGTTTCTTTTGACATGTGAAGCTTACAAGAGTACTTATTCGTATGTATACCGATCACTCTTCTGTCAAATACGTACACATATTATAATTAAATGATACCCAAAGTTTATAAAATAAGGAGATTAATTTTCAACATGTCCTATAGAAATCGGTCTCACTAATTTGTAGTCACCTCAGCGGGTTGTTGCTCCTAAATCTTTTAATTGGCTAATGATCATGGTCTTCTAATCTACAACGCTGGTTGATTTTCCAGTTTTCACATTTTTTGACATAAATAAATATGTAGAAATTCAATTCAGGAGTGTTTTAAAATAGATGCTTCTTTTAAAATTAAAATTATCTTGGTTAGAAGCCTTTCCTAATGTACTTAAGTTTCAATATCTTTTTATATTCAACTTTTTATAAATTATAACTAATTATTCGTTTTAAAGAAATAAGGAGTATCTAACGTTACTTAGGCATTTTGGCCTTCTGATATCACTTCTAACTGAAGTGATTCCAGTAGAAAAGCTAATTTTTTTCTGCCTTTAGTTACAGGCACAATTCATTCCTTAGAACTTACTAGAAGATTCTCCACTGCACTGAAACTTTAGATTTTCTTTTTTTTTTCCTAAAGCCAATTAACTGGTAAAGCAGTTTCTGTATTTTTTTTCAAATTAAGAATTTTTTAGTGTACAAGCAACATCTGCGTGTGTTTATCTTTGAGAATAATCACAATATAATTATTTCTAAGAGGCATGCATTATTACAATGCTTTATGTAATAATTAAGTAATTCCCCTACCCCATCTCAACCAGTAATTTTCAGTCATTACCCCAAAGGTGTTTATTTTGTCTTATTTCTCTATTTCTCAAAAATATAGGAGGTGTGTTTTTATTTCTATTATTTTTTATGATTAAAGGGTACACACTAATTTATTAGATTATTTTATTTAGTCCATTATTGTACTAGCATTTGTGCAAATTTAGTGTATATAATAAAGATGGACTACTTAGAACTCAATACTAAATAAAACACAATACCATCTTTTAAAACAATTGAATGATTACGTTTTAGAATTAAAACTACGTAAGATATAAACCTGTGTAAACATTCATATTAAATATTACCTCTGGGAAATAGTTTCAATTATTTCTTAATTATTTTAAAAATATTTAGAGAGGCTTAAATCAGGACATTTATTGTATCCAGTGCCAACTTCTGGCATCTTGTTGGCATTCCATAGCTGAGAGCTGTCTCCATACAAGTTTTATTGAGGAGAGGAGAATGGATATCTAGAATATTGTTGTGTAAGAGGGATACTCAAGTATAAATAACAACCTCTGGTGACTCTTTTTATTTTTCATTGGTTACAGCCGTCTTTAGCTGTAATCCGTTATGCCTCTTCTTTAGACATTGACTGGGAAGATAAACAGTGTCTTTGCCACGAGACATTGTAGTTGCTCATCATACAGAATTATATTTGTGGAAAAGACTTCAGGAGATTACCAGATAAGCCCTTGCAATGGGGTCAAAACTCCACACTGCCCAGGACAGGCACACCAGGTCACTTTCTAACCATTGAGAGTATGGGTACAAAAATAAATATACACATGCAGTGTTCCTTCTTTCACTAACTGCACGCTGCACCTGTGCACACATATATCTGATGACATCTGCTAACATAGTAAATATCAAGTGGTTTGTAGTGTCATCAAAAACCTGAGATGGTGGTATGGCTCACAGCCTCCTCAACCCCAGGCTGTGGTCTTGGTAAATTTCACAGGCTAAATAGAGACAGACTCAGACTCATTCTGTACACGAACCAGAGGTTTTCAAGGGCAGGTTAAGGTGGTTGACCCAAGGGGAAAAAAAAAAAGCCTCTAGTTATGACTCAGTGTGTGAAAAATCTGCTCTCTGATTCAATGGTGATAAATCAAGGATATCTCCCAGCTTCAAAAAAAGATCACTTTTATCTCAATTGTTATGAATTCTCAATTTCAAGGTTAAATTCTCAACCTTTCTTAGCCAGCATAAGTTTTTAAGACTTAATTTAAAAAAAAAAAAAAAAAAAAAAAAACTATGAGCAATTAAATCTTCATAACTTGCTTACTCACTTTTATATAACCTTAGAATTTTAACCATCAAAATGTCCATGAAAAGAAAACAATAAATTTGAATGAATTTAAGCTGCAATGATGATTAAATGGAGCAAAGAGAAAGCAAAGTGTTTTCTCAAAAACTTTTCAGGATATTTTGTGCCATATGTAAGTTTTCTGAAACAACAGAATCACTAAGGTATTTTTTTAACCATTTTCAAAAAAACAGAAGCATCTGGCAATCCAGAAATCAGTGAGGCAACAGGATGCAAGAAAGCGCTAGACAGTCTACTGATCCTTCACTACAGTGCTGGCAAAGGACCATCCTGCTTTTTGCTCAGTGGGCCATTTTCAATGAGAAAGTGAAACTCAAGTCCCCTACATCCACATCCTGGGGCTGACTGTCCTCAGTGTCAAAGATTCTTCTTGACATATCTAGAACGTGGTGGTATTATTTTAATTTGCCCACTACTAAAGAAGATCAATAACCACATTTTTGTGGATTTATTCCCCAACTAAGAAGGCCTAGATGCAGTCCAAGGAGTAGAGGAAAAATGCAATCTTTCTACAAACATGTATCACACGTTTAGTATGGGGCTGGGCACCACCCTGCAAGGATGGGTAGATTTTTAAGAATTTCTGCATTTATGATAAAAAGACCTTCCATTCCTTTCTGCTAATATTCTCCTCTAAATTTGTTTATAAGAAAGTAACCTTCCCAAGCTATCTTGGAAGCCTTCAGATAAACACATTATATAACAACCTTTGGTTTTCTGCTCACTTTACGGGTAGTTGATGTGGATTTATAGAATGAAAACAGTGTTGATAGAAAGCAAAGGAAAATGTAATTAGGGACAATAAGTTACCCTTCCCACCCCACCACCCAGTAAATGCAAAAAAAAAAAAAGTCTTCTATAATATATTCAGAAGCCAAACTAACAAAGTTGGGAAACTTTTGATATCACTATACTTCATGAGGTGGGAAGTATTTTTATTAATGACGGGGCGGCGGGGAGAAAGAACGGTGTTAAGTGGGAAATTTCAGGCACAAAGAGTTTGCCTATGTGCAACTAATACTGCCTGCTTTTTAACAAATTATTGTTTAAGGATGGTTGACAAGCAAATACAGAGGTCAGGACAGAAATATAAGTTTCCAGAACATACCTAATATCACTCTCCCTTTTTCTCCTCGTGTCTGCTACCATTCTGAGCTGCCCTTAATATTTCTTTTATCTTTTTCTTTTTTGTTATACAAACAACAAAAAAAGAGCAGAGATATTTTAAGTGAAAATTAACAAACATAAAGGACATCCACCTACAGTCCCATCACCTATAAATTTGTTTTGTTTGCACATATTCCAATCCAGTATTTGCTTACACACACGTAAACTATTTGCGTGGTTATAATCTTAAGGTGGAGAGAATTTTGTTTTGTACATTTCCACTTATTTACATTATTGACATTAGTGAAAGGACACAAAATTTAAAACGTTAAAACTAGAAGAGACTTCGGGACTTCTAGACAAGAGATAAAGAAACAAAACTGGCAACATCCTGTGTATTGCCCTGTCATATTTTTAATGTTGGATTTCACTGTCAACATGTTAAAATTGGGATATTTTACTTGAAAATCCAAATATCCTGCTGCTCTTGAAAAAGTGGGAGGGGGAACACTTTGGGGATGAGTGCTGCACACAGGTTAGAGCAGAGCAGCTGCTGCCCCCGTTGGATGGGGCTTGGTCTCCACAGTCCCGATTACTCCCTGTCCCGTTACACCGGTTACCAACTCGCCTCTTCTTTCCCCGAGTTTACAACCCTGATCTACGCCAGATGCTCTTCTTGTAGATGAAAAGGGGAAAACAAGTTTCAGAGGGGTAAAGTGACTTACTTAGGGCTACTAAGCTAAATATTAGCATTGCCCACATTGTAAAAGAGGCTGACTCTTTTACAGGACTCTAAACAAGCACCACGTGTATTCACGTTTATTTCCGAGCGTGTGGGGAAGTGAGGTTCTGGGTGCCAATCCGATAACCTCACTAGAACTGCCTTGACCACAACCTCCTTTACAGACTGAAGTGTCCCAGGTTAGCCACCTGGAGACCTTTAGTTACAGGCACCTTTTTGCTCCAGGTCATAATTAACATTTGATGTCCATAAGCCAGACACCTATACCCCCATAAATCCTGGCCCTGCTCGCGGTGACTCCTGTTCTTTCTCTCATTACAAACAAAATATCAGAATGCAAGTGAAGGAAGCTGATCCCTTTATGGAGATAACATCCAATCTGCTGTTGTTGATAAAGGAACTAGCTAATTAAAAAGTAAAAAAAAAAAAAAAACTTTATGATATTCTTATCAAACCTACCTCATAGAGGCGTGATGATATACCAATACCCTAGCAGACAACCACTGTCCTAGAAAATATAAAATTCCCATATCTGTACAGAGACTATATTTTCGGAATGTTAAACCGGGACACATGGTGCCACCAAGAATCTTTCTTAAATGAATTTAAGATTTTTGGAAAGTTTTACAAAAGTTTTAAAAAATGATTCATTGTTAGCTGTGGTTTAATTAATGGGCTTTATGACAAAGAATAAAAATGTAGACCATCTAAGAATGCCTGGTCTCTATATCTATGTGGGCAATTCTTAGAAATTTGCCTAGAAAGTGGGACTTGATGGCAGTAACCACTGTGTTGGATTGCCATTAGGTGTCCCGTGCACTTTGCACTTGCTTGTAGTGCTTTGTTCTCCAGACAGAACACCTACTCTCTAGGTTCTGCTCCCAAATGGAGAAGGACCTGAGAACACACAGACCACGTCATGGAGTCAACACAGTAAATAATTGAGAAGCTCCTGCATTATGTACTCGTTGAGTCTACAGTTACTCTCTTGGCAGGCACAGAAGTGGTCCATATTCAATCAGGCTGTAGGCTCATTCACAGAAGCGGTCTTTTTTTTTTTTAATTTCTATTTTTTATTGGAGTATAGTTGATTTACAATGGTGGGTTAGTTTCAGGTGTACAGCAAAGTGATTCAGTTATACATATACATATATCCATTCTTTTTCAGATTCTTATCCCATATAGGTTATTACAGAGTATTGAGTAGAGTTCCCTGTGCTATACAGTAGGTCCTTGTTGATTATCTATTTTCTATATAGTAGTGTGTATATGTTAATCCCAACCTCCTAATTTATACCAAAGGGGAAAAGTGGAGGGGGTGGGGGATAAATCAGAAGCAGTCTTAATGGCTCTCATTCCGGCCAAAGCACCATCTTAGTTGAGCAGCACTAAGGAGGCCAGACCCTCTGTGCCCCGTTTCCCTTTCCCTGAGGACCAGATATGCACATTTCTTCTGGAGCATTTTAAATGAGTATCTACAAACTGGATCTTCTCCTCTACTATGACCAATGGCAGCACCTAAGTTAAGCAAGGTCTCCCCTAGGGTGATGGTTTTCCCAGTTAGGTTAAAATGAGTGTCATGACAAGTGCTAATAATTACCACATACTGAGGTCTAACTATGGCTCTGCTCTCTGCTCAGAATGTCACATATATTATCTCAGCTCTTTTGAAGATGCAGAGACTGAGGCAAGGGGAGGTTAAGTCACCAACGGAAGGTCACAGTGCTCCTAATCTCAGTCTTTCTAATTCCAAAGCCTGTGGCTATAGCAGACCAGTACATGCAGCAAGAGCACAGGGCAAGGCTGTAACCATCTAGGTGAGTGTGGCCCCGTCACAGGTGTTGCCTTGGGAGGCTTCACAAGTATTCCTTAAAGTATTTTTATCACTTGTCTTTTGAAATTGCCTTTAGAACCCCAGGTACATTCTTTTAATATTATCGATGGGATAGATCTTCCTCCTTTGAATGTGGGATTTGAGTTTTGGATATATCCGTGATTCATTCAATACACTGTGGTGATTAAAGAACTTATCAAGCTGCGTAAACCACTTTGGGTTGAAAACAAGGCATGACAGAATGTTAACAAGATGATTTTCATTCTCCAGAGTGTTCTGAAGGTAATGGAATAGAGGCCTTAGAGTTGGACTTAGAGGCACCTGGGTTTGGGGTTCAAATCCTGACTTAGCCACCTAAAAGCTACGTGATTCTGGGCAAGGCACGTAATAATTCTTAGCCAAGGTTTCCTCACCTTCGAAAAGAACATAAGAAAATAATACCCGCATCAGGGTTATTGTTTGAGGATCAAAAAATATTCTGTGTCAGGATATGTAGGAAAGTGTCTGAAATGTAGTCCTTTCTTAATACGTATTTCCTGAATCTGACTATCAGATTATTATTTGTCTCTGTCCTTGTGCTTCCAATGTGGTGAGAGATGATAAAGAGGAGTTAACAGAGTCTGTGACAATGACCGGACCCCGGCGCCCCTCTGAGTGCCACTGGGCCTGGTGTATAGCATTTATTTGCAATTATACTTGAAAACTCAAGCGTGATGTCCCTAGTTCCCTGATGCTAGGGGGGATGGATTGAAAGGAGGCTGTGGTGTGGGTTGAAGTTTATGGGAGGCAGTCTCTATCTCAAGTTTACTCCTTGGCACTTTCTAGAAATTTGCGAAACATAATAGTATCTTAAGCAAGTGCCCCTTCCTACACATATGGACTGCCCACCCTACAGCGGGTCCTGGCTCAACGTGGGACAAGGGGCACTGCTGTTGTCACAGTTTCCAAAGGGCTGGTTTAGTGACAGGCATAGAATGATGCTACCCAAATTATAAGAACTGAGAACACCCCCGAACTCATCCACACACACAGTGTCATTCATCAACTGAATAAGATGACGTAACTCTATAGGCAACAAATGAGCACCTGCTATGTCCAGGAGACAGAGTGTGAACAAACCAAACAATTTTCTAGCATAGAGGAAAGAGACCTGGCATGGGGAGGGGGAGGGGAGTGAACAGAGATATAGAGTTTGTGTGGTAGTGTTCCAAATTCATACGCCTGCTAGGCTTCCCTGTGAGGTCAAAGAGGTGGTCTGAGAATTCTGGAAACCTTGAAGGAAACTGTTTATCAAAAGAAAGAAAGAGAAGTGTGCAAAGCTTTTTGCTACATACAGTCAATCAGGGGCATCTAGCGAAGATGGGGGATGGGAGCAGCCTCTGAGGGCTGTAGAGCTTTGGCAGCTGTACTAGAACCACCCTGGGCTCTCCTTTGCAGCATCCTGCAAGTCTGAATACTTAGGGTCATGTTTTTCTTTTCAAGCTGACGTATGTTCATTTACACACTGTAGCATTTATTAAGCATCTTAACTCATTTAATCTTCTTAACCATCCTATAAGAACAGCTACACTATTGTTTCTACTTTACAGATGAGAAAATTAGGGTATAGAGAGAGTAAATAACTTACCCAAGGTCAATAGCTTCCAAGTTTCAGAGGTAGGATTTGAACTTATGCAGTCTGGCTCTTAACCACCAATTTTATGCAAACTTTTTCCTCTCCTCTGCATGCTCCTCCCCCCAATAGAGTGGCTTTTTGCCCAACTTTAAAATCTTTCCTCTTTTCCTGCAGGGCTCATTCTAGGTCCCACAACTCCCAAACAGGAAGCCGTAAGTGTGGGCAACCTTAACACAACTACAGAGTGACACTAAAGGCCATCAAGACTTAGTCACTAAGGAGAAAAGAGGCACTTCAGCAGCCTTGGCTTCATTCTTTGGATCCCTAAGGGAGGAGACCTAAGTGACTAACCCCTCTGTCTCTCTTCCTGGCTTTAAAAAAATAAACTGTCATCCACTCATATGAAGGAATGTTATACAGCAAGGAAAAGCACAAACTTCTCTACAACAGGCATGTAGAAAAGTGCACATCATAAGTTTATAGCTAGGTGAATAAGCCATGTCACCAGTGTCCATATTAAGAAATGGAAAATTACTGGCAATCCAGAAACCACATCCCCTTCTCCATTCTCTGCCAATTACTACTCCCACCATCCTTCCCAAAGATAACCACTGTCCTGATTTCTAACAATACAAAATTGTATTGTCTGTTTTTGAACTTTATATAAAGGGAAGCATATGATATTCACTCTTTTACTTCTGAATGGTTTTGTTCAACATTTCATGTAAGAGTTCTTCCTGCTGTTGGAAAAAACGAAGTTGTTTTGTTTTTCCACATTGCAGTATGGAATTCTATTGCATGCATACAACACGGTTTATCTATTGTATACTTGACAACCACTGGGTCGTTTCCAGTTTGGAGCCAGTACAAATAAAGGGAATAGAAGCATTCTTCTACATGTTTTCCCGTGTATGTATGTATGCATTCTCTTGGGCATAAACCTAGGAGAATTTCTGGGTTACGAAGTAGCCTATGAACAATTTTAGTAGATAATGCTAAATAAATTTCCAAAGTGATTGTACTAATTTACACTCCCACCAGCAGTGTAGGAGAGATTTAGTTGTTTTACATTTTCCCCAACACTTTGTATAATCGGTCTTTTTTACTTCTGGATTATAGTAATATCTCACTGCGGTTTTAATTTGTATTTTCTAGTTGACTAATGAGGTTAAGCTGCTTTTCATCTGTTTATTGGCCTTTTTTTTTTTTTTTTTTTTTTTGGCCACGCAGTATGCAGAATCTTAGTTCCCCAACCAGGGATCGAACCCATGCCCCCTGCAGTGAAACCACATAGTCTTAACCACTGGACCGCTGGGGAAGCCCATTATTGGCCACTTGGATATTCTCTTTTGTGAAATATCTGTTCGAATATTTTACCCATTTCTGTTGGGCTCTCCTGTTTTTGTTTTTGTTTTTCCCTTACTGATTCGTAGGAGTTCTTTACACATTCTGGATATGAGACTTTTGCCACTTCTATCTGTTGCAGATTCTCTTCCCATTTTGTGACTTGCAATTTCACTCATTTAACGTTGTAAAATTTTTGTGAGTTTTTTTAAAAAACTGTATTAAGGAATAATTTCCATA
Source organism: Eschrichtius robustus (assembly GCF_028021215.1). Taxonomy (NCBI): domain Eukaryota; kingdom Metazoa; phylum Chordata; class Mammalia; order Artiodactyla; family Eschrichtiidae; genus Eschrichtius; species Eschrichtius robustus. The sequence continues at coordinate 64,203,930 of NC_090833.1, forward strand.
TAATAAACTGAACGTATTTGAAGTGTACAATTTGTTGAGTTTTACCGTATGAGTAAACTCCTGAAACTATACCTCATTCAAGATAGGAACCATTTCAATCACCTCCGAAAGATTTTCTATGCCTCATGGTAGTCCCTCTCTCCTGCTCCCCGTCCCCTGCAAGGACTGATCTGCTTCTGTCGTTATAACTTGGTTTGTATGTTCTAGAATTTTATGTAAATGAAATTATTCAGCTTGTATTCTTTTTCATCTGACTTCTGTCATTCAGTATATTTTGACATTTATTCATGTTGTTATGTGTATCAATAGTTCATCTCTTTTTATTACTGAGTGGTGTTCTATTGTATGTTATATCACAATTTATCCATCACCTGTTGATGGGCAATTAGAATGCTTCCAGTTTGGGGCTATTACAAATAAAGCTGCTATGTACATTTGTGTACTAGACTTTGTATGGACATAGACTTCTATTTCTCTCAGGTAAATACCTAGGAATGAAGTTTCCGGGCATATGGTAGGTATCTCTTTAAAGGGTCAACTTTTTAAGGAACTGTCAAACAGTTATCCACAGTGGCTGTACCATTTACAATTCCATCAGCAATGTATGAGCGTTCCAGTTCCTCCACATCCTCACCAACTTAGTATGATCAAGTCTTTTCCCCTTAGCCATTCTAATAGGTATGTAATGTGGTCCATTATCATCTGAACATTTGTTTCTCTAATGGTAAATTGTGTTGAACATCTTTTCACGTGTGTATTAGCCATTCTTATATCTTCTTTGGTAAAGTGTTCAAAATCTTTAGCCCATTTAAAACACTGAGCTGTTTCTTTTCTTCCTTTCTTTTTTAATTAATTTATTTATTTTTGGCTGCGTTGGGTCTTCATTGCTGCACACGGTCTTTCTCTAGTTGTGGCGAGCAGGGGCTACTCTTCGTTGTGGTGCACGGGCTTCTCATTGCGGTGGCTTCTCTTGTTGAGGAGCACAGGCTCTAGGCGCTTGGGCTTCAGTAGTTGTGGCACACAGGCCCAGTAATTGTGGCTTGTGGGCTCTAGAGCACAGGCTCAGTAGTTGTGGCGCACGGGCTTAGTTGCTCCATGGCATGTGGGATCTTCCTGGACCAGGGCTCGAACCCATGTCCCCTGCATTGGCAGGTGGGTTCTTAACCACTGCGCCACCAGGGAAGCCCTGTTTATTTTCTTACTGTTGAGTTATTAAAGTTTTTTTTATATATTGTAGATACAAGTCCTTTATCAGATATTTGATTTGCAATATTTTCTCCCAGACAGTAGCTTTGCTTTTCAGTCTCTTAACTGTGTCTTTTGAAGACTAGAATGTTAAAATTGTGAGGAAGTCAAAATTATGGATCCTGCTTTTAGTTTCATATCAAAGACATTTTGCTTTATCCAAAATCACTAAGATTTTTCTCTTTATTTCTTTTGGAATTTTTACAGTCTTATGCTTTATGTTGAGGTCCATTTTGAGGTAAATTTTGTATATTGTGTAAGGTATGGGTTGAAATTCATTTTTTCCCATATGGATATACAATTGTGTCAGTACCATTAATTGAAAAGACTATATTTTTTTCTCCACTGAATTGCCTTTATACTTTTGTCGCAAGTCAGTTGTCCTTATATGTGTGGGTCTATTTTCTGGACTCTCTATTCTATTTCATTGATCCATTTGTCTCTCTTGATGCCAATAACACCGTGTCTTAGTTACTATAACATTATAATAACACTTGAAATCAAGTAGTGTTAGTTCTCTAAATTTGTTCTTTGTAATATCGTCTTTTGATGAACTCTTCTGTTGTTCTCTTGATGTACTCTTCTGGTGTTTGGTTTTGCTTGTTTTTTAACAAGTTTTCGCTAAGGAACCTTGAATCCACTCAGACAGACACTCTTCTTACTTGGAGCAAGGGGGTGGGAAAGCCCAGGTGGAAGGTGAGTGGGAAGGGCACCTCTGATTCATAGGAATTCTTAGAAGTGACCCGGCATTGCGCCAGCTGTTTTGCATACAGCCTCTCATTTGATCTAAGATCCTTGTCATTTCCCTTCTAGGAATATGCTTCAGAACAGGGTCACAAAACCTTTTCTGTAAAGGACCAGATGTTTTAGAGGGGGCCAACTTCCCGGGCTTGGACCAATGCATCTGCACAGTCCCACGTGCTAAGAAAGGTTCTCTGCTTGGTTGCATGCTCTGCTGCCCCCATGTTGAAACTCTCGATAGCTTTTTTCTTTAAGCGAGGCCCTGAATTTTCATTATAAACGAAATACTCTGTAGCCAATCCAGATTGTAGGCTCTGCGGGCCGTACAAGTCTCTGACTCACTTGCTTGTCTCTGCCCATGTTAGAGGAAAGCAGCCATAGATGACATGTAAAGGGTGAGCCCAGCTGTGCTTCAAGAAAACTGTATTTCTGAACACTGCATTTGAATGTAGTATCATTTTTTACATATCATGAGATATTTTTCCTCTTAATCATTTGAAAACGTGAAAACCTTTCTTAGCTCCAAGGCCATACAAGAACAAGCCGTGGGTTCTACTTAGCCTGTGGGTGGTAGATTTCTGGCCCCTCCTTGGGGAAAGTCCTGCACGTGTGCAATAGGCAACGTGGATAGGAAGTTCACATCAGAACAGTTCGTGAATGCTCCAAACTGGAGACAAACCAAAAGTCCCCGCAGAGGTGGAATGGTTAAATAGACTGTCGTGTATTTATCCACAACATATGCTTGAAAGAAAGAAGCAAGTCACAAAAGAGTATACGCAGTATGATTTTATTTATATCAAGTTCAAAAATAGGCCCGCATAAGCACTGAAACTAAAATAAAAAAATTAAAAGCAAGGAAATGACCATGGTTACCTCTCAGGAGAGGGAGATGATAGGGAGGAGACTTCTGAGGTCCAGGCAATGTTGTCTTTCTTGACTTGGGTCATGTTTACACTGTTGTTTACATTTATTCTTTGAACTATACCTTTTATACATCTACTCTGAAATGTACATCTCATCGTTTTTAAAAGTTCAGTTCCTGGCGCTAACCCTAGGTTGGCATTTGGAGCCCCATTTCACAGTGAGGTTTGTGGTGGGTCCCAGGGGGCAGCTGCATGCCCAGGCCACATGTTTCCAGCTTCCTGAAGCTCCTCTGATATAATTTTGAAGACCTTTGGCATCCTTCTGGCCCTGGGCTTCCACATTTGCCAAGAAGAGTCTTGGCGTTTATAGCATTCAAATGTTTTTCTTTTCAGTTTGCTTTCGTCTCAGACACTAATGCTCTCTGCCAAATTCCCTCAAGGTCAAATCCACGTTATTATGGGTTCCATTGTCTTGAAGCCTTTCTTGTTTGCAAATTCCATTTTTCCTAATTTCAAAATATAATTATAAATAATTCAATCAGATTGAATTGGGCAGTGGATGTGTGTGCTGGCTACTTTCCCTTTAACCCTCTGCTCTTCAGTGTTTATTCTCCTCTTAATATTTCTACCTTCTGGCTCTCTATGTGTGGCTCTATGTTGTCATTAGCTGGGCAGGGCTAAACTGAAAGAAAGGAAAATATATACTCATGGTCGAAAAGGACATGCATTCAGAAGTAAACCAACCGGAGTGTGAACCTCACTCAACTTATCAGCTGTGTGTTCAAAGCCAGTGACCCAACCTCTCTGAGTCTTTTCTTTCGTTAATGGAAGTGAGGGCTGAAAACTACGAGAGAAAATCATTGTGAGAATTAGATGTGTGAAGGTTAAACAAGAAAGCCTGTGAAATGTACCTAGCTCTGCCCCTTCTGCTACTGCAGGACTTGTGGAAGGGAGGCAATACATTTTAGTTTTCTTTCTCTCTCCCTCCTCCCTTCTTCTCTCTCCCCTCCCTCCATCCCTTCCATCCTTTGCTTTTGCAAGATTTTTCTGCCTACCTCATCGTTTATCCAGCAATTCCCTAATGAAAGAAAAGGAGACTAGGCAGGTTGGGGACAGGAAAAATTAAAGGTGAAAGATTTTGCTCTGGAGCCTGAGGAGAGAGCACAGAGCACACTTTAATTGCTCACTTCTCTTTATACGCCTCCTTTTCCCTTGAACTCATAAGTCTGCTCACACCTAGAAATCCAAGAACCATAGCAAGGCTGCAGTCAGAATCTTTAGAGAGCCTGAGAGAGCTGCACCATGATTTTAGGGATAAAAATTGCTTCCATGTAATAAATCACTTAGAACCTTATCTGGCATACTGTCAGCACTCAATAAATGTTGGATATTATTACTGTTATGATTGTTGTTATGATTATTATTGTTGTTCCGGACAAGCATCCCACTACAGGCTATCGAAGTTGTAAGGCCATTAGCTGCCTTGTTTGCCAATTGCCTACCCAAGTTACAAATCATAGCAATGGTTGTTTCTTTTAGCATTTCCCAGCCTCCCGTGTCATTTCCCCCCACCAAAGGTTTCATTCCGCCTTTTCCAGAACAAACATCATTATAATCACTTCTTGTTCACATCTCTGATATCCCCATGGCTCTTGTTGCTCTCACTGGTAGTAGCAACACCTCTGAATTTACTACCATCTGCAAATATCATTAGCTATTGTTTATTCCCTCTCCCACACTATTAATGAAGATGTTAATTAAGACCAGAACTAACACTGACCCCAGCAGCAATCCACTAGACATTTATCCAACTGGATAAACTTCTGTTAGTCATTCCCCACTGCTCCTAGACATTACCACCACTCCATTCCCTTCATCTGCTCATTTGTAAGAGACCAGGGGAGAGAATTAAGGGAGCCCAGGATTATTTAAAAATTAACACTCTGGGGCTTCCCTGGTGGCGCAGTGGTTGAGAGTCCGCCTGCCAAGGCAGGGGACACTGGTTCGAGCCCTGGTCTGGGAAGATGCCACATGCCGCGGAGCAACTGGGCCCGTGAGCCACAACGACTGAGCCTGCGCGTCTGGAGCCTGTGCTCCGCAACAAGAGAGGCCGCGAGAGTGAGAGGCCCGCGCACCGCGATGAAGCGTGGCCCCCGCTCGCCGCAACTGGAGAAGGCCCTCGCACAGAAACGAAGACCCAACACAGCCATAAATAAATAAATTAAATAAATTAAAAAAAAAAAAAAATTAACACTCTGATACTTAGGGTTTTTGGAAAGGGATTTGGTAGAACATCAGAAGGGCAGCTGTCAGTAGTATGCATGAGTGAAATGAGCCAGCCTCCAAAGGAATTTGGTAACTCCTGGCTCCACTGATGGGTGTCTGATAATTTAGCGACACACTGTGAGGCTGGAGGACACTAGTACAAATCACAGTGTTTGCTTTCAGCTGCTTCCTTTTACAGATGATAGGACTGAGACCCAAAGAGGTAAAGAGACTTGTCCACGGTCGCTTCCCTGGTTCGTGCTAGAACCTGAATTGGAACTGGGGGCTCTAATTTCCCGCCTCATGCTCTTCGCAGGAGCCAGGGTGATCGTGCTTCACAGAGGCTCTGTTCAGACACCTGCGCGTTAGCGTTTGCCCACTAAATCCTAGATGCACAGAGCAGTGTCCATCAACTTCATCTTCTTGTCCCCAGCAAATCGTCTCCTACAGTAGCAGTTCTTTACATACTTATTAAAGAAATGAGCATCGTTCACCACGATGCACTGTTCTCTCAACATGTGAATGAGTGCTTCTCAACCTTGGCTAAACATTAGAATCACCCAAGGGAGCTTTGAAAAACATACCGATGCCCACAGCACAGCCCTCGAGATCTGGATTTAATGGGACTGAGGAGAGACCGGGCACTGGTGATTTTTTAAAGCTCCCCAGGTGATTCTCATGTGGCCAGGGCTGCGAGCCACCTCCGAGGATAAAGTGTTTTCCCAAAGATTCCTAAATTGGGAAGTTTCTTGTTCTACAGAATGGGGTCAGTACAGAACGGCTGTAACTTGGCAATTAGGAGCAAACCTTTCTCTTAAACAGGAAACTGACTGCTCTTCAAACCTTTTCCTTGCAAAGAATGCAAATTACCTTGCCAACCCAGAATGATGTACTTTGGAATCTATTAATCTGGTGGTGGTATTTACACCTGGCAATTCTTCCAGACATGACTTTAACTGGGTAGGCAGCAGTGCCAACTTAAACCTCTCAGGTGGTCCCAAAGCGAGTAACTGTTTTAGTATAAAATCTGGCCCACTGGAAGCGAAGCGAAGTCAAGCAAGGAACAGAGCACTCGCCAGTGTTTAGGGGTTTGCTTATTCAGACATCAATACTCATTGCACCCTTTGCAGTAACAAATGCCTTCCTGCCGCTGGTACGGCAATGAAGCCTTAGCAGATGAGGAATGTAGGTCAAAGACAAAATAAGGAAACATAATCTCAGGCTTCTTCCTGGACAAGAGCCCAAGAAGAATAAAAGACAAGGCTCTGGAAGGCTTCAGAGGCTGCTAGGCTCCTGGCATCATACTTTGTGGTCTTTTCCATTTTAGGGGGAACATCCCTACATGACTGTGTGCCCAGCAATACTCACACCTTTCAAAGAGGGAAATTCAGAGCACTCGTGTTCGGTTGTACAGGTTGTTCACTGTCCAAGGGTGCCTGGTGCATGGGGGTTGAGATCTGCAGTAGGAAGAGGTGTTTCCAGGAAGGACAGATGGTTCTATCTGTAGTTCGCAGAAAGGCCCCACATGGAAATTGGGATGCCTGAAGACGGAGAAAGACAGAGACACAACAGGTTTCCACATCCTGGTCATAAGTAGCAGGGGCCCTGTGATGAAAACAGGGAAGGAGAGAGAAGAAATGATGGAAAGTGTTGGAGAGGGACCGTGAGGGACTGCCCACCCTCACAGAATATGCCCCGAATCAGTGCCTCTCAATGGCCGTGAAGGCTGAGATGAGACAGGAAAATGTACAGGAAGCCAGTGAAACATGGAAATGGAGTAACCGTAGAACAGACAATAAGACGCACGGAAAAAGGAAGTCCAAGGTGGGAACATTTTTCACACGTTCACTCTCTCACCAACCGAAGTTGGGGCCCCAGCCATGCATGGCTCACAGGCTTGCCCGCTGCTGTCCCAACCTGGTCCAGCTTCGGGGAAAGAGAAAGCAAGAGAAGGCATCCCGGCAACCGTCCCTGGTAGAGGGTCAGGACGGGCGCCTCCGCCAGTGAATTCTTCCAGATGCCCTGAAGTGTCCTCCCAAGACACTGCCCGAGAAGCGGCTTAGCTAGAGAGTGACTCCTCTGGAGGGGAAAAAAATCAGTCATTTCGACAAGGTCAAAATACCAAGAAAACAGCTTTCCCAAGTGAGAAGTTCTGGGTCAGGATCACAGTTCATTAGAACATGTTCTTGTCTGCTTCTCCCTTCTTAGGTTTTTTTGGCCAGGGTGCGATTTTTAGTATGTGCCCCCAAACAGAGGCTCTGTGGGCACATGGTCTCTAATAAAAACATGTAAATGGTTGGATTTTGGATAAGGGTTCTCTCCCTGTTAACCATTGAAAAGAAAGAACTCTAGGGGAGGGACTGCAATACTGAAGCCAAATAATGCCATCCAAGGACAAATTAGCCCAGGTGGTATTTGGGCATAGAATATGAGTGGGCTCTGCTGTGGTCTGCCCTGCTCCAATACTGGGACTCAGAGAGCAGTCAGGTTTCCCTTAGGGTCTGAAAACTGGGGCAATGTGGATGATTTCCCCTTTGCTTGCACCTCAGAGAGCTCAGGCAGGAAGCCAGTGGAGTGAGAAGGAAGGAAGGGAGGGAGGGAGGAAAGGAGTTAGGGAGGATTCATTTATTGAGCACAGACTGCTTGCCAGACATTGCTGTTGGCTTTTTCGTACATGCAATTCCACTGAATCTTTAGAATACCACTGTGAGGTAGGTAATGAGTGCCTACCTTGCCTAGCTAATGAGTGGCCAGGTTATGTTCAAACCAGGTTTGTCAGATTTCCAAATTCCTCCCTTTTCCTCTTGTCTCCATGAACTAAATCTACATACATATACACCTGTATATATGCACGTGCACAGGTGTTTTATCACATCTGTGTTTCTTAATACTGCCCTTGTCACCAAGCAACCAAACAATGAGGGTAAATTTCCTCTGTTATATTTCTGTTTTTTATAATCTTCTCAGGCTAATTGGTTTTCCTCTCTTCAGAGTTGCCTCCAATGTTGTTTTCATCAGACTTTGCCTGTGTGTTGTCGAAGAAAGGAGGAAGAGAGGAAGGGATGAGGCCGAGGGAGACCATTTGTCCTGGTTCTGTTGCCTACTGGGCGTGGTTTGTTTTCTTTTACTGTTGGGGGGAGGGGAATGCCACTGTTTGCCACCCTGTACCACCAACTGTGGGAATTCTCAGATCTCCTGTAGATAAACAGTTCGGCCCTCTTTAACCCACAACCTGCTGATAGTTGAAATTCTCCCTCTGCTTTGGAAACAGCCATCCTTGGAGAAGCTTCTTTTCAAGCAGCCATTCCATACTTCTCTTAAAGGGGCACTGAAGACCTTGCCCCAGTTTCCAGGGGCCCCTACGTTTTTGGTTTTTTGGTTTTGTTTTGTTTTTTCCTGAGAGGAGGTGGAGAAGCGCTGGGGGTGGGAACGCAGTAATGAGGCTGCACCTCCCTTCCCACTGGCCACCTGCTGCCCAGGGGAGGAGATCTGTGATCAGGTGGTCCCCCAGTCCCCACCCCATGGCTCCTTGGAGCAGACACAGATGCTTCAGGAGGAGACGCTATCACAAAAGGGTTTATTAGGGAAAGAAAGTGTGAAAGGGATGGGGCTGTTGGCAGGGACGCCTGCTCCATGCTTCAGCCTCTGCTGTCTGCAGGTTTCGTTGATCGATCCTTCCCTTTCTTTCTCCACTCCCTACTTTCCAAGGGTTTATATTCACTTTACAAAGAAAAGCAGTTGCCAGGCAAAGATGTTTAGAGTATTAAAGTTTGGTGGAGAGGAGGGAAGAGGAAGGAAAAGGCTGGATTGTGGAGGGCACACGGTGGGGGGATGATACTGGCTACTGAAGACAGCGAGAGAAAGCAAAGGCAGGCAGGCAGGCAGGCATGAGAGGCCCGAGCAGCGGCCAAGGAGCGGAGAAAGGGCTGCCGGGGACGGGGGGACAAAGTGTGCCTGAAGCCTCATAGAAAAAGAGCAAAGACCTGACCAGGAGGAACGGTTAAAAACCGAAGTGCAAATGGACCTTGGGGTTCTCCTGGCAAAGAGTACCGCCAACAAAATACAAAATAGGCCACCGCGACAACCCAGAGAAACAAGTGCTGTGGAGGCCGTTCGGAGATGCCACAGAAAAGGCCCAGCAAGTAAATATATAAAGGGCAGAGTATGCTAATATGCTGAGAGCCTTTAAACGGGGGAGTGGGGCGGGGAGAGGGAGAGAGAGAGACCATGAAGGTCTGAGACAGAGCGACATCAAGTGAAAGCAAAAGCAGCACAGAGACAGACAGGGACAAAACACACACACACATAGCCAGACCCCATAGAGGGACACAGAGAGAAAGACAGAAAGGGCTGAGGGAGGGGAGTGACAGGGGGCGAGTGGGGTGAGAGAGAAAGTCTCTAGCCAAATGCGGGAGACTTGGCAGTGGGACAGCGGCAGCCGGGCGAGGCAATAACTGCACTTGCTGTGTCTCGTCTATTGTTGTCTGGGGGGGGGGGGTGGTGGTGGAGGGGGCAGGGGGAGTTGTTTGTTTGTTTTGTTGTTTGGCCTCTTTGTCTCTTTTGTTCCAAGCAGTTAGTTTGCTTCTTTCCCAGACACTGGGCTGATGGAAGAGCTTTACGGATTTTTCTTAAAGAAACAGGATTAGCTAGTTTACCAGTATTAGTAATTTCTCAGTCCTAACCAGTTCCTGCCTAAGTGGCTGTTTTATTTATTGATTTTTTTTAAAAAAGGATCATATTAAGAATGGAGAGTCAGTGTTTACGCTGTTTTTTTGTGCCTGATTAACAGGAATGAACTGGTCAATTTCACCCTCCCCACTCAACTCCTTCCTAGGGGTTTGCCAACACTGCAGGGGGGAGGAGGAAAGACAAAAAGGAGAAGAAAATCCTACAAACAAAAGTAATGGGGAACATACATAAATAACTCCAAACACATTGGTAGATGTTCTACTTTTTTTAAACCTAAGCATAAAGATTCGAAATATAAACTTGAAGCTTTAAATAATCAGAAGAGGGGCTTTGAAGGAAGAGGGATGGCTCGGTCATCCCTCCCCTGACTCTGCCAAGGCACTGCCTGCTCCCTCAGAGTTACACCCGGGCTTCTCCCAGGCTCCATCCCAGAAGATAAACAGCACAGCCCCCCGGCTCTGGGAGCCTGTCCTGGGTCACTCCCCACCCCCTCCTTGGCCTTCCTGAAAGGAAATGGCCATCCTGCACACTCAGGGAGCCGAGGTGCCAGTGTCACTGCGCTGAGTGCGGAGTTGCTTTCTATTCATTTGAGGAGAGGTAGGGGAAAGGGGTGTACCGCAAGCCTTTCACTTCTTTGTTTCCACAGAGACTCCCTGCTTCCTGTGCTCCTAGTAATTTAACTAGGTTTTGGTCTACAGCAGACAGCTTCTGACGGAAATGAAATTTTAAAACACTCCCAAATTCATCTCTGTTGGGTTTTCAATTTCTCTCTAATCCTCCCGCCCGAAGCACAGCCAGCCCTTTTCTTAATCTTGTCTTTCTCCTCTCCTCTCCTGCCTTTAACGCTCCCAATGAAATCTAGGGTGCTGGAGATTAAAATTAAATACAACCCTAGGACTCTAGAAGGGTAGGTGGGGTAGGGATGGCAAAGGGAAGTGGGGGGCTCCTTTGTGAATGGATCCTTTATACTCAAAGTAAACACAGACCACAGTGGATGCTTCTGCCCTCCGAAGTGTGGCTGGGTATCTCTGGCTCTGGGGGGTTAAGGTGCTTCTCCTTCGTCCCGCCCTTGAGGAGTGTGGGACTTAAGAGACAAGACAATTTGGTCAGCTGCTCAGACTTGGGGGTGGCAGGGTGAGGAGTTAAGAAGCAGGGCTGCTTACACTCACAACTTTAGCTGCTGCCCTCCTCCTCTACGTTAATTTTTCTTCTCTCGCCTCCCCCCCTCACCCCACTCGCCACGCCTTTTAAAAAGCCGCCACAGGCATCTCGCAGATGATGTCGCCTCGTGGTTTTGCTGTTATTGCTGGGGGGCCATTTGAACGGGCGGGGGATACCTCCCGCCTTCCCAGGCTGGCCTCCGCTGGGTTTTCTCCGACACAGCCTTGGTGACAACGTGGACCAGGGCATGCGGGGACCGGCGGGGGGTGGGGCGATGGGGCGAGGTGGGGGGACCTCGGTCCCAGGCGGCCCAGCCCTAGTGGGGTCTGTGCGAGGCGCGGCCTGATGGAGCACCGGGCGAGTGGCGCACGTGTTCCCAAGCTCAGGGAGGTCAAAGGGAGGACATGGTGGGGGCAGGTCTCGGCAGCTCTCGCGGGGAGGCATTTGTAGCCACCTTTGCTTTGGGTAGACGTTTCACGTCCGCGGGCACACGAGGTAACAGACATCCTCCTAACCTTGAGCGTCAGGCAAACTTGATTCTGTTGCCGGGGACGCTGGCGCAGCCGGGCTGAACCCATTAGCCCCTACGGACGTCGCGCAGGGCAGGCGTCGTCTGCGACCGACGAGGGGAACGCATCCGGCACGTGGAAGGATCAAGGCAGAGGGCTGGCCCCCGACCCTGGCGGGGTCAAGTACGATCCCCATCCCAATCCGGTGGGATTCAGAAACACCCGGCGACCCCAGGCCCGGGAGTCCGCCCCGCGCGGGTCCGCGGCGGATTTCGTTTCACTTCCCCGCACGCGGTGCGGCGCACCCAGAGATCCAGTTTCCCCGGGACGTTCCCGTTGACTTGGTTTGAAAGTTAAAGCCCCGGGGTAGTAAGGCTGGCCGCAAAAATCTCCAACTCCGCTAATCCTAGACAAAATAAAAACATAACAGGCCACAAACCAACCAACTCGGGGCACTTTCCGTGGGTGTCTCTCGGCGGGGCACCCGTTGCTGCGGGACCTGGAGGGAGGGAACCTTTCTACCTCGAATTTTCCGTGTGTAGGAAGCCCTCAGGAAGGTGTTAGAACGGGGTCTCCCCCCTACTCCGGTCTCCTAAACCGGTATAAAAATATCCCCCTCACTGGCTGCATCCGCAGCTCTGGCGGGGCTTGGGGGCGAGGGCCGCAGGGAGACACAGGAGGCTTGCCTTGAGGCTGAGCTCCAGCACGAATTTGCCCCACACCAGGACGGAGGGTCTCGTTGGGAGACGAAGCCCAGGCGGAGAAATCGCGGCCTGGGGACCCCTGGCCTCACTCAGGAAACAACCCGCCCGGCGCGAAGGACGCATCTCCCTAGCCCAGCGCCGGGAAACTGGAAGGCAGGCGGACTCTTGAGGCTCCAGCAGGATGTAATCGCAAAGAAAAAAAAAAAAAAAAAACTAAAAAAAAAGGAAAAAAAACTAAATTTGCACAAAACTAAACTACAAGCCCACAGGTCCCTGCGCCGCAAACGAGGTGGGGGAGGAGGGGGCGGAACGGCCGAGGCGCAGAGAGTGGAGGATGTGGAACGAACTCCGTCCCCTGCAGAGTCGGTGCCTTCGGGGGCTCCACCACCGCGCGCTCCCACTCGCAAGGTTTGGACTCACAGGGGAGGCCGAAGGTGGGAGGGAGAGGAGAGAAAGAGAGGTGGAGGGGGCGGGGGAGGAGGGGTGGTTCTTTTTCTCCTCTTGCCAGCGCCAGCCGAGGCGAACTAGAGGTGGTGGCAAAGCGCTAGAAAACTTTGGAAAGTTTAGGTAGCACGGTTAGCGGAGGAGGCGCAGGGCGTGCAGGCTGAGCGGGTAGGCGTGGGCAAGCAGGCTGGGTGTCATTGGGAGGCCAGGTCCTGAGGCGGTTAAAGATCCAAGTCTCCCGGATCAGGTCCGCCCACGGCCGCAGAGGCTTCTAGGGGCCAGTGACCCTGGGGAGTTTGAGGGCGTTTCTCTAGGGGACAGAGCAGGCAGAGCCGGGGTTCCGCGGTGTGTGTTGGCGCGGAAAACACTACCCCACGACAGCTCAGAGCAGCAGCGGGAAAGGCTTGTCTGCCAAAACCGGGGATTAGATCCGCCGGCTCAAAGGCTCGGTCGCCCACCTTCTGCCACCCGGCGAGGGCCTTGCGCGCGCCAGGGATCTTTGGGGGTGATGCGCTCAGTTTCGAGTCGCGCGCCGGGTCTCCGTGCACCACGTGCGCCCATGGCCTCTGGCGGGGACATTTGGGAGAGTGCCCCTGAAGGGGACGGGGCCACGCAGCCAGGATCAGGCTTCTGCGACGTTCCGGCCTGCGCATCCTTGCTGGAGGCAGGACGCAGTGGCCCAACCCAACTTCTCCCTGCGCCCTGGGAAGGAAGTGTAGTGCGCTCTCTGGAGCGCAAGGCCGCCGCCGCCCATTCCACATACCGCCTGGCATTCTGCTTTTCCTCACTGCGCACCAGGGAAAGGCATAATTCAATAATATCATCCAAGTGCAACACGGCCTTTTCCTCTTTTGCTCTGGAGCCTAGGGCTTTTCGAAGGGGAATCTCCCAATTCCCAAATAAATACCTATGGGTCTAAAGCCGAGCTGGGTTCTGTATTAACTACTGGGGGGAAAAAAGAATTCAAATCGGATGTGAATTTACAGCCTGAAACGGCTTATTTAGGCTCATTGAGTGCCATTCCAAACGGCCCAGCTCGCGCTATTTCGAAAGAAGCTGGAGATTGGAGAGAAAACAGGGTTATTTAAGATGACTCCCAGAACGCGACTTTCCTTCCCCGGCTCCCTGTGTGACTGCGTCTGGGCTCCCGCTTAACGCAGCCTGAGCGGCCCAGCCTTTGATATTTAAGCCTTGCCAGCTCCCGGGTGAAACTACCTGTTGGGAGATTCCGCAGCCTAGGCATTCAGCCCTCCTTTACCCCGTGCGAAATCCTGGCAGCGATGAGGATGGTTCTGGGCTTGGCACGAGAAGGGAGAGGACAGAAGAGCCGGGAGCAGCGGACAAAGTCCCTGGCAGTGCCCAGCGAGCTGCGCCCGCGCTTCTGCTTGCTCTTGGGGAACTGGTAATAGTACGCTGAGCGGGGCCCCTGACTTCAGGGATGGGCCCAAACTCAGCACGATTCTCTAAATTCGGAAACCACGAAGCGGTGCCGTTTGTGCTGGCACCTCGGTGCAAGGCTAACTTTAAACGACAAAAAGCCTCCAGGCGGCTTTCTCGGCGCCCACTCCCACCCTGCACTCCAACACCCCGCACTTTTCCCTGTACCAAAATTCACCTTACTACTTCTTGGAATTCTGAAAACTCCTCCGACGCTTGGACTCGCTGCAACCCAGAGGCTGCTTAAAGCTCTTGCAAGAGTTGCTTGAGGGAAATCACTGTGTTCTTGCGAGCAAACAGAATCTCTGTTATTTTTAAACAGCCTAACTGGATGAGGGAGCGGAGCTAAGAAGGGCAGTCTGAGCAATCTTTGCAGTCTGTTGGAGGAAATTTCGGAGACTGGGGACAGGGGGCTTGTCTCTCACAGGAACCTGTGGGAAGGACAGTTCGGGCCGGGCCCTGGGGCTGGAAGTCTCACTTGGGAAGCGCACAGCCCGGGTCTGGCTCGCGCGTTTAATAACATTCTTTCCGGCAAACTCTCCAGCAGATCCTGCCCTGACATCAAATTGGGGTGGGTGTAGAGACGCAGGCTGGGCTAAACCGGAAAAATTTCCCCCAGACGCTGAAGGCAGTCCGCGTTGTGTCTCCGATGCGGGTTTCTGCTTTTTGATAGCGAATTCCACTCCGTTTAGGGAGAGGTGGAATTTGGGAGAGGCCCTACGGAGGGGCGCGTTTGGGGTCGGAGGGGACGGAAAGACTTTCTCTATAGCTAGGGGTACAGAGGCGCTTTATTTCTCGGCGCACGCGCTTACATTCCCCATTGTCACAAAGCACTCGGCTGAAAACGAAATGGGGACAAATATTAGGCAACTGCAGGAAAGGAGGGGTGGTAATCCTCTTCTTGTTTAGGATACTCGTTTTGACAGCGAAGACTGAGGGGCTACACGGAAGAACGAGAATTTATTCATGAGAATTTATTGCACAGGGATGAGAGTTGAGACTTCGAGCCTAAAAGACAGCTCAGAACGTTTCCTGCGCCGCAGTCTCTTTTTACGATCCTGGCAACATTGGGCTGTTCGGCCCTTAAGTCACACCTCTAGTCCCAGACCTTAATGGTATTTCCCTTCCCCGTGTGCCTTCTTCCTGTGGCCACTCATCTCGGCATCCTTGCCCAGAACTAAGGGCGTCTGGAACAACTCTTGCAAACTTGCGCTTCGCAGGGCGCACACGCACCGGTGGGCTCTCCCCGCGCCGGCCCGCTCGGCTGACCCGGGGACCCCTCGGGGGCCTGAGAAACCCGGAATATTTTCCAGCACTCAACCTCGGCGCTCCTGTTCTATTTCAGTTCAGTCCCAGGGGCACGGACCCAAGGGTAGTAAACAATGCTGCTTATTAGAGATACAAACGGGCACAGAAAAGAACCGCTCGGAAAAGCAAGCGCAGAAAGCATTTTAACAAGTGGCCAGACATTCAGAACTGCCTTTGAAAGTGACTTCTAATGTACAACAGAAGGCATTTCTCTAAAAACACTTAAGTTCGAAGAATATAGGTTTATCAAAGTATGATGATTGGAGCAGTTTTTATTTATTTGGTTTTGCTCTCTGGAAATCAGGCAGAGTTGCTGCTACCTGCCGAAGCCTCTCTACCAGGCACCTCCTTCCTCCTCCCTCTCCCCCCTCCCTTAGATCGCTAGGCCTCATTAAAAAAGGGAGGGGTCTTCCAGGTGTTGGCATACTTTGGAACCGTTATGTCAGATCCCACAAGAATTGAAAACACTACTTTCCCTTCAGGCAGAGACAACACGGGCTTTGGGGGGAGATGTCATTGTAACAGGCGAGGCCAGATAATTCAGAGATACAAAAAAAAAAAAAAAAAAAATTACACTTTTTCTTCTGACCTCCAGAGTGGGGTCTGAAGATTCCTCCTGGGGAGCGGGTGAAACCAATTTCTGCTCTGCCTGATGGCCTTAAGAAAGGGCCTCCCATCTGCTCTGAACACCCCCCTTGCAATGTCAGGAAATCCTCCTGCCTGCAAATATTGGCAAGAGGCTGCTACGACAGGCGGTGCTGCTTTAAATAGGAAGAAGACCACAGGGCAAAAGGAGTCTCAACCTTCCTACCCACCAGACCACCTGCCTCCCATCCCCAAAGGCCCAGCACTGGCAAAGGAGACTGCAGGAAAAATCTCTGATTCTGAGCAGTGTGGGAGATGAATCAGTGTGTGTTCCAGGAACACGCCTCTATTGGATTCTCAGGAGCTGGGCTGCCCCAGAACAGGTCTCCCCAACCCAGCTGCTGAAGTTTTAGTGTCTGAGCATCTGCACCCTCCATGACCCAGTCTCTCCGCTTCTGTTGTGGTGGTTCAGTTAATGCTGGGAGAAACTTAAGAGGTTCCTCCATCCAGTTCTACTGGGCGGCTCTGCTTCTGCTTGTGCTAAGGAGAGGGTCTAGTCTCACCAAGGCCAGCCCTGTGCCCCACACAGAACTCTCAGCCTAGGAGATTGGACTGGGGCTGGCTCTGGCCGGGCCAGGGGGCTCTGGCCTTGAATTTCATCCCCTCTGCCAACCAAGGGCATCTCTTTTGTCAGGAAATAATCATGAGGCCAACTACACCCAAGGAACAGCCTAAACTGTCTTTTCCCACCTCCCCGCCCCCCCAAGCTGATGACCTTACAGTGTTCACGCATTTTTGTTTCCTAATTTAATTCCTGTATTATTTTAGAACTTGTTCCGCTGTCTCTGGCCCTTTCCGCCTACCCTAGTTGACAACTTTTAGGAAGGGTTTCTGCCTGACGAACTCAAGCTTGAGAGACCTCCTTGCAAAGCCTGTGGCTGAATTTTAGAAGGTGCCTCAGTCACTTTTGGGGGTGAGCTCTGCTCTGTCCTTCCCACAGTTTTCCAAATCAACTGGCCTGTATCTTGTAATTTTACAGATGTGGAAACCAAGGCTCAGAGAAGGATTTGACTTACTCAAGGGCATACAGTGAGCTGAGAACAGAGTCTGCATCAGACTCCGAGTTTCTCGATTTGAAGTCCATTTGCTCAGTTTTGAGAGTGGTGTGATCTCTAATAATAAACTACTGTTCGGGAAGCATCAGCTCCGTACCAGACTACATGCCATGCCAGACACTTTACATAAGTCATCAGGACAGCAATTCTAAAGAGCATCATTAGCCCCAATAAAAATTTAAAAATAAAATTACGAAAGTAATGATATGCATAAATCAAAATACTTCCAATAATACAAAGGGGCATAAAATGAAAGTAAAAGTCTCCTACTCTGCCCTTCCCCCCTGCCCAGAATACCACTGACCTTTTATGCCCTTTAGTGACTTTCTCCATATCTGACAGACCTTATCATTACTTTATGAATGAGGAGAGTTTGGCTCACATCAGGCAGACTGGCTGGGGCTACCTGTCTCCAGGCTCAGCACTTCCATTCTTCTGCATTAGCTAAGGTGAGTGGGGAGAACACGGAAGTGAAGGAAGCCAGAGATTAAAAAGAAGGGTCAGGTTAGAGTTAATATCACCCCTTCCTTTCCTCTCCTCCTGCCCCATCCAGGCTCCCACTAATGCTACAGTTTTTCAGGAGCCCAGACCATAGGCTCTCTCAGGGCAGATAACCTGATGCTCATCTGTGATGTCAACTGGACAAGCAGCTCTTCTCAGACCCCTGTCACCTGAGTACTGTCACCCAAGTGCTGCCCACACCCTCTACTAGCTCTAGGACTGGTACAAACCTCTTAGGCTTGAGATTTCCCTGCCTGTCTCTGCGGGTTGTTCCGAAGCTAGAATGAGAGGCAGGGAAAGGACCCCGTAAACTTGAAATCTCTCCATGTAAATAGAGCAGCTGCCTTTCAAAGGCCTGTATAGGACCCTGTGCCCTATTCGTTCAGAACAGTGGATTTTTAGGGTTCTTTGCAAAAAGGGTGTGTTTTGGGGATTTGAGGGTTAGCATTTTGTGAGTTGTGCCTGTGGGGCAGCGCTAGAAGTATGTCTTAGAGAAGAAGGGGCTGTTCATTTATTCCTGAAAGACGGCAACGCTGAGTCTTTGGAATCTGAGTGGATTTCTTTCTGCTGGAGAACAGATACAGCCAAGCTGGTGAGGGCAGAAGGAGGCAGTTACCTTGTCTGGGTTGCACAGTGGGGTGGTGAGGGGTGTGGCTGAAAGGATGCTTAAGCCGGTCCCTTTGGGTAGGTGTCTACCTCCAAAGGCTGATCTGAGACTGTTTAGGGGCAGGAGCGGTGGTGAGGGTGAACACCGGGGGGGCATGAGCTTCCCAGAACCAGTCATTTCATTTGTTTGTTATTATTTTTTGAGCGGAAGGAAGGGGTATTAGAGGACGGATGTGATCGTTTTTCCAGGGAGCTAGTCCTGTCATTGAGGCTCCTTCATTCTGGAAGAATCTTTAGAAACATCCTCAGTTGAGGGGCCTCCAAGTGAGAGCAAATGATAAGCTGCGGCCACGGTCTCCTAAGCTTTGCAGAGGAAGAGCTGCTGGGGAGGGGGTCTGGTGTCTCTGAAAAGCCCGTCTACAAACATGCCCAGAGCCCGGTGACATGCACAGATATGAGATGGGACGGAGGGAGACTGTGAGCGTCAGGCAAGAAGAAGAAAACGGTTTTAAAGTGAATGAAGGGAGCTGGGGAGTGGGCGGGTTCCAGAGAGAAACCGTGAAAGGAGGGCAAGGCAGATTTTCGTGGAGGCCTAGCCGGGCTGCAGAGCTTGCCTCCAATGCCGGTGTCAGGACAAAGGATGCTGCGCCCCCTGGTGGCAGACCGGCAGCCGGCGCCCGCACGCTACGGCGGAGACCGGGCGGCCAGACCCGGGGACCAGCCGGAAAAGTCGGCGGGTCAGATGCCTTTTCCTCTGTTTGCTAAGGGAGTTGAAGTTGAAATAGCCTTTGCTTTCTCAACTCTGCAGTCTAAATAGAGACGCTGGTATAAAGAGAGCGGGTTTTGTGATTTTGGTATGCAGTTTAGGCCGACAGGACAATGCCTGTTTGGAAGTAGCCTGGTGGGGTGGGAACTGCCCTGGCTGGGAGAAAAGACCTGCGTTTTAGGTGGAGTGCTGGTCTGGAGCGAGTCTTTAAAAATTTAAGAACCTCCTTTTCCTGGTCTTAACACAAACGGGGATACAGTAAGATGTTTTGAAGGTCTTTTCCAAGCTCTAATACTGGGGTTTATGAGATAATCATTACTCTTTTCCCAGAGCCTTGCACATTTGACATGATTTTTTTCTATTGACACACAGGTGCAAATGTTACATGTTTCGGCATCATACGTTCCCTGGTTCTGAGTAAAGATTTTTGTGGCTCCTTTCCTTTTAAAAATGCAAAATAATCCTCTTTTCACACAGAAGCCATCCCCTCCACGTTTTGTGGAGCCTCTTGCAAAAAGCAGCAGGGTGAGCGCAGATCTTTAGTCTCTGCTCTATTTCTTTTAAAAATAAAGTAGGAAAGTGTTGTGCTGGAAATTATGCTGCTAAGTGTTACATGTGGTAGGTGTGAATGTATGTTTCAACAGTTCCAGGCACAAGACCAAAAACTTCCCCAGAATTAGCAGAATTTTCAGCTATAATCTGGCTAACATTTCTGCAAATAGGTACAAAGACCAATTTGGGATTATGCTGCCTCCAAGGAGCTGTATAGTTGGGTTTCCATTGAAATTTTGGGCCATCCCTTAGATGGTCAGGTGATTTTAAGTAGGATCGCTGAGAGTTCCCTCTGTTAAAACCTGCAGATCGAGTCTGAGTAGCCAGTCATACCCCACGGCAATTTCTCCTTTCTGCTCTGCACTTGAAGTCTTACCGCTATAGAATGGGTACATTTTCGTTTTCGTTTTTTAAGAAACTGATTACAGTGCTGCAAAGGATCACTTGAGTAGCAATCTTAGTTTTGCAGAGGTAGAGGGAGTGTGCAGCCATTGTTCCGTGGTAGACAGTGTCACTATGCCATGCGCTACCCCGGAGGAGCAGGTCCCTCTCTCTGAGAGAGGGGAAGCAGGAGGAAGGAGAGCAGCCCATGCAACATGTCGGATGGCAGCTGCTGAGACGGGGCTAGCGCTGTGACTTGGAGCACCGTGCCCGCTCTGAAGGGAACAGCTGTGTAATGGGCTGAATTGTGTTGTGTCCCCTCCAAAGTTCCTATGATGAAGCCCCAACCCCTAGTACCTCAGAGTGTGACTCTATTTGGAGAGAGGACCTTTAAAGATGTTATTCAGGTAACAGGAGGTCAGTGGGGTGGGCTCCCATCCAATGTGACTGCTGTCCTTATAAGAAGAGGAGATTAGGACACAGGCAGGTACAGAGGAAGGGCCTGTGAAGACACAGGGAGAAGGTGGCCATCAGTGAGAAGGCAAGCTCGAGACCGAGGCCTTAGAAAAAGCAATCCTGCTGACACCTTGATCTCAGCCGTCTAGCCTCCAGAACTGTGAGAAGATAAATTTCTGTCATTTAAGTCACTCAGTCTATGGTACTTCGTTATGGTAGCCCTAGTGAACTAATACAAGCGGCAACTCGGCACCAGCCAATTCTGTGCTCCATTTAGGGATGCAAACATAGAGTTACCACATTTTTCTAGTTTTCAAGAGAGGTTAGGAGTCTTTTGCCTTTTAACTCTTGGCAGCAGGGCTGGTGGCTTCACAGACATGCAACCCGTGCAGTCACACAGGACCTGGTACTAGGAAGGGCCTCGGTGCTTGGTTTAATGTGAAATTCTTAAACTTTGAACAAGGGGCCTGTATTTTCACGTTTCACTGGACCCCGCAAACTATGGAGCCAGTCCTAACGTGAAGTTTAAATAAAGTTTAAGGTTAAATAAAGTTTAAATAAGGCTAAGAGTATGAAACAAAATATGTCTGAGGCTGGATGCAGCATAGGACATGTGTATGAACTTTCTTTTGCTAAATGGATTACGATTTCCCATTCCCCCAGAATCCCTGGGAAGAAATTTGTTGAGCCCAGAGGCTTTCTGGGGGTTGGAAGAAAGGCACAGATATTCCCCAGGTGTGAGATTCTACATGAGCTAGTGTAACCCTAACCAAAAAAAAAAAAAAAAGAAACTTTTTTTTTTCAGGGATGGGCAATAAGAACGTCACAATAAGAATATGCTGAAAAAAGGGGAAGGATAAATTGGGAGACTGGGATTGACATATACACACTACTATATATAAAAGAGATAACTAATAAGAACCTGCTGTACAGCACAGGGAACTCTACTCAATACTATGTAGTGGCCTGTATGGGAAAAGAATCTAAAAAAAAAAAAAAGAGAAAGAGTGGATATATGTATATGTATAACTGAGTCACTTTGCTGTGCACCTGAAACTAATACAACATTGTAAGTCAACTATATGCCAATAAAAATTAAAAAAAAAAAAAAAGAATATGTTGAGAAAGGGCCCAACACGAGGAATTAAGTGTTTGGTTTGGGATGGAGAGCTGGGTTGGGCCCTGCGTATGCCTGTTGCTGGAAGCTCTCCCAGAGCCATCCACCTGGGCACCGAGTTGGGCTTTGGGAAACTGGAACTGAGTTTCTTCCCCAGTACGACCAGCAGGACTCTGAGGGGCAGTACAGCCCACTGTATAAGCAACATGGAGACACAGCAAGTGACAAAGTGAGAGGGACTGGCTAGACCCCAGTTTTCTGCCCGCAGTTGGGGAGCAGGATTCTTTTGGGCTGAGCCAGTCCCGAGATTCTTGAGAGGTTTTCAGTTGGGCTGGGTCAGGAGTGCTGAGCTGCGAGAGGGAAATCTGAACTGCCTGTTTCAAGGTGGGCCTGAGCACGCCACTGTAAGTGAATGAGATTCTTGAGGGTCATGGTGCATGCCATGTCGGTTGACTCTCATCTGGAAGGGAAAATTTTGCCCCTGGTGAAAGGCACATCAGTCATCAGTGAGCAGAGTCCCGGGGATATTATGGAGAGATCCTGTTTTTAAGGCTGTGCATTGATTTATAGAAGCTCACTGAAAATATTATAGCGGAATGTTTGGTCAGGAGGTCTGCTTTTCTAGTTCTATTTCTGCCTGGTACTGGCTAACTGGAGAGTGTAAATTTTAAAAAAAGTAATTTCTTATGCACATTTATGCAAACTCCCTCAGGGGAATGAGTGAAAGACTGTTTGAGACCCTCTGAATTTCTTGGAAGAAAGTTGCTGTATAAATTAATATAGAGCTTTTTTTTTTTTTTTTTTTTTTTATCCCAGGTCTGCAAGACACTTGGAAGCACACTTCCCATCACGCAAGGGAGAAAATGAAGCTCTCTACTGGTCTCTATCAGAGAAGCTAAAAATTACCCTCTCTTTTCTGCAAGCTTCCCAAACCCCATGACTCTGATTTCCAGGCCAGAGAGTAAGGTTTAATTTTGATTACTCTTTATACTTTGCATATGGAGAGTGCCTGAACGGCACTGTGAGGTACTAGTTATTATGAGCCTGTTGTGGGCAAGGCCAGGCCTTGGTGTGACAAGAAATTCAATCACACCTGCTCAGTGATCTGTGGGCCCCAAGTCAGCTCCTATGTTCTCCTGACAAACAGCGCCCTCCCCCACCCTGGAGTTGGTGAGCCGACTCCTTCTTTGGGCTGAGCCAGTCCAAGGATTCTTAAGGGGTTGGAGTAGTGACCCCAAATTTAAGAGAATTGGAATTCTCTATGTGGCATTTCTACTTTCATTCCTAAACGGTAGGGAAGGAGAACGAGCATGTGGAAAATAAGAAACCTCGCTAACAATTTTAACTTAAAAGACCACTGGGTTAAGAGAAATGAAAATTATGTCCATATAAAAACTTGTCCACAAATGTCATAGCAACATTATTCATAATAGCTGAAAAGGAGAAACAGTTCAAATGGCCGCCTGGCCACCAACTAATGAGTGGATAAACAAGATGTGGTATATCCCTACAATGGATTACTATCTGACAATAAAAAGGAATGAAATATTGACACATGCTACAACATGGATGAACCTTAAAACATTATGCTAAGTGAAGGAAGCCAGCCACAAGGGAACACCTATTGTATGATTCCATTTATATGAAGTTCCTAGGCTAGGTATATCTATAAAGACAAAAAGTAGACTATTGGTCACCAAGGGCTATATAGGTCAGGGTGGAGACATTGGAAGATGACAGTTGAGTGGGTCAGAGTTTCTTTTGGAGGGTGATGAAAATGTTCTAAAACTAATTGTGGTGAAGGTTGAACAACTCTGTGAATGTACCGAAACCACTGGATTTTGCACTTTAAATGGGTAAATTGCATGGTGTGCAAATTATGTCTCAATAAAGCTGTTAATCTTTTTTTTAATGATACTCTAAAAACGACCATTGGTTTATGTATTTTTCTGAAGTTGCTCACCTTGAGATAAATGTGTCTAGGCTTAAAAACAGATTGTATGAACTAAGTAAAATGAGAATGTGGAAACAGTGATTTTTCTCCTAGGTAGAGAGACTGATTTGCAGAACCATGTGTAGACACAATAGTTGTACCAGTAAATGTTTTGAACTTTGCTGAACATTTTTTTCCTTAGCCTGAAATCATTAATACCTGTTTGCATGATGATACGGAAGTGGCTTTGTTGTTTTTGTCGTTTCCATATTCCTTTCCCTTTCTTAACTAATAGCACCCCAATGTTCTCTTAAGGACCCACCCACCTCATTTTCAGTCCGTGTGGTTTGCATGTTGCTGACCCTATGCCTTAGGCTGTGTGACTCCGACCTGATCAATTAGCAAATTCTACCCAGTGGTGTTGGAGCTGGCTCATACCAGCTCATCTGAACCAACCAGTAGATTTTCAGGAATTTTGTGAGCCAGTTGTTAAACGTCATCACCATTAAAATTTAAGTGTATATATATTTATAATTAAATAAATTATATTTAAAGCAAAGTTAACAGGCACGCAAAACTCATCACTTTCTAATTATTTGAATACATTATACTCTTATCTGTGCTCTTGAGGCTACTGACATCTATTGGATCTGGATGGTGGAAGTACTATATAATGGTCCGCTACTGTGTGTCTTTTCCCAACTCCAAGTTCAGTGACTTCCTGTTGATAACTTGAAGTTGGATATGGTGGCAGTATTTAAACCACGGAGGTTAGGCAAATATTATATATGAGGGCTCCCCCTTTTTTGTCAAGGAGATTGTTAAACATTTACTAGCTGTAGTGGGTTGAATGGTGTCCCCCGCAAAAGATATGTCTGTATTCTAATCCCTGGAACTTGTGAATATGATCTTATTTCAAAAAAGGATCTTTGCAGCGTGAAATTAAATTAAGGATCTTGAGATGAGATCATCCTGGATTATCCCAGAGGGCCATGCATACAATCACGTGTGTCTGTATAAGATTAAGGCAGAGGGAGATTAAACACAAATACACAAAGGAGACACACAGATAAGAGACGGAGGCAATATGACCACAGAGGCAGAGATCTGAGTGAAGCGGCCACAAGCCGAGGATTGTCTGGAGCTACCAGAAGCTGGAAGAGATAAGAAACAGAATCTCCCCTAGAATCTCTGGAGGGAGGCTAGCCCTGCTGACATCTTGATTTTGGATTACTGACCTCCAGAAAAGAGGAAGTAAATTCCTCTTATTTTAAGCCACCCAGTTTGTGGTAATTTGTTACGGCAACCACAGGAAACTAACGTACACACTGCAGCATTATACATGGTTCAGGGATGGGCATGTGACCCATGCTAGGACAATGGGAGGTCAGCTTCTATTGTAAATGAAACACTCTGCTTCTACCAGGGGTGGCTATGTGGTTCCATCTTTGCCACCATATTTATTTGCCAAAGAAGGAAAACAGCATAGAAAGTGGTAAAGTTGGGATGTAGAGACAGAAAAAGAGAGAGAGAGAGTCCAGACAATGTTATTTGAGAAGCTAGATCTGTTCTACCACTGAATTTTTTAAATTCTTTGAACAAATTAATTTCTTTTCTTTCTAAACCAAGTTCTTATCCAATAAAGCCATGTTAATTTTCAGAGCACAGATAGGGTTGTAAATACAAACAACTGCTATCATTTCATTAGTTACTATTTAAATCAAGCATAACTAACAAAGAAAGTTTAAAAATATATATATATATCAACCAGTGAACAATCTGAGATCTACCTGAATTCAATCATCCACAATTATTGAGCCAACCATGTCTAAAACATTCCATTCAGGACAGATATCCATCTATTTAAGAGCTTACAATTTATTTGCCCGTAAGGAGTTTAGTGTAGCCCACATTAATGAGGTTACCAGCAGGATTAACTTTTCATTATATAGTCCATATTTTTCCAGACAGTACTAAATTCATGTAATTTCATTATTTTTCCTAAAGAGAATTTAATGCACAACTGAAATATTTTAACTTGTTTATGAGATTACATTTAAGTACATTCACAGATCATAAAAAAATCTCTTGGAATTTTTGGGTTGGGAAAATATTCTTATAGTGATTTTCAATAATACTGTACCTTTGGTAATTTTGTACCTTTCAGCAATTTTTATTTTCCATTATCCTTAGTAATTTGTTAGTGTGGACAAGCACATTTCGGAAGGAGCGTGCCTCAGAAAATCCTAAGGACAGACATACTGTATTGAACTATTTTTAAAGTAAAAAGAAAATCTTTTTATCTTTAGCATTTCTATCTCTAACCATTTTTCCAGTTCAAGAGGTTTAAAATTAATTCTGTCCCTCATAATCCTATCTCTTACCTCTACTTTCAAATATCTTTGTTTTTTGATGAGCGCATTTTGGATGAATTCCCAGTCAACTTTTAAAATTTAATTAAACTCAGCTAAGTTTAACTCAGATAGCGTTAACAGATAGTTTCTTGATAGCTGATTAACTGGGAACTCATCTTTAGGAATTCTAAGAAAAAAAGGTTGCTGAGCGTTGTTTGTTGCTAAAAGTTCTAATACTGATGTCACTAGCATCAATAAACGAATGCCCACTTGTCTTGATTTAAAAAGGAAATGAACTTTCAAATGCAAATATCCAAATATTACATTATTCTGAGTATTTTATACTTGCTAGTAGCATTACTTATCAAAAAAGAGAATTGGAGTATTTTCAAGTCAAAAAACCCACAAAAACCATCAAACACATAAAGAACAAGCAAGCAGACTGCACACACACACACACGCAGGCACACACGCACACGTATGTGAAGCATAGGGAATAAAAGATTTTACTGAGGATATATACATTCATCGGTCAACATTCAAGCCTGCTGTCTTAGTCTAGAACAGTACTCCTCCTGTACAAAAAAGTAGCCACCTGGACTTCCCTGGTGGCGCAGTGGTTAAGAATCCACCTGCCAATGCAGGGGACACGGGTTCGAGCCCTGGTCCGGGAAGATCCCACGTGCCGCAGAGCAACTAAGCCCGTGCGCCACAACTACTGAGCCCGCATGCTGCAACTGCTGAAGCCCACGCACCTAGAGCCAGTGCTCCGCAACAAGGGAAGCTACTGCAATGAGAAGCCCGCGCACCACAACGAAGAGTAGCCCCCGCTCACCGCAACTAGAGAAAGCCTGCCGACAGCAACGAAGACCCAACACAGCCAGAAAAAAAAAAAAGGTAGCCACCAATGGAGAGGGATGGACTGGGAATTTGGGACTAGCAGATGCAAACTATTATATACAGCTAAACAACAAGATCTTACTATATAGCACAGGGAACTATATTGGAAAAGAATATGAAAAAAGAATGTATATATATGTATAACTGAATCACTTTGCTGTACAGCAGAAATTAACACAACATTGTGAATCAACTATACTTCAATAATATAAATTTTTTTTAAAAAGGTAGCCACCAAAATTTTGGGGGAGATTAGAGTCATTATCAATTTGGACTTGCAAGAAAACATGGGAAAATCAAAACTTAGCTTTCAGAATCCCCATTTTTGTAGCCCCCTAGAAGCCTAAAATAAAAATTGGGAACACATAAAGTTCACCAAAGACAGAGGTAAACAGACTCAAAATAAGTGTTTAGAAAGCTACTTTGTCCCCGTGAACAAAAGCAGCATTTAAATATTACTCATTCTTGATAACGCTGGCTATAGAGAACTCAAGCAAGTTTGCTTTTTTCCTAAAGCAAAAAAAGAAACTCACTCACCACCAAAGCTGAAATACAAGGAACCGGAAAAAATCAGTGATTTGTTCCCTGATGGCAGCTTTATGCCAGAGGTACAAGGGTTTCTTTACACTAAATTGTTTTCTTCATGTGGAAAACATTGATAGGAATCTAGGTGAGTGGATATAATTAAGTAGTTGTGTGGCTCTAAAATGCTCTTTTTTCCCCATCTAAACACCTCAACATCTGCCCAGGAACCAGAGGAGAGGAACAGCCTTCGAAGAGTTTGGCCCCCGAGATATTTCCAAACTGCCAGGACGAAGGCTTGGAACAACTACAATAGGGAACCATCCTGCCTTGGACCCGAAGCTAGATTGATGACCTAATACATCTTTCCATCTCTGACTGCCATAGTTTTATGAGCATCAAGAACTGGGCATCTGCCATAGTCAACAAATAGAGCTTCTCCAGAGCTTATACAGCCACAGAAACTCAAGTATCCCCCAAAACAGAGATCGTACAGTCTCCCAGGGCTCAGGGTGCTGCCTCTAGCTTTCACCAGGTATGAGATGGAAATGCTTCTCTGGCAGGATAATTCTTAAAAGGAAGCGTGCGTGTTACCCTCCATGTTATCTTGGCTTAAGAACTCTAAGTCAGTGCAGACCAGATTGCTGAGAAACTAGCAAAGGATTGCTTAAGGGCCCTCTTTCTCAGGGACCCTTTCCAAAGCCCTATACCTCATTTTGTATTTGTAATTATTTTGCATTCTTTTGGTTGAGTCCCCTTAATTGCATAAGCCAGCTATAGAATCCCACCCCCCTTCCCGCTCCACCAAATGGGGATCTGCCCCTGTAAATTGCACCAAATCTTACCTTGAAAAGAGTGTGAAAATTAAACACAAACTCCTGTTCATCTTTTACGGATACCCTGCTCCCCTGGCAAGTCACTGTTGAGGATGAGACCCCTTGGTTTGCGTCTCCGGTCCTCAGCTGTCCTCTCAACTAGAGCAGTGGTTCAAAAACTGGCTGCCGTTTAAGTTTATTCTCCTGAGCTCCTAGTGGAAAGAACACTCCAGTGTGGGCTAACTATTACAACGGCTTACGGACTCTAAAGGCCAGAAGAATTTCCATGTGTGGTCCTCCTTTTGGTTAAGTGGAATCACTGCTCCACATTAGCTAAGTTTTGTTTTCTTCTCAAGTTGACGGATTTGGAGTAGACTTCTACACTTTCTTAACAAGGCTCTCGAGGGACCAAGCCACGGCATCCTCTATTTCTTTTCTGATTACAAAAATAACAGCATGTATATAGTATAGATCCATAAATAACTTGAAACATTATAATATATAGCACAGAAAGTGAAAATCTTTCATAATCCCACACAGCTGAGAAAACCAGTTAACATTTTTTTCAAGGCATATATTAAAATTTATTATTTTACAAAAGTGGGATTATATTCTCAACTTTGAAGTGTGCTATTTTCCACCTAGCAATATGTCTTAGACATATTTCCATGCCAGTCTGTAAAAAACGATCTTCCTTTTAATCTTCTTTTTAACGGCTCCATGGTATTGTATTGCGTGGCCGAACCAAACTTTCCTTAACCAATTGCCTGTTAGTGCACATCTGGGGCCTTTCCAGTTTCCCCCGTAACACAGATTCTTGCAAACATCATTTTACACTTACATCTTTGAGCAGTTGTAGGAGTATTTCTCTATGATGAATTCCCAGAAGGTGGATTATTATAGGGTCAAAGGGTATGAGCACTTCATTTTTAATAGCTATTGCCAAATTGCCCTCCAATAATTTTATACCGATTTATACCCCCAACCACACCGTAAGGAGGAGGCTGTTTCCCCACCCCACCTTAGCAACACTAAAATCATGCAATTTGGGGATGTCTGATGTGAGTTAGGAGTTAAGAGGTTCAGCCTGTGGAGCTTTTTCCCTTTGTGAACAGCTAACAAAGACATCAAAAGTCTCCCCCTTTCCTTGATGAACCCTTTGCTCTGAGTGAGCCAGTACCCAGACAGGCATCTAGCTAATGTGAGAGGTGAAAATTCTAACACCTAATGCTTGCGCCTAGCTGGATTAGAGACAATTGGCCAGTGAATGCATAAGCAAATGTGTGAGTTATAGAATACTTAATCACTTAATTATGAAAGAAATATAAAGCAGTCCTGACTTGGGCACCTCAGTTGTAACGTAAACAGCACATTTGATCTCGTAGCATCAGAATATTTACATCTGCACGATTCCTGGAATTCACCCCTATGTTTAGTGGAGCAAAGTAATTTGAAAAATCTATTCTTTAAAGGTATGTGAAAAGTGACTTTGAGTCAGGCCATTTAAGAAGAGCAACGTTTGCCAACATCCAGTCTGAAGGAGCTCATTCGGAGGATTACGATGGCTTATGTCTCCAGAATCAGGATGAATGGGCATTAGACTGAGAAGAAACTTTAGGAGTTTTCCAATCAAAAGATTTCGAACCTCTGCTCCATGAAGATTTGGGGTTGCTTTAGGGAGACAGAAGAAGTTGACAGAGGAGTAAGGCAGCAAGGGTTAAAGGCACATGGTATTCTAACCCTAATTCCACAAGAGCCCCACTGCGATCTGCTTCATATGGTGGGTTATACAGTGCCTTATCTGGAGCAAGTTGATCCCTTACTTTCCTCGTCTATAAAATAGACATGATAACAGTGCCTGTTAAGAGTAGTGAAGATTAAATTCAATGATACTGTACATGTCAAGGGCTTAGCCAAATGCCCTGCACATGCCAAGGACTCAATGAATGTTTACTAATGTATTATTTACGATTTTCCTTTGAAAACGGATTCTGCCGCTAAAACATACACTTCAAAACCACCCATTTGTTTTTGTCATCTTGCAAATAAGGTGGTTCTTTCAGATGGAGTGGTGTTAGATTTTATTTCCTGCTTCCCGATCCAATGATCTTACTCTGAGACCCCAGTCCACTTTCACGGAGACTGCTGGGGGCTCTGAGGATAACCGGCCTCCCACACACCAGGTGGCTCCACTCGCCAACAATGTGGCCAAGATCACAGCTCTTCTGTCTGCGTTCCCATTGATTTATAGAAGAAATATCAAGGTAAGAAAAAAAAGTTTCCCTTGCCCTGTGGGAGAAGGTCCCTGCAGGTTCACCATGAGAATTGAACACAGAAGTTGCAAAATGTTAAAAAGATTACCTAGTTGCCATCTCATCCATTATCATGAGGACAATTGAAAGGAGTTCAGAAAGGGACACTTATACCTTCTAAGACTGGCTGAATTTTCTCTTCTTGGCCAGATGTTTTTAAAAGGAAGAACACATCCAACAAACATACACTCTTATCAAGCCTTTTCTCAGGAAAGCTTGTCTCTATGTAGGGGAAGTTTTCAAGTTTTCCTAATGAATCACAGACATAGGGCTGGAGGGGGAGAGCTTCCAGCATTTTCCTCTTTGAAAGGTCCAACATGAGACCAAAATCCAGGGAGTAAGGAGCAAAACCTTCCAAGCCGTGTATCTTTTCTACCCAAGAACTCCTTCCATGCCCATCACTGCTGCTGCCGGAGAGCCAGACGTGGGTTTGGGGAGGGGCTTCTCTGTGTCAGGGCCGTTTGGGGTCTGTGCTAGACTTAGGAACAAGTAGACATAAAAGCTCTAGAATTAAGGGTTGAAAACAGCATTTAATGAAACCCCTCCCTCCAGACGCTCTTGATCAAAGTCTCTCCTTGCACTAAGACAACCGGTCTACAGTTGCATACATAAAACTTTGGCAACACTCTGTCCTCATGGCTTTCAACAGAGGCTTTAGACCTCTGAAACTGGGCATCGTCCCAGAATTGAGATCCAGTTGCATTACGCATACCAGAAGACACACCACCACAGCCGAAGCCCGTGCAACCACTTTCTTTTAACCTCGCGTCTGTGAAAAATTACTTTCCAAAAAAATAAGTGAAACCCGATGTCTTCTCCGGGTGGTTATTTTTGCGCCTATGAAGTCAGTAAAACTCTCCAGATTTATTAGACAGCCCTGCTGCGGAAGACAAGACCACTTCCTACTCCCCAGCAGAA
This sequence comes from Eschrichtius robustus, assembly GCF_028021215.1. Classification (NCBI taxonomy): domain Eukaryota; kingdom Metazoa; phylum Chordata; class Mammalia; order Artiodactyla; family Eschrichtiidae; genus Eschrichtius; species Eschrichtius robustus. The sequence goes on from NC_090833.1 coordinate 64,235,129, forward strand.
ATGTGTGCCATTCCTTTCTGTAACCTTCTGACCACAGCTTTTAATTTTATTCATTTCTTTTATTTTTCCCAGAAAATTTGTCAGAACCTTCTAAGATAAGTGGCTTGGCCTGCACTAAAATCCCAATCTCTGGCATCCAAAAGTGACAAAATGAACACATTTCAGGCTCCTCTAGCTTTTCTTCTTTCCTTCCTGTTTTAGAGAGACCCTCGTTCCTTTTCATCAGAAACAGCAAAGAGTCTGGCTGTCCTTCGACCACTCTAAACACCAAATGTAACACCTACCAACAAGTTATACTCCTGTGGGCGTCCACTAACCATGGGATGATGACCATGATAATGACAACTGGAATCAGCTCTGTTTACTGCCACAGTATTTATTGAGCCCCTACTGTATATGCCAGGGTTCTCCTGGGTATGGAGATGCAAGTAGAGGATAACGTACATTCCTCCCAGGAGCTCAGAGTCTACTAGGGGAAATAAACATGTTAACAAGTACAAGTCATTTAGTGTGACAGGTTTACTAATAAACAGAATCTTGTGGGATACAAAGACTAGGACATGGAAAGATAATGAAGGGCTTCTCAGAGGAGAAGACTCTTGAGCTGTGTGTTTAAAGATGAGTAGGAGTTCATCAGATAAACTTAGGGAAGGGCGTGCCATGCAGAGGAACTACCAATTGCAAAAGATCAGAGGTGTGAAATCGCATGGTGCATTTGGGACCTAAGATGTTCTGTGCGTTGGGAATGAAGTTCAAAACGTAAGCAACCTGTGTTCATGCATGAATGTGGGTAGACTTTTAAGGCGAAGGCGAACTACCGAACAGGATAAAGACTTGGTGCAGTTGTGGTAGCGTGATCAGTAGAAAGAGCACAAGTGGCTGAGTGCTATCCAGGGAGAAATGAAGAGACCCTGAACTATGCCAGTGTGATGGGAATGGAGAGGAAGATTTAGAGTGAGAGCAAAGAGGAAGACTTAAAAAGGTAGTAGAATCATAAAGATTCCCACTCCAGAAGGACTTTTAAGCAATTGTATTTCATTATTTAACAGTGAAAATTACCTCCAGAATGCTTTTAGTATTAAGTTATTGACTCACTACATTTTTTTTCTCCACCTACTTCCAAAAATGATTTGAAGTAGGAAAGAGATTCTGTAGCTGCAGCCAGGGCCACCGTGTATGACTGTGTAACCTTGGCCATCTATGAACTAAAGAAGAGCTTTTGTAGTACATTATACCTGGTTCAGTCATTCTGAACATCATTTAAAGAAACTCATACCAGCACTATCTTGACTAGCTTGAATTTTGATTATCCTCGTGTTAACATGCCATATATCACAACTTACTTTGTACTTCACTGGATGATAACTTCTAGTTCACTTACTCATAGTTTCAGGGCATTAAGAGAGAAGGTGCTCTTGGCTACATGCGCTCATTTGGTTTTGGCAAAGGAAAGAAGGTGAAGTGCAGCATTTTGGGAATCAGAAGACTCTTGATTTGTTCCCTATGAAATTGGGCAAGGCACATAAGCTCAGTTTTCCCAACTGTTTAATGGTCCAACATTAATGTCTACCTCATAGTTTTGGTGTAAGAATTAAACGAGCCTATGAATAGAAAGTGCTTGGCACATAGTAAGTTGACAGGTCTTAGTACTCTCTATGCTGTGCTGGGTGCCTGAAATATAGTATCTCATTATAATCTTCTAGTTTTACAGAAAAGGAAATTTAAGCTCTTTGAGGGCCTTTGTTTATCATTATATTTCCAATCTGCAGAATAGTGTCTGCCTCAAAACACCTAAGTGTCTTGCTAAGAGGGATTAAATAATAACTTGTCCAAAGTCAAACATCTAGTAAATAGCATGATTAGGATTCAGACCTAAGTCTGCACGATTCCAAGCCCAGTGCTCTTTTAATAATTTCCCAGTTTCAATGTATAAAAGACAATGACGTGGAAGCTGATTGAAGTGCTGCTTTGTGCCTTCTTTTATTACCAGTTCTCAAATTATTTGATTATCATCCTTTAGGGTTCTCAGTATAAGTAGTTTCCATCCATATCATTTAAAGGTCATTTCCAGAGTATTTCTACAAGGGTCAAGCTCATGGCTTATATTTTTTGCTTGAGCCCCATTTCCAGTTTTTAATGCTTTCTAGGTGAGGTTCACCTACTAGAGTCTACAGAAGGCATTTCAGCCTTAACATCTCCAAGCCAGGGCTCATCCACCGGCCCCCACCTCTCCCTTCTCCCACATTCACCCTCCAGAAGCCCTGCTTCCCCTTATGTCTTGATAGATGACATTTTTTCCACCCAGGCACTCAAGTGAAAGATTTTGGCTTCAATCTTTACTCCTCCCATTTTCCTTATCCGACTGGTCACCAGGTTTTATTGTTTCTACCTCAGAAATGGTTTCCAGATCTGACTTTTCCTTTTCACCTCAGCTGCTACTCTCTAATTCAGTACAGTGGTCCCTTGGTACCGGTAGGGGATTGGTTTCGGCCCCCGTGGTCCCCACCAGGATACCAAACTCCAGGGACGCTCAAGTCCCTTATATAAAATGACATAGTATTTGCATATAACCTACACACATCCTCACATATACTTTAAATCACCTCTAGATTACTTATCATACCTAATACAATGTAAAAGTTATGTAAATAGTTGTAAACACAATGTAAATGCTGTGTCAATAGTTGCTGGCAAATTCAAGTTTTGCCCTTTGTAACTTTCTGGAATTTTTATTTTTCAACTACAACCCATGGATATGGAGGGCTGACTATACTTCATCATCTTTTGTCTGAAGGGTTTGGGCAGCTTCCAAGTTGACCTTCTTCCCTTCAGTCCCTTCCCTCACCAGCCTTTTGAAGGCAAAATGATCTTCCTCTAACATAGAACAGATCTGACACTCTCCAGCTCTAAAACCTTTGGCAGTGCCCCTTACCTCCAGTGTAAGAGGTTATACTCACTACTATGTAATATTTTATTTAAAACAGAGCCCAGTCAGATTTTCCTGCCACTCTTCCCATGAGTCCTTAGCTTTAGCTATACTGAACCACTTGCCCTTCCCCAAACGCCCAACATACTTTGGGACTTTGGGCCTTTCTTCCAGCTGCTTCCTCTGCCTAGAATGACCTTCCCCTCCTTTTTGGCCTTGAGAATTCCTGCTCATTCCTTAAGGCTCAACCCAATCTCACATCCAGGGTGAGGCTCTTTTCACTTCCCCCAGCTGACTCGAGGAAAATTAATTTTCCTTTGCATTCATCACAGCACTTCCAACATTTTTATTAAAATTAGTTCTTTATGTATTAATGGTCCATGGAGCCTTAAGGTCAAGGACTACTTAAGTCACTGATGTAACCACTGTCCCAATATAAAGCTAGTTAAGTTTTTTTTTGTATTTAAGGAAAAAGAGCACATTGGTCTTTTTTTTTTTCTCTTTATTTTTTTTGAATTTTTTGAATTTTATTTTATTTATATTTTTATACAGCAGGTTCTTATTAGTTATCCATTTGCACATTGGTCTTTTAAAAAAATAAATGAATAATAGTATAAGTAGTAAAAGGAAGATAAGTCATGTGGAGGGTGGGATGATATCAGATGTTAGGGATTTTGATCTCATTCGTAGGAGGTACTCAATACATGTTAATTCATGAACAAATCTACTTCATAAATCCTTGACCTCACTCCAGGCACAACTTTGCTTAATAACAAAGGTAAAGAATAGCTATGAAAAGGACAAATTGGTCTCAGGATCATACGAAACTGGAAATCCATTAAAACTACATCACTCCTAATAGTGAGGTTTCTTTAGACTTGCATGCTTTCTTACCCTGCTAGGGGTCACCCGCAACATAGGATGTTTTAAATGTTTTAAAATCCTTCTTGGAGTTCTATCCATCTCTTTGTTTAAAATGTAATTTCCAACCAGCCAGAGGACCAACATTTTCTTATAGTTGTACATAGCCTGTTATCTCTGAAACTTTTGTCAACTTTTCCTCTTTATATGTCAGCTTTGGAAATGAGTTTTTACTTTTCTGTTGTAGGAGAAAACACTCACATAAAGAACTGTTAATACTAAAAATATCTAAGTACCTACTTCTTAGGGTATGCAGTCTACAAAACTCTCTTCAAGGCTATTCAGTGGTTTACAGGACCTGTTTTAATGAAAGATCTCACTGGATTGGGGAGTCAGAGACTCTAGGTTCTAGTTCTGACCTGCCTCTAGTCACTTGAGTGATGGTTGGGCAAGTCACTTAAACATTAGGTTGCAAATTTAGAGCACCTAGGCCGGACTTGGACCACAGATGTATGTTGTTTACCCCTTACAGTGTTTGAATGAGGTGACAATTTAATTGGGAGATTTTATATAAGAACATAGGTTTTTATTTTCTCTTGAGAAATCAGCAGATCTGGCCACAGGGGTCCCACATGCCTACTCAATTTGTAGTAGCTTACCCCTTGAACCCTTTAACATGGCATGGGCTCTCCAGGGCTCCAGTGACTTCATCATTTTCTACTGACCTTTAGTCTGCCCTACACAGAAGCAAAATACCAGTTTCTGTTTGTCTATGCACTTGTACTCAAGGGTGATATTAAAAACATTTAAGTACTAAGGCATGGGAACTGACCCCTCAGAATGGATACCTCTGTGCTAGAACAACATCCTGGGGATGCCCTGCTCTCCCCAGCTTCTGTATCATGGGGAGGTCCAAGAGCTCCGAGAGAAAAGGCAGCATCATTTAGTGGGCTGGGAGCAGCCTCCATATGCCAAATGCAAGGACTGTGCTGACCTCAGGTGCACACTTCCGGAACTTAAGCCCTGCTTGATCTGTCGTTGTCTCAGAGTAGAGAGAGAGATTCCTGTATCCATGTCTCTTATTGAAAACCAGTAAATGAAAGAAAACTAGATTTAAAAAAAGGTAGAATGGTTTTCTTGCCCTTGGTTGCCTTGTTCATCCACCAACTGGCCGCTACAGCATATGCGTTTGATTTCCTGGTACAAACCAATCTATAAACTCTTTTCCAGCCTAAGCATAAGGAACCTCTAATTTTATCCATTTTATAAATGGAGTGAAAATTTTGCAAAACATCTTGAAGAATTTTGCAAATCATTGTACAGAATTTATATAAGGTCTAAAACACTGCTCGAAATGATAAATCACCAATAAATTATCTCCATTTTCTTACTGGGCTTTTCAATTTTAAAAGCACTCCGATTTTTTTTTTTTTCTTTTTTAATTTAGCCATGGCTATTTTTCAAATGGAATTAATGACCAAAAGCTAGCCTCAACCTCTAATTGCAGTAAGAGACACTAGACAGGAGTTGTTCCAGACACTGACCCATCTTGGCTCAGGGAGAGGCTCTGGGCAGTTTTACTATGTGCTGGCTTAGTACCTGGGGCCAGGAAACATCTGTTATAACGTGTGCGGTCCAGTGGGTACTCTGCTTAATTATAAAATGGCATTGCAGTGTCCCTTTGAGTTGGCTGGCCTTAGCTTCTAATGCTATACGATCAAGCAAAATGCAGTTCTAGATGTTCTGTTAACTGAGTATCCAACCCAAGTGTTGAAATGCTTTGAGAAGAGTGAAAAAGTTAAACCTTTGCCCTCAGTAAAAAGGTACGGGGAAAGACAAAACAAAGAAATGATTTCTAAAAGCAATTGAGAAGCTTAGATCTGAATGGGCGTTCCTTATATAAGGAATGGGGGAGCTGATTCAGGGATGACTCACACTTCTAGAATGAACTGTTTATATAGTGCTTCCTCCTCTTCATTCCAGGAATCCTGTTTGCAAGCTCAGGGACAATGACAATTGAGAAGCAAAGGGAAAAGTGGAGAAGAGTGAGGGAATGCTTGGAACACCCAGAGGCTCATTCACCTTGAATAAGAGGACACGTTTCTGTCCTGAGTCCATGCAATCAGTTATGTCCCAGGACTTAGGGTTAATTCTTGGAACACATACACTTGGGAATTCTTCCTAATGGCATGAAACTCTTATTAGCCCTTCTGAGAACTTACCTTCCCCAATCCTCTTATACGCTGAGGGGAGAACAGAGCACATTGTCAACAGTGTCTGCTGAGGAATATCTTTTGTCTCATAGCTTGTTGTAATCACTTCCAGACCAGGGGTATATTTATGATTTACATAATTTGCAGAGGAAGAGGTCTTAAGATCTTTTTTTCTCTAAATCTTTCTGAATTATTACTTTAGACCCATTGCCAGGTTTTTTTAAAGGGGGAAGTTGATGAACTTTTAAACATGTCATTACATGCTCTGAAATAGCAAATCTTTGTTCTTGCAAAGTTTCTTGTGGAAAGTTTACGGGCTGTGTGTGTGAGTGAGTATGTGTTTGTGAGTGTGTGTGTGTATTTAGAAACAGGTAGAAAAGGAAATGGGTGAAAAGGAACACTTGAGGTTCACTGATAAAGTTAAATACATATTGTGTGTTTCTGTTAGAACAAAAGTTGGCAGATTTGGGGGGATCTTACCCAACATTTGGGGTGCGTTTTGGAAGGGCAGCTCTATGTTCACTTTTCGTCATGTTTCAGTAATTAGGGGTAGGAGCTGAAGGGTTAAGCCCTAAAGCAAGAAAATATCTCTAAGTCAGAAAACAAAGGGAAACTTGCATATTTCTGAAGATGACATCGGATCAGCCTGTGGATTTCAAGCAATTATGCGATATTATGATTCCCACTGAGCATGCATTAGTTGGAATACTGTTCTTTTTATTTCTCCGTGTCCCGGGGTTGTACACTGAAAGAGCCCTGTTCAACTTCGCATGTCAGAATTTTGAAGGAAAAATTATAGTAAAATATGTTTAAAACAGTGGGGCCTTATGTGAGTGAACACAACATTTTCCAAGGCTTTCAAAAATCCTTTTGTTAAAAATATGGTTTTTATTTTGTTTCTTTTTTTCTTTCTTTCTTTTTAAATTTTTTTTTCTTTTCAGTCAAGCTTTTACCTCCTCTCCTTCCTGGAGAAAAGAAGACAGAAGTTTCAAACGATATCCATAACACAGACTACATTTAGGGCCTGGGGACTTACAAAGGCTTTGTTTTAAATGAGACACCCCACGTGGAAAATAAACAAGTGAGAAAAGTTCGTCTGTGTATAGAACTTCAGTTCCAACAACAGTGGTGACAGTCACACTGTCTGAGTAAATGTCCCCCAGAGTTGTCTTGTGAACAAAATGATGATTAATTGGGGATTCTGTGAGTTGAAAGATGGGTTGTTCATAAAGGGGAGGAACTTTTCTAGAGCACGAGGAACTGAAGACTCAGCTTCTGGGTTGTTCTAAAAGGTGAAATGTCTTTTTTAAATCGAATTAATTAAAAACAAAATATAACAAAAAGCAGGCACAGCGAAGCGCACAGATTAGGAATGATGGTGGATGAATGTTATATTCATTTTATTCCACCATATTCTTTCTCCCAAAGGAGAGAAGTAACTTGTTTGATCAGTTAGGAATTGCATTTAGCTGTAATTGACAGAGACTTGACTTCCATGGCTTAAACATATAAGAGATTATTTCTAAAAGAAATCCTACCTCTGGCTCACTGGGGCTCATAGCATGGTTTCTCAAAGTCACCAGGGACCCAGGCTCTTCCTAGCTCTTTGCTCCTCCATCCTGAGGCCATGATGTCCCTCTAGTCATCATATGTTCTCTCCAAGCATGAAAGAGGAACGGCAAGGTAAAAAGGAAAGCCCTCCTAGCTTGGTTAACTCCCTTTAAGGAGCTTCCCCAGAAGGGCCTCAGAACATTTCCACTTACAATTCATTAGCCAAACCTTTGTCACATGACTGCACCTAGCTGCAAGGGGGCCTGGGAAATGTAGGCTTTTAGGAAGAAAAATTACTACCCTAAATGAAATCAGGATTCTATTACTGTTAACAAAGGAAGAGCAGGTATTAGATTCTAAACCAGAAGTCTCTGTCATACTCATATAAAATATACTTAATGCCAATATATTATCCAAGGATTATTGATTGCTTCTGTTTGAATTACGTAGTGTTTAAGGCACTAGTTTAAGAACCCAGTTTTGCATTGCATTTTATCAGTGCACATGGCCAAAATGAATTCTTTTGCACATCTCTGATTTTTCCTCCACTACTGGTGAAGTTTAAGCTACAGAAGCTTTTGGGTGCATAACTAAAGAGCAGAAAATTCCATACACTCCTGAGCCTCCAAATTGAGCAAATACAGTTTCTTGTCTAGAAATTATACTGAGAAATGATTGCATCTTCTTCAATCTTTTTCTTCCCCACATTGTTGGAGCTTAAACTTCCTCCATCATAAAAAAGTGAACATTTTAGAAAATTTGTGGGTTCATAATTGGAGAAAAGGAAGAAACTGTAAAGACTAGCAACCAACTTAGGAGACACTATTTCCTGCACGACTGATTACCCTCCCTTGAATTTCTTCACTCCCCTGTTTTACGCTGCTTAAAATTCTACCGATTAAAGATTCACTTTGGTTCCCAGGCATCCCCTTCTAAAAATGCCAATTTTTTAAGAGGTAAAGTTATTAGTCATTCAAAAATCAGTGCCAATTACTTTAATCAGATTGCTTTCCTACTGGCTATGATACAATTTCGCTGAATGGGAGGTATTTATTTAACTAGTTTTTCTTCTCACTTGAAAAATAAAACACACTGGTGGCAAAAAATTCAATCTGAACAAAAAGATATACTGTGTAAATAAGTCTCCCTTTCACCCCAGATTCCAGGAGTCTTTTCCTTGCTGATGTAACAATTACTAAACATTTCTTGTGAGTATTATCTAAAGATGTATTCTGCATGCAGAAGCATACATAGATATCAACACACATATACACACAATGCAGATATACAAAAATCCTTTTGTTTTACCCAAATAATCATATACTGTGTACATTATTTTGTACCTTTAAAATTTTTTTTAATATCACTGAAGAATATCTTTTAATCAGCATATATACCTGCTACATTTTTAAAAATCCCTGTTAAAATAGCAGTTTTTAATGAGGGAAGTAATTCTGTATTTTTGGAGCATGGAGCATTTTGCTTTAATATTTTATTGTGAAGGCAACAGTGTCCTGGCACCCATGAAGGAAAACCTTAAGAGAAAGGAGAAGAATGGATTGGCCTGGGATTCTAATTCCCATGTGTGACACTTCCTACAGAAACTAATGTTCCAAGCTCCTAATAATTAAGTTGACTGCACACCTCGATTTCCCTAGGATAGCCCCCATTTATGTTTGTTGTCCTGGCATAATTTTTGACCACTTTCATACTCAAAATGGTCCCAGTTTGGATGACAATTAAATAATCACCATTGTAATAACTAATTGACAAATTAAGTAGTTAGGATCGGCTGCAAAGATTAAAAAGGCAGCCTAAATTACCTGACAGTGGGGGGTTGTCTACTTGGGACCCTGCTTAGCTACTTATGAGCTTTATGATCTGGGGAAGTTATTTAACTGCTCTTTGCCTCAGTTCCCTCAGCTTTCTAAAGGGAGTAATAACTGCCTCATAGTGGAATTATAAACATCCGATTAAGTAATGCCTGTGAGGGACTTATCACAATGTCTGGTTCATATTTAGGGCTCAGTAAATGTACCCATTTATATTATCATTATATTTTCACCATTTTCCTCCCTTCCCCTGCCAGACCACTTCATTCTTCCAACTGTATAAAATTCTATTGACTGAGATTCACTTAGGTGAACAGTCATCATCTTCTAACAGTGGATCATGGTATAGCCATTCAAGAAGAAAAATGAGGTGTGTACAGGACAGTGATTGTTAATTGGAGGGACCCATCATGCCCACCTACCCCTAGCCCCACAGAAGAGGGAAATCAGAGTGTGGTTTGAAGGTAGAGCAGCACTTTGTACTTCGCACTTGATTTGATTTGGGTTTGATATTAAATGTTTTTCATTTCAATAGCATTAGAAAAGGATGTGCGCGTTTTCTCTAGAAAAGAGGAGATTTATTCGAAATGATGGAGAGACACCGCTGTAGCCGTTTGTCCTTTACCAGCAGAGCTGTATTAATCTGTTGTTAATGGAATTACTTCCAAAAGAGGGCTCAGGAGATCTGACAACCAATCACGTAAGATGGTAACATCTTAACATCATAAGATGGTGTCACTTTCCATATATTATTTCCCCCAAAGCATCCCTTAATGGATCTCCCTCTGGCAGAAGCTACATATCAAACAACGAATGACAATTGTTTGTTCAGACAACCTGGAAACTCCTGAGGCCTTTTAGGGAAGGATAAAGGAACTTTGACTCAGAGTAGGAGTGGGAGTGGGAGGACGGAGCTATTGAAAGAGCAGGAACAGGGATTTTTCCCTTCATATTCATTTTCTTAAAACTGAATTAGGTTTCTTTGAAAAGCTGTTTTGTAGAATAACAACCTCTTTATGGTTTTACCAGCTGAGACATAAAAGGCTATTTGTGGCGTGCTGTTAAGTTCTGAATGCAGGTGAAAATTCCCTACTTACTGGTTATTTTAATGATAATGAGAATAATATTTTGTACATCACCTGACCCATTTAACCAGGGATCTTAAAATCCTTATGTCACTGTGGTATGGTGTCATTTTGACTCTGGGTGAGAGGGCTGCCTGAGAGCTTGATTAAGTTTCAAATTACAAAATTCCCTTCTCCTCCTTCTTAGGTGATTTTTTTTTAATTAAGGGGAAAAAAAACATCATTTGGGGGCTTCTCAGGTGGCGCAGCGGTTGAGAATCTGCCTGCTAATGCAGGGGACACGGGTTCGAGCCCTGGTCTGGGAAGATCCCACATGCCGCGGAGCAACTGGGCCCGTGAGCCACAACTACTGAGCCTGCGCGACTGGAGCCTGTGCTCCACAGCAAGAGAGGCCACGATAGTGAGAGGCCCGCGCACCGCGATGAAGAGTGGCCCCCCCTTGCCGCAACTAGAGAAAGCCCTCGCACAGAAACGAAGATCCAACTCAGCCATAAATAAATAAATAAATAAATAAAAATTAAAAAAAAAAAAGCATCATTTGATCCTTTGAGGACAGGATATATAGGAAGATTTCTGGCTTCTGCCATTACTTCTTATCCAAATAATGTACAATTTTCTAGACATATTGGAAAAAAGGGACTCAATCCAGTAACTAGACTCATCTCTGAGCCACAGGCTGACGGAAAATTTTAAATGGTGCATAGCGCCACAAAAAAACAAACAAACACACACACAAAAAAGACAAACAAAAATACCCCTCCCTTTCACCTAGATCTAGAATGCTTCTGGGTCTTTAACCATGGGGAAACCTGGAAGCAGCAGCCAGGGGAAAGACAGTTTAACCGCACGACTTAAGGTGGCACAGGGGTTACAAAAGGTTAATTGAAAGCTTCGGGCTAAAGACAAGGAGCAAAAAACAAACCAGGGACCAGTTGTTGCCTAATACTTGCACCAGGTTTTGACCCAATGAGCTGGTGATGTAAATAGAAAAGTCCACCCGGGCAGGTCAGAACGAAAGGGAAATGTCTTCACTCACTTTGAGCCAACCTTGAATTCATCTATTCGGAAAACAAGAAAGCAGAGTAATCCTCCCAGAGTCGAGACACTCTCTCTCTCACTGTACAGGGGAGATGATTAGAGGGGGTTCTGCCTGAGAAATGCCATCTCACCTGGACTACCCCTGCCTAGAACCTCGTACCAGAACACTGAGTCATTGCCGAGAGCAGTGGTAGAAGGGGTACCATCTCCGGGCCTCTGTGCAGGGCTTGGTGTTTTTCATCATAACCTCTAATCCACACAACTATGCTGCAAAGAAGGCTTTTCCAGCCCTGCTTCTCAGAGCAGGAATCTGAGTAAGGCACACAAAGCCACACAGCCAGGAAGGGGCAGAGCAGTGACTCAAACCCAGGTCGGGGGAAGCTGGATTTTGCCACTCGCCCACCTCATCTGTGCCCAGATCTCTGCCACACTGGGGCCCAGGTTCTCTGACCCTGGATTTCCCTCGCTGTGGTCACCTGATTTCCTGTGCTCTAGATTATCGGAGCATCTGCAGAGTGAATCCCTTCTCAACCATTTTGGGTACAAACTGCAGTGGGTGGCTTAACACCCCCTAACAGGGCAAGTCTCACTGCATTTGTGGTTTGTGGCCACCTCTGACTAGCCCACAACGTCCAGTTTATGTCAATTTATGTTCCTGTTCCCTTTTTGGCTAGGGAGGGGGGTGTCACATCTTGGCCTTTTGCCCTCTTCCCCCTCTCTTTTATTCCTGGTCCGCAGCTTCTCCTTCTTGTTTTTTTTTTTGTTTTTTTTTTTTTAAAAACCCCATGGACCTCAGCCCTCAATCCCAACATGTATTTATGACTAAAACCCACTTATGAGCAGGTGGTTGTCACACCAGCGCCAATGGGGGCGTGGAGATGGCTGTAACTAGCATCGTCCAACAGAACATTCCACAACGAAGGAAATGCTCTATAATCTACACTGCCTCACACAGTAGCCACTTGAAATGTGGCTAGTGTGACTGAGGAATTGAATTTTTGCTTGAATTTTAGTTTTAATTAAACGGCCACGTGTAACTCGTGGCTACTCTAGTGAATAGCACAGGATGGGCATCCAAGGAAGGCTGAAAGACGGCTACATTTCTGGATGTCTCGGGATCTTAGGCCATGCCCAGGGGCTCACATCTTACTGCTGGGAAACCCAAGGAAGGGCTGCTTCATCAGTAGGAAGTCCCCAAGGATCCAGAGTCATGTTTAAAAATAAATATCCAGCTTGGTTTAGAACTGGACATGGAAATGGGAGAAGGAGCAGGTCTGGTTGGGACTAGGGTAGTCAGTGGGATGGGAGATGGGGTCAAATTAGAGAGGGAAGCATGCAGAACAAAACTTTGACCTTTTTTACTTGCTAGCTGTGTGATCTTCGGCAAGTTACCTACCCTCTCTGAGCCTTGGATTCCTCATCTGTGAAATAGAGAATAATATAATAATGATAAAGATAAAAATACCTATTTGTGTATCGTCTAACTTTGTGAGTAAGCACACCATCGTGGACGTAAAAAACATTTTTCTAAACTGTTACCTCTCTTTAAATAGTAATTAATTATCATGATTTTGGGCCAATGTCTGGAAGATCTAGGGAAGTTGTAGACACACAAGGTGTGAATACATCCAGGCAGCTGGTGGGACTTTGTGACTAACAGCAAGTGAGTACTACTGGAAAAGGGGTGTTATATAAGTGCAGGGGGGAAACATTTTATCCAGGGCTCAGGGAAGGTTGGTAATATACTTGGGGTTCGGTATGGTTAAGGTGACATCAGGCAAGGAGACAGGCAGTGACACAGCCCTGTGGAAGTGTGGGTCCACTGGAATGTAAGCTCCCAAAGGTCAAGATAGCAAAATAGTGGCTTACATGTAGCAACCACTCAATAAATATTTGTTGAATGAATAAATAGATAAATAAGTGTGGAGCATCTTAAGCCCTCCCAGCTCAATCCACTTACAGAGGGCAGTGAAATAGTGGTGCCACGATGTTTCGCACAAAGCACCGGCCTTTCACATCTGCATTAGCTGGAAAAAAGTCAAAAAACCTGAGCATTTGCTTTTTTTCAAGGGCAGTTAAAATAGGCTCCTGTTGTTTGTTTCTGACTATGTAGTTTGTCTCCCTTATTATAATTATAATCTACAGTCTCTAAGGGCAGGGACAAATGCACCTGGCCCCTAAGACTTACCCAGGAAGTGTTTGAATTATCTTCCTAAAAGAGTTACAATCTGGGAGATACTTTTCAGAAGGCAATTCTTTTCAATGCAAAGAAGAGGCTTCCTGAGAAGTGGATGAATAACAACACCACTTCAGAGAGCACAGCAGGGAATGTGGAGCTTCTGTCCAGATTGTTGACCACACCAGGCAGACAAGGAGTGATCCCAGAGAGAGAGAGGAGATGGAAATCCCTCCATATGTGGTTCCTGTTTATCTGGAAGGTGACTTGACAGAACCACTCTTCCCATTGGAACGTAAGTAAGCACTGTCGGGGCGGGGGTGGGGGGGGGGTGGGGGGGGTGGGACAGGGCTGTATTTTGCTGGCCACAGGGCCACCACAGAGTTGGGCACACAGGAGCCGTTCGATAGGGAGTTGCTTGGGACAACCCATTTGGAAAATAGTTTGGTATTATCTAATAAGACAGGCGCACCCCATGGCAGAGCAATTCCACTCCTAGGTCTAAATCTTCAAGAAACTCTTATGTAAGTGTATCAGGTTACATGTGCAAGAAAGTTCACAGCAGCACTGTTTGTAAGAGCCCCCAGATGGAACCAACCTAAGTGTCTCTCGATGGGATAAAAACGTTGTGATGTATTCCTTTAGTGGAATATTGCACCACAACAAAAATAATTGGCATAAATGAACTACAGCTGCAAGACTGGAGAAATGCATCAAAAAGGGAATGAAAGTCCAGAAAAGAAAAAGCAAGCAAGAAAAAAGAAGACCTAGTAGAAGGTTCTGCAGACAGGGCAACCCTGGTGATACTAGATGTCTTGCATACTGAGTTTCTTGGGCTGGGCATCTGGAAGCTTCCGAACAGTGCACAACTTGGAAAGAAGCAACGGAGAGACATCAGCTTAGCCTTGGGCTCAATAAAACAAAGTGCAGCTCTTAAGAAGAGAATTATTAGGCAAGAGGAAGATGATAAAAATTGAAAACAAAAGGTAACAGGCTCACTCCGTCCTTGAAACCCTTCCTAATAGCTTAACAAAAAAGAACTTGGTAGCAAGTTCACTTAGAAATGTCTGTAATTTATCATCTATGCGAAGTTTAACGGCTTAGTTTATCTGTGTACAGTTTTATTCATGAAATGGATATTGAGTTACTCTCAAGTAAATCTCCTTTTATTAAGGACCTGATACTGAAATAGAAGTGGATCCTAATACACCATTGATTACTCTTTTGATGCCAAAGAAAGGGTGGATCTGTTTGCCTTCTAGGGTTGAGAGGAAGGAGGTATCCCAGAATTAATCATTCAAATAGGGCTGTTACACCAGGAGAAGAGAAAAGAGTGTCAAGGCAGTGTTAAGAATCTGGGAAGGCTGCCAGCATGGTGTGCATGATTAGGGTGGATAAAAACATAAAGAGAAATATGGTCCAGTGAGTACTGATCTGTTTCCTTTTCATTTTTAAGGGTGGTTTACTTTTAAACAAAAATTGTGTGATTTTCAAGTCACTATAAGAACATAGCTGACTCACAGATTTCTTTTAAAATCAGAGTTTCTGCAAGCAGCACGCTGACAATAAGAGAATTTGATCTTATGCCTTTTTTAAGCATCTTTCGTGATGGCAGAGAGTACACTCTGAAGATTTCCATGAGACCTTCTCATCTATGGCCACCTTGCGGAGAGCCACCTATATTGCCATATCTAAAGCCCATTAACATTTACAAATTAAAAGCCAGTGGGAAAGAACATAATCTTGGCAACTGCCTCTTGGGAAATCTTACAACTGCAAGAGCGCCATGGAAGAGTGCTTTAAATACCATCGTGGTTCATCCAACCTCCTCACAATTGTATAGGAGGGCATGTGGCCAAAGGCCTTGCAGGGAAGAGATCGGGGTGCCCAAGCTCATGATTGGTTGGGGGAGAATGATGCTGAGCGAGCCACTTAGCCCACTCTTGCTTCATGAGGAGCACGCCACATGCTTCTTTGCACATTCTTTTAAATCCTCGTGTGCTTGGCATTTGGAAAAATATCGACTGCAACCAGACGTCGCAATCCTGATGACAGCTCTTGAAATCCCGTCTTTCTCACAGCAACATCTACTGTCAGCTCCCCACCCTTGTCACCAGAGAGCCTTCCCCACCCAAGTTGCGCTCCAAATAGAAAGAATTTCAGATGTGCTTGTCCTGCTGTCTCCTCCAAAGGCCTTGACAGATATTCAGGTGGTAAATAGCTTGAGAGAAATGCTGCCGATAAAATTAGTTCAAATATTTCGCAGAAAACAAACCTGACACCATCATGATACTTGACAGCTCAGCACTTCCGAACCTTTCCAAACCCTCTTGCCTTCAAAGCCCAAACGTGGGATGAATTGGGAGATTGGGACTGACATATATACACTACTGATACTATGTATAAAATAGATACCTAATGAGAACCTACAGTATAGCTCAGGGATCTCTACTCAGTGCTCTGTGGTGACCTACATGGGAAGGAAATCCAAAAAAAGAGGTGATATATGTATACGTATAGCTGATTCACTTTGCTGTACAGTAGAAACTAACACATTATAAAGCAACTACTCCAATAAAGATTAATTTAATAAAAATAAAAAATAAATTGCCTTTATTTTTTTCCCTTTCTAAAGCCAACCCTTGCCACCTCCTTCTCTCAAAAAATAAAATAAAATAAATAAAAAAGAACAAGATGGTGATAGGATTGTCCAACCAGGAATTTTACATTACAAATAGCTGTGCTGAAGGTTAATACCCAAGGTCAGGTGTTATTAATATCCATTTGAATTTTGTTCCTCTGGTCTATGATCTCGTCTGAGTCACCTCGTTGATTTATGATGTGGTAGTCCCAGACCATCATTCATATTCCTGAAATTCTATTCAGGCCTTGGTATCAAACCCTCTCTTTAATACCCTTTTTGGTTGTGTCTGACCCGTAGCTTTACAGCCCTTCCTCTTATCTCCTTCCCACAGGGACCCCTATACCTGGTGTCCAAGGTCATTTGACTGATTTTTCACCCTGCCATCTTCTCCTTTTCCTTCATTTTACTGTAGAAAAAAAATGTTTAACTCTTTTCTTGAGGAGTATTTCATGGGATTTCTCTCCCCAAAGCCAGTTCTCCACCTTGATTTTCAGGTAAATGGCCTCTTCAAGTATTGTACATAGGCCTGCTAATTTGTCAGTCTCCCATATGAGGCATTTGTTTTCTCCTACGTAGCCGAAAGTCTTGGGCTCATACCCCCAGCAGGAGCTGACAATCCTCAGGACTCACTATATGCTAGCCCCACTAAGGCCTAGGGGCTTTGATGGATTCTCACCTAATCCTCACAACAATCCTATGGGGTAGCTGCCATTATTTTATTCACTCAGCAGATGAGGAAACTGAGGTTCAGGGAGGTTTCAGAAACTTACCCAAGGTCACCCAGTAGTAAGTGCCAAACTTCGGACCTAAGCTTTCAGTCTTTCTATTTCCGAAGCTTGTGCATATTATTACTTTTTAGCTGCTTTCCTCTATTATGATGATGATAACTGATGGGCAGTCATTATCCATGATACAATTGTTATACAAAAGTGGGCTTGGGGCGTCCCTGGTGGCACAGTGGTTGAGAATCTGCCTGCCAATGCAGGGGACACGGGTTCGAGCCCTGGTCTGGGAAGATCCCACATGCCGCGGAGCAACTAGGCCCGTGAGCCACAATTACTGAGCCTGCACGTCTGGAGCCTGTGCTCCGCAACAAGAGAGACCGCGATAGTGAGAGGCCCGCGCACCGCAATGAAGAGTGGCCCCCGCTCGCCGCAACTAGAGAAAGCCCTCGCACAGAAACGAAGACCCAACAAAGCCAAAAATAAATAAATAAGTAAATAAAATTTAAAAAAAAAAAAGTGTTATTAAAAGTGGGCTTGGAGGCCTTTGCAAAACACATATTAACACTAAAATGATATCAGCATCTGGTATACTTATATAAAAACACTTTTTCTGGTACATCTAAAAATAAAATTTAAAATTTTTAACCATTTGAAGAGTAGCACATGCTAACATAGAAAGTTCTTAATTAGAAGAAAGAAAAAAAAAACCATCAATATTCTTAGCAGCTCAAAAACCACTAGAGTTAACATTATGATGTATACTTCTTGCCATTTTTCTATGCATAATTTATATATTTGTAATCTTCTGTATATATAAATTTGAATCCTGTATTTCCTCCTCAGTATTATAATAATCACTTCCCCCAGGTATTTTCTACTTTTTTGATTGCCATAGTCCCTAACTGCAGTCAGAGACACAGTAAGATCCTGATCAACACATGCTGAATAAGATGAAATCTAGTCATTCATTATTAACTTCATCAAGTTATAGAATAGATAATACATAGGCATGTTCAAAACTTCAAATGTAGAGAAAGATATATAGTAAAAATCTGCCTCTTACTCTTGACTTAGAAGGATACCTTCTTGTACAGAGTTCGGAAGTCCAAGCTCCCAATTGTCTTAGTACCCACTTCTTGGAAACATATATCTGGATAACCCAGTTCCTTAAATTCTGGATTCAATAAATCAAAGTCCAAAGAGACATTTTTCCTCTAGCAAAGGTCCAACTTCTTAGTTTTTGTCTTTTGTCCTAGAATTCTAGGTCTTCAGGTAAGTGACAGACCCTTCTAAAGAGCCATACCTACAGAACTCAATAAACAATCATAATCCCATACACATAAAAATCCTCATATTTTAAAGAGATGCATACATAAGGACAAGGAAATAGTTTTATTATGCACCCTCATAGAGTAAAACACCAGATTCCATTAGGAAACAAAAGGAGCCTTATTGTTTCTCTTTGCTACGTACCATTGTGTCGAGTTCAGTATAACCGATGTTGGTGCTTCCATATTCATACGTTTATTAGACTGTTTAGACAAAGTACCAGCACAGGGGAAGGCTGGCTTGGAGACCTTAGATGAATGTTTTCTAGTGTAGAGATTCTCAGTCTGTTCTATAGGATAATAGTTGCTTGGGATGTTATTTAGGTGTTCCACAGAAAAGGGGGATTCCACAGACTAATAAGTTTAGAAATTTTTAAAAGAAGGAAATGAAAAAATGAGATTAATCAAAGAATACTTTCTAAAGAGTAGGATCCCACAGAGCACACTTTGGGATTCTGGCAGCTTTGTCACTAAATAGGTATAAGATTTGGGACTAGGCGACTAAATTATTCATCACTGTTTGTCTCAGCTTACTTAGGTAACCATTTACTTAATATGAGAAAATTATTTTTAGACCAGTTTTTGCCAATAACTGTTAGAAACAGATCTCGAAGACCTCTGTAGCCTTGGGTTCAGACCTGTATTCTTTTCAACCTGGCTACACTGCTTTAGCAGCATGGCGAACATGGTGACAACATTCAGTACTGAAATATTATTACTAGGCAACCATGAATCTCAAGTTTTTTCATTGGAAACATAAACCAGAAAACAGAAACTTTTAATGAAGAATGATCTTAAAAATAAAAGGTAAGCCATAGTTTGCAAATGCATATAACCGACACAATACTAATATCCAGAAAACAGACAATCATTGCAAATCAGTAAGAAGAAGAAACAATTCAATGGAAAAATGAGCAAAGGATAGAAACAGCCAATTCACAAACCACAAACATATGCCAATAAACGTGTGAAAGGACTGCCTGATTTATCAAGAAAATACAAATTAAAACAAGATAGCATTTCATATCTATGAGACTGGCAAAAATTTTTCGAGACTGGCAAAAATTTTTCAAGTCTGGCAACATGGGCATGTAGACTGGTACAATTATTTTGGAGAATAACTTAGCAATAATTATAGAATAAAAAGTGCTTATTCTAAAACACAGAACTTTCATGTCTAGGTACATTTTAGGGGGCAGTGTTTTCCAACCTCTTTTGCATCATGGCACACATAGAGAATGATGATATTCGTATAACTCACTGGGGTAACCTGAGGAGGCTGCCCACAGCAGGGGGTGACCCATCCAGGGGTCTGTGTTTCCCTCAGGTCCCACTTGGCTTCCCTGAGGGCTCAGGGACCCCAGATCCTCTACTCAACTGTAAGGTACTCCTGTACGGCACTGGTTGGAAAGCTCTGCCCTAGAGAAGCTTGCTCTGTACGCTCAAAGAGATGTGTACAAAAATGTCCACCACAGAGTTTTTAGTATACCCAAACCAAAAAAAAACAACAACAACAAAATGGCAACAACAGCTTAAATGCCCATCAGTAGGGGAATGAATAAATAAATTCTGTTATACAAGGGAACACGATATAGCAGTTAAAACTCATGAACTTGAATACAGGGGTGAGTTGCAAAACCGTAATGTTGAGTAAGGAAAGCAAACTGTAAAAAGATCCATATACTATATATCATAATATATGCATGCAAAATTTTAAAACAGACAAAACTGTACATCTCACATACCTGTTAGGTAAAGGTATGAAAATATTCATGGGTGGGGTATCACCACCTTCAGGGTAGCGAATGCCTCTGGAAAAGGAGGGAAGGCAGTGGGATTTGATGGCGGGTGAGGGACTAAAGGACATCTGTGCCATCCTATTTCTTAAGAAGCAAAAGCAAATGAAGCAAATGTGGCTATAAGTTATGTGTTAAATCTAGGTAGTAAATACATAGGTCTCTAATATATTTTCACTATATTTTTTGTGCATTTGAAATATCTCAAAATTAAAAAAAGAAAACAACAACAAAAAAACCCTAGATCAACGGTTTTAAGCCTGTATACACATTAAAATTACTGAGGAGTTTAAAAAATTTCCCATGTCAGGGCTGCATCACAGATCAACCAAGTCAGAAACTTAAGATGTTTCTTAAGATGGGGGCCTGGATGTCGGTATTATTGAAAAGCTTCCCCAGTTATTCTAATGTTCAGAACTGCTGAATTAGATGATCTCAAAAGTTTCTTTTGAACAATATTCTCTTTTTCTAAGTATTTTAATTTCACTGCTTCCTCATATGGTTTCAAGTGAACACAATTGTATGAAAAGCCAGGCTCTGTTAATATTCACTGAGAATTTTCCTTCTATCAAAACCAGTTATCTTTTCCGGGTGCTTATGCATCTTTTGTTTTCTAGAACCACATATTACTCCTCTCCCATTTAGTTCATTCATCTCTCCCCCTTTCTCCTACCACCTTTCTGAGACCATCCCAGCAGGCAAGTCATTCAAGTGCCACAAACTTAGGCTTTGAGTCATTCATATGCATTGCTTTTGAACATATTAAATAGATCCATATGCTTATCTACAGTAAGATATAGGTGTTTCCTTCAGAAAATAGAATACAAAAAAAAAAAAAATTCCAATATGTACACTTAAAAAATTTTAAGTAGGCATCTAAAATGAAGCAAAATTAAAAGTAACTTGGGCCAGAATTTTGAATATTAAAACATTACAGCAAATGGTAAAACATAAACCAAATACATGTCTATTTATATCCAAAAAAGTTACTCTTTCCCTGCCACATGCACAGACAGCTCTCATAATGGCTCCACTTCAATCAGAGTTGGATCACAAGTAGAACAGTAACGAAAGTGGCCGTTTCCAACATTTCTACCCCTAAAGACTCTTTATTATCCTCTCCAGCTTCAGAAATTCCTACGAAGTCATCGTCAGCCAATCGGAGCTTCAAATGGTTTGAAATAACTCATGTAGCCAGGCACATTGAGTTGATATAGAATCAAAGAAATGTGACATTCTCCTTAGCCTGGGCAGTTGTGTCATGGTTAAACGTATGATTTCCATTAGATTACCCAAAATGTGGAAAAATCGCTTTCAGACCCTCGGCACTACCTCTGGGGATACTTATTTTAGATTACAACCACTAACTAAAGTGTCATTGTCTTGAATACACCCTACCAAAATCTGATCTGAGGGACAGTAAGAAAGGGAATGCTGAAATACAATATATGTCAGCAGACCAGGGAAACTTCCAATACTACTTAACTGTCATTGGAAGGCAGACTGATATCCCAAGAGGGGGAAAAAGAAAAGCAAGAAATGCCATAGTTACAAGATCAGACAGACCCGAGTTTGAATCTAGGTTTTACAATTTTCTAAGGCATGACCTTGGTCAGGTTACCTAATCTCTCTAAACTTCAGTTTCCTCATGTATAAAGTACAGAAAATAAATATAGTTACTTCCATAACCAACATCCAGATCTTGGTTTCTAATAGTATTCTCCAAGAAGAGGAACCAGGACTCCTGGTTCCTGAGAAATGCCTAATTCCAAGGCTGGGGCAAATACTACATAAGATGAGCCTGGAAGCCAAGTGGAGCACCTTGCAGTGTCAGAAAGTAAGAAAATGCTCCAAAAATAAACAAAACAGTGGTTGGGGGTGTATGCTAAAGGGACATAAGAGCCAAGTGAAAGAGTTCCCAATGACCAAAGCTGAGATAACATAATCAACAAAATAAATAATGTGGTATTGGATTATAACCAAAAGTATAAAATAAATACCCTTAGGTCCACAGTGATATAAATAAATGATTGAATGAATAAATGGAGGAGAACAGACAAGTCACCCATATGGGAAATTTCCAGATAATTCATGTAGATACTGCCCCCTCAAACATGGGCTGTGCACAGTGATTTTCTTCCAGAATACACTATTGCGGAAAGGAGGTAGGGGGTGAGGAGAGTAACTTTTCAGTGGAGAAGCCTGACAAACACTACTTCAGCCAGGAGTTCAAGCAGCTTAACATTATCAGTGATGAATCACGTTGAGAGCAGGCACTCTTGATACGATGTGACGAGAATGGCACTTTACCTCTGTGGTCTTCCTCCCAAGGATTCATTACCCAATATAATTATGAGAGAAATCCAAATCGAGGGACATTCTACCAAAAAAACCTGACCAGAGCTCTCCAAAACTGTCAGGGTCACCAAAAACAAGAAAAGGCTGAGAAACTGTCACAACCAAGAGAACCTAAGGAGACAGGATGACTAAATGCATTGTGAGATCCTGGGGCAGAAAAAGGACATTAGGTAAAATCTAAGGAAATATAAATAAAGTATGGACTGAGGTTAATAATTATGTATCAATATTAGTTCATTAATTGTGCAAAATGTACCATACTAATGTAAGATGTTAATAATAAGGGAAACCGGGTGGAGGAGTATTCAGGAAACCTCTATATTATCTTTACCACTTTTCTGTAAGTTTAAAATTATTCTAAAATTAAAAGGTTATTATGAGAAATAATAATAGTTACCTCATGGGGTGGGGGTGAGGGTTAAATTAAATGACAAATTTAAAGCATTTAGCACGGAGCCTGGCACACAGTACAAGCTAATACCTGGGAATTATTGTTGTTTAGCAGATTTAAGCAGAGTTAATTCATGAGCAGCTTACCAATTCATTCCAGAAGTAGAATACTCATATTACTTGGGGAGCATTAAGAAAGAACTAATAAATCCTACCATCTTACGTATTTATTTGTGTTTTTAAGCATCAGTAATCTTGAGAATTCTATTATTGTTATCTTTGCTGGGTGAGTCTATCCTGTCATTTTACTTTTCTAGTATTATTCTGTATTTCAGGATAGAACTCTGAGTAATGACTTGGACAACACTTCTGGATTATTAAACTTTCTCTGCACAGAGCTGGGCAATGCTCCTTCTAATAACTTTCCTCCAATTCCATCTCCTTATCCAATGATTTTAACTTTAGTCATTTTATGAGAAACGTGTTGCATACACCTCCAGCACACTGGACCATCTCTGCACTGCTACAGCCCTGCATATGTCCTAAAGAGTGCATTTAACCATCTGGTGTTTGCTTCCCCCCCCCCCCCCAAAAAAAATCTCTGGCTCCTACTTATACATCCATCCCTTCTCCTTTGTCCATTAAGCCTCTTTGACCCTGCTTTCAACTCAAATTGGAAGTCACAGCAACCTCCTCTGAGTGTTTGAATTAGATTTGCTTTTGAGCACTGGAGCACATTACTGCAGGCGTTCTTCATGATCTCTCCCAGTCTGTCAACTCCCTGTGGGCTGAGGCCAACTTCAGCTCCACCTGGTAACCTTCTCCACATTTAGCACCAAGTTGGGCACATCCAGTGCTCCAGTAAACATTTATTAAAGTGATGCTAATTTGGATGCCATCCAAAAAGTAACTGAAGCACTCAAATGTGGGGATTCATCTCCCTTAGCAGAGACACCAGAGAGGGATTTCCTGAGTTGTCTAGGGACGAGTCCCAAGAACCTATGATAAAATAAAATAAAAATAAAAGCCTCCAGTGACTGCCTTCTTTTCCCTAGCAGTTTTTTTTTTTTCCATAGTATAATTCTCCCTCTTCATTTATCAGAATCAGTCATCTTTTCTTTTTATTTCTTATTAATGCCAGTTACAGGATTCTTGGCTAACTAGCAAATATAGAAATGGTTAAATCCAACATGTTCCATTTCTTCAAGACCAAGGAAGGGAGTTTTGAGGTTGAACTGCTGATTGCTAAATTATACAAATAGATAAAATAAGACTCGTATCATCTATTCATCCATCCATTCATCCATCCATCTATCCATCCATCCTCTTTCAATAGCATTTACTGATTGATATGATATGCTAGGTGTTGTGCTGGGTACTGGAGATTCAGGGATGAATAAGAAAGCCCCTGCCTTCAAAGATCTCCCAGTGCAATGGGGGGGGGGGGGTGGCGGGGGGGGGGGAGGGGGAAGGGAAACAGACAAATAAATAAGTACAAAGGCAACATGATAGGTGTCATCATAAGAGTAACATGGACACTCTACTTGGCAGGACATATTCGTAGAAAAATGGTTGGCCAAAAAAAAAAAAAAAAAAAAAGTCACTGACTGCTTCATGGCTTTCTTCAAATAGCTTCCTTGTCTTGGCAGAGGATATAGAAGGCTGAGAATGAAACCTTGCCTCTGACATTTCCTAACTCTGACCATCAGCAAGCCACTGAACCACCCTGAGTCTTAGCTTCCTCCTCTGTGCAAAATAGTATCATTGCAATTATTGCCTAAAAGTATCTTAAATTTACTGGGAAGATCAAATGGGAGATCTTTGTAAACTCTAAAGGGCTGTAAGAATATGAATACTTACTGTCACATTTATTACAAGGCAAAGGAGAACATTTTCACCTTACAACCTCCTCTGCCCCACTCAACCCCCTTAAGAACTGAAAATTTTGTACGGTCTATTTAATCGAGCTCTACTTTTCTGCTTTGACTAGACTGGTATTGGGTGGCTTCCTCAGACCTCTGGGTGCCCAGATATCAATACATTCTGTGAGAGAGACCCTGACGGGCAGATTTTAGGCATCACTAGAGGCGCCGCCCCCACGGCTACTCAGCCATGGGGTTAAGCAGTTTGGGTGGTCTGATTTGAGAGCCCTGCTTTTCAGTCTAGTCAGAGACCAGTTCATATCCTGCGGCAGCAAAGAAACAAAAATAAAAAATCAAGAGGTGCCACATCTTAAAAAACAAAGCTTGGATCCCGTTTGAAAAAGGTAGTAGTGATTAAGAAGGGGAATAAAGGCAAGAGATGGTGAGTGCCAGAATACCATCTCCCACAGGCTGGCACGGGCTTGGCGTCCTGGATGGATCCAAAGCAAAAAGGCCGACAGGATGTGGAGCCACATGCTTTTCTTGTGAGCCCAACAAATGTAAAGATCCGTTAATCCACACCAAAATAAAACTGAAATGTAAGCCGACAGGAGCCCGGACCCAGCGTGACCTCTTCCACCGAGTCACCGTCCATCCTCCAACCTACTGAGTTCCCTGGCCATGCTGGATTTCACCTAAAAAATGCTCCCTTGTCCCACCCCTCCCCCTCCCATATTCTTCTGACGTTTTGTGCCACCCAGACAGCAGCCCCAAATGCCTCCTTGGGTGACATCACAGATAGCCATGGGTTGCTTCTGGTATCCCATCTGTTCCTGCCGGCCTGGCCTCCGCGAGGGCGAGATGCGAAGGGAGTGTGGAGAGGAGGCTGGGCGGGGGCGGGGTGGGGATCGGGCCTTTGAAGCTGTTTTCTATCGGGCGCTGCAGCTGTCAGCGTTGGCTGCGGAAGCCCGTGATTGTCCTTGCAGCTCCCGTTGCCGGCGGTGCACTGTGCTGTGGGATATTAATTGGGCTTTCATTATGCGAACGTACCCAGAGGCTTTTGCGGTTGATTCCTATATCTATATTGATTCATAAAAAATGCCAATAAATAACAGCTCTCTCAAAGCAGCTTTGCATGTTTTGGATAATGAGTTGGTTGATGTCCCACCTCCCCCACTCCCCCATTTTTCTTTCCTGTTTTTTTTTTTCTTTTTACCCATTACCGCATAATAGATCACAGAATCTTTAGGACAATGGACAAGCACATTGCCTAAATCACCTTATTACAGTTCCATATAGTTGAAAAGAGGCTTAATGCTAAATTATCAGATCCCGGCTATTGTGGAAACCAAGAAAGAATAATGCTCCCAAATAACCCGGTGGTGCCTGTGTGCGCTCATTGTCTGGGGATCTATTGGCCCGCCTGCCACGGGAGCGCTCCGTTGAGTCAGCAATCCCCTGAAATGAACAGTGCGGCCCAAATTCGGGCTGGAAGTGAGTCTCCTTTACTTTTTGGTATATTGGACGTTATAGGATATTTTAAGGCCTGGCCTTTCAAAAAAAAAAAAAAAAAAAAGTCTTGTTTTACGTCTGTGGGCAACTGTGGGCAAAACTATGTTATTAGGTTCGAAACGCCCCAAATTCGGCATGTCACAGACGACTTCGGCTCACAGAATTACCGTATATTATCCCACATAAAGTGGAGATGAAAGCAGAAATTGTACATCCGTTTCATTTCACTGAAACTTTTCAAAGGAAGGAAGGATGTTCATTAAAAGTTAACAGTGACACAGCTGTGCAGAACTCTCAGAGAAAATGTCATTGTCACGGGAGCCTGACTGTGGCCAAGTATCATTCTCCACAGCAGAATGTGAGGTTCCTGTGGTCTGTTGGGCTGTTAATGGCATTGAAAAAGAAGAGCGGTGCCCCCAGGAGAGTGGCGATGCAGATGGATTTTGGAAGGCCATTGTTCTAGCCTGCGTGCCATAACTTTAGCAAGAAGTAAATATAATTTTGTTTCCAAAAACTAGGTAGACTCAGAGATCCTAAGGAAACTCTTCTCATTTCTGGGAAGATGGTTTGGACATCATTTCTTTGTAATAAACTATGTCCAATTCTCTCTCTGTCTCTGTTGCTCTCTTTCTTTCTCTTTCCCTTCCGCTTTAAATAAGAGGCCCACAGATATTAGATGGGCAACAGTGGAAATGCAAAACAAACAAACAAACAAACCCCACTGCCTACGAAAACTGAACTTTAATAAAATTGCTCTTGCCCTGCTCCACTGCCTATTGTTTCTGCAGTATTATATTTGGGTGTCTCTCATACAATCTCTGAGAAAAACAAGAAGACAGGGTAAACAACAGAGGCTTAGGTAAATATGCAAAGATAACTGTGTATTCCTGCTATTAGATAAATTTCTCTTGAACTGCTTCATGCAAATGTTCAGCAATGGTCATGGAAATTTGGGTAGTAAAGATAATAAGTGATAATTTTGGGGAAAACAATCCATATTTCTCACTTCCAAGAGATTTTAAAATATCCAATGTGATACTTCTCTTTATAATTTGAAAAATGGGTTAGTTAGAGAGTAAACATCTATTTTTTTTTTCAAGATTTGAGAAATTCTTCACAAGTCTCTATCTGACTCAAGACTAAAAAGAGACTTGGAACCAATTTCAGAAAACCATTAAATTCCTCTTCAAGACCACATTAAGTAATGATTATACCTTCGTACCAATATTGTCTTTCAATTTAATGGGGGAGATCACAAGACAGCCAGCAAAATCATGCAAAACCTTTATCCAGCTGAGGTGTTCTGAAGTAGCTATACAAATGCACCTCTACTAATTACGGTATATTAACAAGTAGGAAGATAAGATTCCATTCAGAAGGGCACAAAGAAGATGTAACGGGCATGCACCGCCTTTCAGGGCACACCAGATAAAACAGAAAAATGACAGATATTCAAGGGATGGAGCCGTTCTGTCGCTCTTTTTTCCGTTTTCTCATGTTGCTCAAATGGGTCTTCACCAGTATAATGTTTCTTATAATGGCCTCCATTTATTTAGTGCCCACTATGTCCCAGGCTCCATGCAATATGCTTAAATAATATGAATATTTCCCACTCCATTATCAGAAATGGCGAAGACCAATGGCTCCTTATTTATTTTTGATAAGGACTTTGGAGTGGGGTATAACAGCAGAGGTATGATAAGGACAAAGAAAGGTATGTATCTGCCTCTTGTAAATTCTCTTCCATGTTTCAGCTTAATTTCTTCTTGACTAAACTCACAGCAACTTAGGGCTTGCGGGAAGGGGATAAACCTCAGAGTATCTGTGCTATTTCTTCTCCCTGAAATATCTGCAATTTATCCTCCAGCCTCTTCTATTCTTTCCCTCACCATTTCCAAACAATCCTATGCCAGCTCTGTGAAAGCCTGGAAAACCAGCCCTGCAACTGGAGGAACCTTCGCCAAAGTGGTCATATTTTCTGAACCTCAAAGCAAGACACGTAGCCTAAGAAATAGGGGCATTTGAAAGAAAAACTGGCTAAACTTTGTGAAATTTAGACTCTCCCAGAAAATCCAAGGCATAACCTTGACATTCTTTTAGGAATCCCTGGGTTATAATTCAGGACTGCACACCAGACAACCCAAAATTCAGCAGAGACTGGAATTCTTTCCACGTCCTGAGCGGATCTCTGACTAGGTTTCTGTAGGCTCTGCCTCTCGCAGTTGGGCCATTTGAGAATGTTTGCTCCAGGTCACCTTCTCCTGAGTGACTATCTCAACTTCATAGGCATGAACAAACAGAGGGTCCCACAGCTTGAGGGCGACTGATGTATCTTTATGGAGCAAAGCAAGCTGTTAAAAACAAAATAGAACAGGAACAAAGAGTTCCTGTACATGCAAAGTCTCTGCTCCACTCACAATCTAGCTCTGACATATAAGTCTTTTAGATGGGTGTCAACTCACTCAACAGTAATATTCTAGAAAACCATTCAGCCAATGTGTTTGAGAGGTAGGGATTTGATAACCTAGCCACTTGCCGCACGTGGCTACCGAGCACTTGAAATGGGGCTAGTGCGAATTCAGATGTGCTGGAAGTGAAAATACCTGCAGGATTTCGAAGATTTAGAACACAGAGAAAAAAATGTAAAATATTTCGTGTACAATTCTAAAATATTGGTTACATGTTGAAATAATATTTTGGAAATATATTACTGGAATTAATTTCATCTGTTTCTTTTTCTTTTTTTTAATGTGGTTATTAGAAAAATTTTAAATGACATGTGTGGCTTATGTTTAAAGTTCGCATTTAAGCCTCGCATTATACATTCCCATTGAATATCACTGGTCCAGATAGTTGAACAGAGAAACAGAACATGATTGCACAGGCCAAGGCAACAAATTTTTTAGAAATTACCTTTGCTTTGCTCTTAGGTTTTCAGTTGACAATAATACAAAAATCCTACTTACACGATGAGAAAATATTTTACATGCATATCTTTTGTACAGATATATTTTTTATTAGCACTGAGTCGCTTTTTGGATTAAAAAATAGGCAAAGAATTTTTAGACAATTAAAATATCAGCTTGAAATACAGACTTGCAGATACATAGTCTTCAGTTTTTAACTTTCAGCATTCTCAGAATCATAAAAAAAATAATTTTTTTGATCTCCCAGCCCTCAAAAGATTATTCAAATAAGTTTTCTTGGATTCGATTTTTAAATTCTTTAAACTCAGAAGTTATGTTCAAGTCAAGAAAAGTCAATGTTATGCATTTGGGGAATATAGTCACTACTCTGAAAAGAAATAAAATATTACAGTATGCAGTGGGAGATGTTTAAAAGTTGCATACATATTCTAGGTTTTATTGTTATTCTTAATAATTCAAGCAAGTTCTTGTTTTTTTAAATTAAGCAACTTGGTAAATAAATATTTAACATTTAATTTAAGCAACAGAGTTTTGCCCGAGTGTACTCTGTGCCCGGCCAAGACGCGCAGGCTTCAGATTCTTTCACCCGCATGTTGAGATCATCTTATATGACAATTTTACCTTGGTGCATATAACAGCTAATCAGCTATAACAAACAAGTGCTAGATCAAAGGCAAAAACACACATTTTTCTTCACTAGCAAGTCCTGGGATTTAAAACTTCAATATCACCTCTAAGGCATGCTTTTGTAATAAATAGTATCATACAAATAGCAGAATGCATTATAAACAGTAGCTTTATACTGTTTACTTAAAATCATTTCAGTTTATACTTATAGTAAATACTTAATCTTTAGACATAAAATGTTTTCACACAAGGACAAGATTCTTGCTTGATAAATGTGCAGGGATGCTATTATTTCTTACTCAGAAAGCTTAAAAATATGTGCATTCAGAAATGTTTGCCGTAGTACTTGCAAACCCAAGCTTCTTCAAGCTAAAAGAGATCAATCCAAGGCTGACACCAAAGGGATGGTGTTGCAGAATAAAAACTACATGTTTTTTCCCTTTGGAATTTTTTTGTTTAATTTTGGGGTTTTGGCCCAACTTTGGATTGTTGAGGCATCAGGTAAGAATCTATAAAAACATACATCCTCCCCAAGCTGAGTAATATACAGACCACAGCTGTAACTGAAGTTAAGCCACCAGCTAAGAATAAAAGCACCAGAAAACAAACCAACCAAAACCTAAAGCAAACAACATGCTTATCACACAATAACTATTGAATAATGCAAATATTAACAACGCAAACCAAGCAGGGGGCCTCCATCTCAGGAAGAAGAAAAGCCAGCGAATAGAAGGCAGTGATTGGGAAATCAGGTCAGCTCTTCCTCCTCCGTAGAAAAAGTGGATCAGGACTGACATCTGCTGGCCTTGTTAATGGGATGTACCCATTGAAACAAGGGTCCTGGAGAACAAAACATTCTGGTGGGGTGATACTGCATCACTGGGGTGGGAGGAGCTTGGCAAAGGCCTTCCTGATGGGCCGCCTGCAAAGTGGCCAATCAGCGGCCGCCCCTCCAGACAAGAGTAGCCTCAGTGTTTTCCTCTCTTTGATGTTTCACCTTCATAACCAGGAATGTTTTTCCAATCACCCTAAGAGGGGACAGAATACTATACAGGTGGATTTCTCGTTAGAATTACACGTTTCGAGAAGTAGTGGTCAACGAGATACTCAATAGAGATGATGATCTCAAGTCTTTACCAAAAGACTCATTGGAGATTAAATTATTTTAAAAGGCTAAATGTGTGTCCACAGCCTGACAAGCTCGATGGCTTTCACCCTCTTGAAACTTCATCAAGTCAATGTCCCAGATCTGACCTTTGTCATTCCCTCTTCTACTCCCACCATTTCTCCCCTGGAATCCATCTGACTGCCCAGATATCAGGTTTGGGAGATTTTGTCCTCATGAGGCCTTGCTTCCAAGCTCTGCAGTCTTAGTTTTCTAAGCACAGTGTTAACCACCATTGGGAAGGGCGAGTTCCCATTGTCTTGGAAGGTATGAGAAGCCTGGGACAGGGTCTATCTTACTCAAGTCATCTTCTGGGCATCTAGCACGGTCCCTACTACATAATAGTCACTCAACAAATATTGATTGCTTTACTTTGAAAGTTGAATATTCTATATTCCCCCATGTTGCTTTTAGGAATGCAATTTCATTTTGGTGGATCTGAACAGAGCTGAATATTCTAATATTTAAGTAGATACACGAGTTTTAATTGCAGATAAGCGATGATGCTGAGTACTCTTTGAGTCTCTCACCAGCGCTCACTTCCCTATTATTTCAATCTCATCTCTTATGGGAAGCACAATCCTACTGTTTGTAATAGTAAAATTAGGTCATGGGTTGTAGAAATTCTTCTCCAGAACAATCCTTAACATGCTTCATTTCAACGATAAAAGTGAAACTGGTGGGCCAGAAATCTTCCCCCCCTCTACCCTTTGCTTATATGACTTCTAAAGTGTGTCAAAGTATATGTGACTGTGTCATATACATGTGTGTGCCTTCTGGTATATGTGTGCCTGAGTCTCTGGACATAAACAACTTACTTAAAAAAAATATTTTTTATAAAGCATATAGAAAAAAAGAAACCTGGAAAACTCTCCCAAAAGACAGAAGGAGGAGAAAGCCTGAAACTTTGCCAGTGAGTTTAAGAGGCATACTAATGAGGCACCATCTTTAAAAACACTAGCAAAAACTATCCGGCCTAGGACAAAGCGGAGTCAAATTGCCACCTCAAACGGCATTTTGGAAGGTGGAGGCAAAATAGTGCATATAAATCATTAGCTTTAAGGTGAAAATTATTAGCTTATGTCAAAAAGTGTACAAAACCCATTTTCTCTTTTCACCTTCTGTACTTTCTTCCCAGCTAATGCAAAAGAAGAACAAAATAGTTTCACTTTTCTTAAATATAGTTGGAGTAAAGGTTCTGTTTTTGGGGGGTTTTTTTAGAAAAAACTCTGAGAAGATAATTCTGAGTCTTTATTCCAGTGGTTAACACTGTTATGGCTTTCATAATTTATATATATATTTAAAATCCTCTAAACCCCAGTGTTATTTTCAGATTAAAAAATAGATCTTAAAGAAAATAAAGGGCTTAAATTATTGGGTTGTATCATCTCAATATTTATAACTCTAATTTCAACAGTTTTGTCAAAAACATGTTAATTTACATTTTGAAAAAAATTGAAGGGGGAGATTAAAATCATCCTGCTCAAAACCTTTGCAAAGCATTTTGCTTTTTATATACCACGGTAACCTAATAAAGACACCATCACTTGACAGATGGCATGGCATATTAGCCTCGAAATAAAACACTAGATGCCAAAATTATTAACTCCAACATGCTCAGAAATAAAAAAAATTAATTTTTGATTCTTTTTTTTAAACATTTTTCTCTTCCCTCATGTCATCCTGCAACAAAAAGTACTCAACTTGTAAAAAACAAAAACAAAAACAAAACAACCCTTCAGTACATACTCAAAGGCCGTTTGCAAATACCAGGAAGTATTTGAAATACGGAACCTGGAAAAGATCACCTTGGTTAATATTCTCAGTCCTATTTAAGATGATTTCAGCCAACACGTAGAGACTCTCCACTTTCGCATTGTTTGAGCAGAACATTTCTTTTGTCATGCTGTTGCATCTTTATCCCTGCCCCCCTCCAAACATATAGTTGATGGAATAAAGATTTTCCTCAGCTCTGTACTCCTGAAATCTAAGCCTCATGGCTACATGAAATGATGTAGTAGGGGTAGGGCTAGGTCTCCAGGCCACGATGAGCCGTGCTCAAAATAAAGTCTTGTCTCTTTAAGAGATGATGGATTTTTGCATGCAGCCTCAGCAGCCAATGCAAGGCACTCACGCCAGGTGGCAATGCTCCCATATCCCTGTTTTAGGGTGTGAAAGTAAATGTGGGGTACCCCTTTCCCTGAAATTTCTCCTGCTTTTATGGAGGCAGACATTCTTATTTTGTAATTTTTTAGAATCTTCATTCAAAATTTAAGTGATACTGGATTTTCCCTTCCCTTCCTTTCCTCCTCATCTTTCTCCCTTTCTTTCTGAAGCTCTCATTCAGCACATCACTTTTTAACCTCATCTACATCAGGACAAAAAAGGGAGTAACACACATCACAACTTTTTTTACTAAAATAATACAGAAAGAAAGAAGGTTATCTTGTTTAGAGAGGAAACGATTAAATGTTTTTGCCCCCTGTTGGCCTGCTGTCTTTTAAAATATTATCATGTTATTTCAGTGCCACCTAAAATATCTACAAATGCAAACCTTTCTCTGCCAAAGAGATGTCATAATTTGCATTCCCAGAAAGGAATTCTATGCTCAGATTCCCATTAAACATACTCAAGGCCACTAACCGACTAAGGAAACACCTCAAGGAGAACATTCCAAATATATGGACCAAGGACATGAAACTCTTTGGATAATTTTTTTTTTTAATTTCCAGATTTAAAACTTAGTAGGTCCTTTCTGAAAGGTGAAATTTAGAAAATCTTAAAAATAATCTGGCAATATTTACTGGTCTTTCCTCCCACCTCAGGTGTTCACTTTCCTTTCTGTCACGTAACTAGATGAGTGCTTCTACATCCAGAAATCAGGCAGGAGACAATTCCAAGCTATGGGCTGGATATGTAATATGGAAGCTATATTACTCTTTTTGTTGTCTTTATAGGTTTTAACAGTCCCTACTGGCCGTCAGAAGAGCCAGAAACAGAAGCATCAATAAGCACACTTACTGGGCCAAGGATTCTTTTAGTCAGTAAATATTTGTTGAGTGACTACCAAGTACCAGACATTATTCTAGGCATTGGCGACACAGTAGTGAACAAGAAAGGTCCAGATGAAGGCAAAACCTCAAAATTCAAAATTCTCGTTGGACAGGAAACAAGATCATACACACATATACACACATACAGAATAAAGTAGGTCACTTCCTAATTTTTAAAATACTCTCTCCTACCAGCTTGGCATTTGGGGGTGAAATTTCCATCATGGAACTGATTCCTTTGATTTAGTTGATTCTCTGTCTTTATTTGGAGACTATCTCATCTTAGGAGCTATAATGGGGGCAGGATCTGTGGCTCACTCTATGAGCTAAAAATGCAGAGTTGTTTTCCCCATCTTCTGTGCAATAAGAGAGTAGCTACATGATCTAAGCTCAACCAATCTGATATGCTTGCTCTTGGCTTTGACTTGGGAGCTGGTGAGTTAAAGAAACTAGGACCACAGAGAACCCATTCTGGGTGTGGACGGTGTAATAGCAGCAGCAGTGTTATCCTTCAAGGGGCAGCCGTGTAATGACAACATCCTGCTTTGAGACTGGAGGCATCAGTGGTACAAGCTTCAGCGTCCAGCCTTTAGCAGCAATAGCAATGGCGCCCTCACTCATTTTTTGCTTGCCACGATTTTGGCAGTGGTTCTAGTTTATGGGAGAGACTCACTAGTTTTTCACCCATTTTCCATTCCTCCTGGGCATACAGCTGGATTATATCTCTCAGTCTCCTTTCTGAGTTAGGTGTGACCTTACTACTAAGTTCTGGCTTATTAGCCATCAAAATAAAGATGCCACTTCCAAGGTGAATCCATAAAGACCTCCTACCAGATCCTTTATAATCTCTCTACCTCCATCTATTAATTGACTGACAATACCCAGAATAACCTGGAAATCACATGTTGAATATGGCACAGCCTCCATCAGCCGGGGTCCCCAAATGGCTGCAGGGAGTAGACCCTCCTCATCAATTAGATTTTAGTAAATGTGAAACTTCTATTGTATTATGCCATTGTGATATTAGGATTTATCTTTATAGAAGCTAAATTTTCCTAACTAATGTACCCATTTGTACCAGAAGTGGAATGTTTCCATAACAAAAGCCTAAAATGCATGATTTTGGGTAAGCAACGGGGATGTCAGTGGCAAGGAAACTGGCTTCGGAGGCTGGAAAGACGAAGATCTATGTTATGCAGTGGAAAAATCTTTGATAAAACTGTCTCTTGATATAACTCAGAAGACAAGTCAGGTGTATGCTGATTCTTTAGCTCTAGGGGAAAGGGTTGGAAAACAGAATGTTAGTAGCAATTTGCAAAAGAGTGGATGAACTCAGGCAAGAATTGGCTTGCTTTCAAACAAAAGTGAAACCGAATGTCAGAAGCTAGAGCTGTTGAAAAGTTGGAAAAATTGACTGCTTCCAAAACTCAAACAGTAAGAAATCAGATTGAATAAGACTTAGCCCTGCAGCTAAGATCAAATCAAGGGTGTGGTCTTCCTATCTAAGCTTGATGGCC